>NC_035438.2:112646780-113246780 GCF_002127325.2 Helianthus annuus | reverse complement strand
TTAAAACTAGCAGATCTACGTATCTACAAGTGGTATTTTCAAAGGACCGAGTGTCAAGGAAAATCATGTTTTCTAAAGACGGATCTTATGATAACTAGTATGATTTTTAGAACACACAAGTGTGTAAACACTTGTGTAACGCAAAGTTTCGACAAAGTAACAAGTTTTGTAAAAAGATGACGAGAAGTTGCGAAGACGGAATTTCTTTAAAAGCAAGGTTTTTACGAAACCGGACTAATTTATATTAAGATCCGCTAAAGTTAATGAGATTTACTTCGTATTTTTGAGTAAATCACAAGTTCATGAAATCCTTGCGATTTACATATTTATTAACTAGTTTGTTGTGTTGGACGTTGTTTTAATTAAATAAGAAAATTGTTGGATTGATTTGTAAAAGAAAATGATACGCTTGAAAGCGTGGCCACCTCCAGTTACAGAGGAAACTCTGGCGAAATTTTTCCAAAAACCCAACACTTAGAATTATTTACACTATAAGTGTTAGAAATACTTTTTGACATGTTTTCAAAATATAAGTTTCGCCACGACTTTATTTACAAATATCGGAGGTGGGATTTTCACAAAATTAAACGTGATAAATATATATTTAGTAAATATATTTTTCACAACGTCACTTGTCAATTATTTTGTGAAGTGTATAAATATTATTTTTAGGGTAAAAATAATATTATCAAAAGTAACGAATCCAAAATAATACGAACGCTTTCACGATGAACATATAAGTTACACCGGTAATTACTATTACCACTCGATCGTTAAAACGTAACCTACGCAATTTAAAGAAATACTTATAAACGCGTATTTTTGGGCAAAGTATTATTTTGGGAGAATTTTGTGAAGTAAAAATATAATATTTTTGAGAAAAATATTTAAATTTTGAAGTTAGAAATAAAATATATATTGAGTGAGACTTAATAATGCATTTCGAACGCACATGTATTAAATCCCCCATCCTTGGGAAGGAGAATGGCTACCAAGTATTTATCAAATGAAAACATGAAATAGTTGTCTAACTATTTCCCAAAACCTAAACCTTAAAGCTAAGGCACGGCCATCCGTCTAATAGAGTTAGTACATGTAGGTCGTTGCACAGCTGCTTGACTTGGAGTATTACTTGGTAGAGACGCACCGCTGTGAGTTCATGTCCCCCTTTTCTCTTAACTGTTTTCAGTTTTCTAAACTGCGGGGGTGAAATACATGTTACTATGATTACAAGTACTTTTTACATGGTATGGATAGCGTAAGGAGGGTTATTACCTAGATCATGTGAATGGGTAGGCTATTATCGTAAGACCATTAATCCTTGTATAAGGACCGAGAGGCATGCGTGATAGATCTATCGGGTGTTGCGAGCCCCACGCATGAGCCAGCGTGTGGCTGCATGTGGTGACTATGTCGTTCCGCCGGAAGGACCGGTATGAAATTCGCGTTACAGGTTTGAGTGCTTCCTAGGCCATTTCACTTATTAATGTATTAGCTACACATTAATTGATCTCTTTTTCCTTATTGCTACATACCAGGAATTTTCATACATACAGACATTTATACAAAGGTTTTACTTACTCACCACACATGAACTCGCTCAACATTATTGTTGATTTTTCAACTTACATGTATTTCAGGGAATTAAAGGATCTGGCACGGTGTGGCACGTTTTCCCGCTGCACTAGTACGAGGTCATCCGGGTTTAGGGAATGTGGCTCTTTCCTGGACAAGTCATAGTCCTTAAACCGTGTTTGTGTTATGTTGAGTTTGTAATGTTTGTTGAACAATGTTATGGTTGTTAGGGTGTATTCTCGTTAAAACAATGTTGTTGTTTTTGGATTTTAAGACTAAATTGAATGGATGATCTTGCATGATTTTATTCATATAGCTTTGTTATGATTAAGCTATGGTATTAAGAAGTCACACCAAATTAACCACGCTTCCGCAAAGCCAGGGTGTGACATAACTAATTAACCACGACTTCTACTTTAGATGGATCTACTAAAATCCCTTTCTCATTAATCACATGGCCCAAGAATTGCACCTCCCTTAGCCAAAGCTCACATTTGGAAAACTTAGCATATATCTTTTCCTTACGGAGTGTCTTGAGCACCACACGTAAATGATAAGCATGTTCTGGCTCGCTTCGAGATTATTCCAAAATACTATGACAAATTTGTCTAGCATAGTTCGGCATACTCTATTCATTAAATCCATTATAGCGACTGGGGCGTTAGTCAACCCGAATGACATTACTAAAAACTTATAATCTCCGTAAGGAGTTCTAAACGCAGTCTTAGCTACGTCTTCTTCCCGTACCCGCAACTGGTAATATCCCAAACGTAAGTCGATTTTTGAAAACCAACTTGCCCCTTGTAATTGATCGAAGAGATCATCTATTCTTGGTAAGGGGTATCGATTTTTCACCGTGAGTTTATTGAGCTCACGATAGTCGATGCACATCGAACCATCCTTCTTCTTTACAAACAGGACATGTGCTCCCCAAGGGGATATCCTAGGACGTACAAAGCCCTTGTCAAGGAGTTCTTATAATTGGACCATTAACACTCGTACTTCAGCGGGTGCCAACCGGTAAGGAGCTTTGGCTACCGGCTTGGCGCCTGGTTCCAATTCGATACGAAATTCTACTTCCCTTTCAGGTGGAAGTCCTGGTAGTTCATCCAGACACACATCTTAATATTCATTCACAATTCTTGTATCTTCTATTCTTAAAGTATTTTGTTTAGTATCAACAACATAGGCTAAGAATTCCTTATTCCGTTTCTTGCATACTTAACTGCTTCAACAATGGTACATAGTTTAGTCCCTACCCTTCTTTCCCCGTATATGCTTACCCACTTCCCTTTAGAAGATATAACATGAATAATCTTACTTTCACATAGAATTTCCGCATGGTTTTAGGATAACCAATCCATGCCCACCACTACTTTGAATTCTCCCAAAATAATGGGAATGAGATCAATATCAAGTTCTTCATCTTCAATAGTGATCTTACAATTCCTACATATCTCATGGGGGGGGGGGCACAAACAACTTTTGCAATCGGCTATTTCTACTTCTAAAGGTACATGCATTCTTTCTATTTCAAATGATGGGGGATGTATAAATTCGCTTGAAACAAATGACCTACTAGCACCAGTATCAAACAATACATACGTAGGTATAGAATTTAGCATAAATATACCTGATACAACATTCGGGTGAGCCTTTGCCTCTTCTAACGTCATCTGGAACAATATTCCTTTAGCTTTCAGGGATTCTTCCTTCTTTCCTTCTCTCTTCATTTCTTGCTTGAGTTTTGGGCATTCCGCCTTCACATGGCCTGATTCGTTACAATTGTGACACATTCTTTTGGGGTTGGGACACTTGTAATATGGATGTCCCTCTTGCCCACAGTTGTAGCATCCCCTTCTTCCCATTAAACATTCGCCAGAGTGGAGTTTCCCACATGCCTTGCATCATGGAAATCCTCCCTTAGAACTTTCTTTCTTGCTATGGTCGTGCGTCTTGGGCTTCTTAGGGGGGACCTTGAGTGGTTCCCTTTTCAACTTGCCTTTTCTCTCCCCATTCCTCTTGCCTCTTCAACTCAATATCTCTATCCCTAGCCCAGTTTATGAGCTTGTCAAGTTTTCGCATTTAGAAGGGGTAATGAACTCTTGGTACTCGGCCCTTAACATATCATGGTAACAGTTAATTTTCATCATCTCCGTTCTTGTGAATTCCTTGCAAAATTTCAACTTGTCAAGGAAAGTGTTGGTGATTTCATCAATTGTTTCATTCTTTTGTCGAAGACGGAGAAAGTCTTCTCGAATTCTGTCTACGACCGATTGTGGACAATGATACTTCATGAAGGGTTCTTTGAACTCTTGCCATGTGAGGGTTTGAGGTTTATCCTCACCAATTTCTTTATTATATGCATCCTTCTAATCTTTCGCTTGTCGTTGAAGTTGTCCCATGGGAACATAACTTGGTCTTCCTTCTCACAAAGGCTTCGAATGAACACCCCTTCTATGTTGGAGATCCATCTCTGGCATTCTATGGGGTCTATTTCGACATTATAAGATGAGAGTTTACATGCCATGAATTCCTTGTATGTGCACCAACGTGCTTCTTTCTTGCCTTGAACCCCGCTTATCATTTCCTTCGGTTCATCTATCTTACTCGACATCATGGTTTCAGCCACGCTTACCACTTGGCTTTCCACTTCTTGCGCTATACGAGGGATGTTTGCGTCAAGTGTCTTTCGTACTTATTCCACAATCAGCGTATTTAGTTCATCGTATTTAGTTCATCCTGACTTATTTGTTTCATAACATAGGGACTCCCTTCGTCATTCATCTGGACAGTCATATCTTTCTTTCGTTAGCATTGCACATTCATTAGTTTGTTGCATTTTTTTGTCCTTAATAATCATAATCATATTTCATACTTAAGTATTCTTTCTATTGTATGACCAAAACGGCAACGTAACATCTATGTGTCCTCATAAGGTTGGAGGACTCATTCTCTCATACATTCTTGACTTCCTTTTTAGAACATTTTGGTTCTCGAAATATTCTAACATAGCACAACTGAATTCAACTAACTTTTTATCAGTTTTTATCACCTTACGGGCTTATTTAGGGGTCACAGAACATGTTTTACGAGGTACGAGGCTCGCAGGGTGATAAATCACCAAAAACAGCGTTGCGGGGCTGCAGGTGGCGTCGGCGATGGCCTAGGATCGCGTCGGCAACACCCCTTGCAATTGTGTGTCGCCAAAAACTCGCGTCAGCAGTATTTCAGCGCGTTAGGGAAGGAAGCAGCATCGGTGATGCTAGGGGGCGTCGACGACCCCTCCTCTGTCTTCCATACATTGTTTCCTTTTTATTTATCATGCACGACCCATTTCCGAGCCCCATTCCAACCCGAACTGACCCATAACATTCTGTAACATCCCGCAACTTCCCGTAACATTCCGTATCAATAATCGTTATACAAAATCCCTATAATTCAAATATACTTACTTGTTTTGCGCCTAGGAGCGAACACACACTATGCATGAGCTTTTGCGGTTTGATTTTAGCACTTTAATCCTTGTACTTGAATCCCTTAAACCTTGGCTCTAATACCAACTTGTCAGACCCCACCTTAAACAAAGTAGAACAAGGTCATTAACGACAACGAAACGAGTAAAATTTACTACTCAAAACAAGGATCACACGATTTCCCAAAATAATAAGAAGAAAGTAAATATCCTTTCTAGAACATTACATACTTAAGTTACAAAACGACCATCAAAACGACATACAAAAGAAACAACAAGGTTTCATCGACTTATAAAGTTAAACATTTACATACTAGACACGACCGTGACCGTTTTTCTACAAAAGTATTTAACTCGTTTAGTCAAGTATCATCGTGGAAGCGCTGTTCCATGCTTGACTCCATCTAACACAAATAATTACCTACAACCATACCACACAAATTAGTTATTTTAAAATTTAACTACCATAGAATTCAACCTTCCATCGAAGGTTAACTTCATCCTTTTTTTGTGTTAACGAGAAGGGCAATTAGGTCATTTTATATATAATTCTGTAACTAGAAGGGCAATTCAACCATAAAAAATGACCGAATTGCCTTTCTCGTTAACAAAAATAATGGATGAAGTTAACCCAATGGTTTAAAATGACAATGGTGAAACCTTTTTAGACCTCTAAACAAAAAATGAACCTTTAGACTAAACTCTTAAAATAGCTCAAACCACATGGACTAAAATGACATTTAACTCTTTTTTTCTCACTAAAATACATGAACAGAGTACATGCATTAGAAAACCGTTGGATCAGATAATATGCGTTCACTAAATTTTTTCCTTCCTTCATTGTATATAGAATTTGGTATTATCTTTAATGAGAAATCAAGTGACCCTAGCATACAAGCATGTTTTGATTAACCAATAATTAAATATGTTTAAGGTGATCATGATTTAGTATGACAACTTTGCAAATGACGGGCATCAACTTGACATTCTTTGTCGAAATTCGGCCACAACGCGCGTTATATAGGAAGAGGAGATGAATAGTCAGCCTATACTAACGTGAGCCGTTAGTCTTTTGCTAACTTGCACAATTTTTTCTTTTTTGTTATTTTTTCTTTTAGTTTCATTTTTTTAAAACGAACGTGCCAATACCTTTTTTGACATATTCAATTTTTAACTTTTCTTTTTATTTGCTATAATGAAAGCGTCAAAATTTATTTTATTTTTTTAGTTTAGTTATTTTAACAAACGTGCCGACACTCTTTAGGACATACTTTTTTAACTTTTCTTTTTCTTTTCTATAGCGAGTACACTGAAAATCGACCGAGTTCCTATCGTTTTTTTCATTTACCCTTTCTTACCTTTGTTATTTACTATATTGTATTATCTTTTCTTATTATTTTGATGTTTAGAGTCGAGTTACGACGCAATAGCATAACACATTTAGATATCTTTTTGTTTAATTTTACGAATTTATTTATCAGTAGTTGTCATGATGTGCGATACATTCCGAATTTCAACCAAATCCCTTCGCAACGTGTGGGTAATTACGACCCTAGTTAGAAAAAAATAATCATGGCGTTAATTATGTTCACATGTTCCTTAATTATATTCACATGGAACATGGAGATTGATTTCTATATCTTAAAATTCCAATTATTTTATTTTAATAAGTAATAATGACATGTTGAAAAGGGCGTTAGTTTTTCTCATCATCTAGTCCTCAAAATGATTAAGTTGACCCTGATCATTCCTATACATAATATTATATGTCATTGTGCCGCACTCCGGCCTAGGGACGAGCCTGGGATGAGCGTGGTACCGGTACCGTACCGAAAATCGTCAAAACTGGGTACTGGTACCGAAAATGTTCCGTACGATACTGGACTGGTACGGTACCGGTATTTGAAGATAAAAATTAGTATTTTACCGGTACTGTATCGAACCGATACCAAAAATACCAAAAGTGGCCCATGGGTACCGGTACGGGATATTCGGTACTGGTACTCAGTACCAAATGCTCATCCCAACTCCGGCTATACTTAAAATCATAATTTCCGCAGTTAGTTTGAATAAGAACTTATTCTTCTAGTTTACGGTAATTAGATTTCTATTTTTTGGTGTATTTTCTGTTCCTTGCTCAATCTTTTAGGTTTGGCTAGTCTTAGACTATATATTCTTCAAACACGTCCAACTAATAAAAGTTGTACGTAATAGATTTTAAGATTTGAGTATAGAGTAAAAATAAAGCGTTTTGCAAAACCCATAAAAGACAATGATCTTTTGACAAATCTAAGCCTCTAATGGCCCCTATAAAACTAATGGTTAAAAATAGTGCCTTTATGTTTAAACTACTCATCTCCCAAAAGCTAAACCCTCTAAATAACTTGTACAATCCACTTTGACCTCCGGTTTAGCTTAAAGAAACCAGTGATGTTGGATCGGCTTGTTTCTGAAGAAACATCGAACTAATCTAGGGACTAGTAAGTGGTTTATGTCTCGACAAATAAGCTTAATCTTCTTTTGTCTCGCCAAATCAACAATGAATATCCTGCAAAACTAACAACACACCTTAAGCTCGTTACAAAGAGGAGAATAGGGGGTTCCCCTTGTAAGCACCCCTCCGGTGTGAGAATAAGTATTGGTTTTGAGGATAATAGTGTGTGTATAAAGTGAGAGAGCAAGAGAGCGATCGATAAACCTTGAGGTGAAGTTCTCTATTTATAGCTTGGGTGATTTGTGCAGAAGATGGGCTGATGGGCCTTGGGCCTGAGGTCAACCACAAGGAATATCCATTTTGTCTCGTCTGCCATGACCGTTAGTGATTCCTGGCGAGAGGGTAGTTGACGCATGTTGAATGGATCCACGTGTCCTGACAGTTGTCCTTGTTGTCTGGTTTGTCATCAGCAGTTAGGTGGAGATCGTGAGACAGTGGTCGGCACAAGCTGATTGGTGCAACGTATGTGTCCTTGTGTACTTTTTGTCTCCTGTACGATTGTTCATCGTCTAGCATGATCCAATACAGTATGTTGATCGCCCATTGGCCCATAGCTCTGCCACTTGTACCTTTTATACTTGTCCGGTGTTGCCCTGCGCTTCTTCCTTTCGCGCGACCTAAGATATCCCTGTGTAGTCAGTGCAAGGTTATAGAAGCTATGTTTCTTTCCGGAAAGGCTAAGTGTAAGAATAGCTCTTGCCTTAGTCTTGACGTCGCGCACGACTCAAGAAACATCTATGTAGTCGGCGTAAGGTCGAATAAGTTATCATCAAGGTTTATCTTGGGTATGGTCTCGTGCGTTACCTAAAGGCTAACTCACTTGGTCGGCACATGATTTGGTACCATATCACCTCAGATTCTTAACAAACTGAAAAATAAGCTCATGCTCCACTCATAAATAGCTTGAACCGGCTCATGGCTCAACGAGCTAGCTCGTTTAAACTGAAATTAATATTTTAATATTATATAAAAATTTATCTTAAGGTGGTCTCTAGTGCGCTCATGGACCATATTACATGTTATTTACAAGCAGATCAATATTAAAAAAGAAAATTTAATTTAAACGAGGAAAATGAACGAGAGCTTACATTACTTATTCCAAAGCACCCAGCTATGAGACACGAGAATTTTGAATAACCATATTTGTGATAGATAATCAATACTTTGCTAAATCAATAACTGGAAGTCCGGGAGTGCATCAACCCCAAAAAAGTCTCTGTTACTAATAATTATGTGATATGTGTTTTTGTTTAGTTTAGTTAAACAAAATATAACACTATCAAAGTTTTATTTTCAGTAAATGAACCTACCCCTTAAACGTGATCAACAATCTTGTAATACAACATATTAAATCCCTTCCCCCAATATCGATCAGACCCGTTAATTAACGCATGTGCACATGTTATCTGAAGTTTGGACCCGTTACTTAGGGTATAAGGAGTGGTTAAACACTTTAAAGTGGCAAACCAAAAAACTGACCAATGAGAGCGCGCCATGTCAATTAGGCAAAAGTGTTTAAACTTTGGTGAAAAATGTTGGCAATGGTTTAAACACTTGGTGAAGTGGTAAACTATTTTTTAAAAAAAAAAAAAGGAAAAAGGTGTGATTGGTTGAGATTGGAATGGACCCCACCCCATACCCCCCTCTCTCTTTCCTTTCTCCTTTCCCGCATCGGTAAAGCTTCACCGCATGAAACCAAATCTGATCGGTAAACTTTGGTTGGCAATGGTTTGCCATTTCGGTAAACCAAGTTTACCGACACCTTCATTTGCCACACCGTATCCCCTTAAGGCTTCTGCACATGTTTTCTGAGGTTTGACCTTATATTGTTTTCTCCACATGTTGCACATGTCATTTCAAATAAGGTCCTGAACATGTATTAATTTTACATGAAAATCATTTTAAATTATTTTTTGATATATTGAAGTCAATCTGTTTAACATATTACATGAAAATCATTTTAAATTATTTTTGATATATTGAAGTCAATCTGTTTAACATACATATGCTACAGAGAAAAATTGTTAATTTACATTAGCACCCAGGTACTATTCATTCGTCGCCTATTGGCAACATTTTAGCACCAACATATTATATCCTCTTTGTTTATCATAAAGTGTTAGAAAATTGGTACTGATCAGAACTGCAAAATGAATCAGAAATAGAATAACCGAATATAATAAAATACAGAAATAATAAACTAGTGAACCGGGCTTGTGTTTGACACAATTCCCTTAAACAGATTCGTCGTCTGTTCCCAGGGTACGCCGGTTCGAAGCAACACCGCGCACTGCCGGACCTGAACACATGCCTGAAAAGAAACAGGATAGATGCTGTTTGCAGAGATTGCGAGAGAGAGGAAGAAGCTGTGTTGTTGTGTGTCTAAACTGATCAGTTTGATCTGGTTTTATAGGCACAAAAATATAACCGAATTGTAGCCATCATTGCAGAGATTAAAACTGAAAAATGACATTACTACATCAGTTTTGAAACTGATAATAATATCCTTTTAATGACCATCAATCTATCAATCTAGAATAATCATTTCAGTTTCAGTTTTAAATCTCATTAAAAAAACGGTTATGAGTCTTGAGTGCAAAAACTGCCTCACGCGGACCCGGGTTTTCGGAGCTGCATTCGTGTCCGCGGGACGTGCAGGCACACGCGAGTTCAACTAAATCCGGTTCCATTTTTTGCAACCCCCCTGCGCGCGCGCGGGTAGGACTTGTGGTAAAACATGTCATAAGACTTCAAAGGCTTAGATAAGGTTTCACCTTATAAATTGCATTTCCTTTTGTTCCCACTCCAATGTGGGACAAAGTGGTTTTACCACTTGAGACTTTTCCATTCACACCGAACTTCTAACAATCCCCCACATGAATGGAGGTCGATCTCAGAAACAACATTATTCCAATTAGATTTCAGCAGTTGAGTTTTGCATACGATAGGTAGGTGTTACCCTTTGAACCTTCGCTCATGAAATGCACTTAGCCCACTAGCTCTGAGTAGAACTCGATATCTTTGAACTCGTCTGCCGTTTGTGTAGACGACAATGCACTTCACACAAGACTCTCCCTGACAAAGTCAAGTCCTCATAGTTATGTTCGTTATGGTCATGAACATGAGCCTGGTTCTGCGAGAGCCATTAGGTATTGTGCCCCAACAACACCCTTCGAAGGGACCCCACTTCTCTCTCACATAGGTGATTCACCTTAGTCGAATCATTAAAAGCCATAGGCTTAGCCTCACACTTGTCACTTTTTGGGATGGACTAGGAAGTTTACTAAGCCTTGCAATAAACTCCCTTATATATACGTAGGGTTATCCCCCCACAGTGACCTTATTAATTCATACAATTAGGTTTTCCTATTGAACTCAGCTCTTGGGATCTCCAGTCTACTGAGTTAGGTTTCCATCATATGAACTTATATTTTCAAGGGCTTCAGTCTCATTCCCATGGACGACTTCTGTACTAACTCTCTACTTAGGCCTTTTGTTAGCGGATCCGCAATATTATCCTTTGACCTCACGTAGTCAACAGTGATAATTCCTGTAGAGATTAGTTGTCGTATCGTATTATGTCTACGTCTAATATGTCTGTTCCTACCGTTATACATTGTGCTACGAGCTCTGCCAAGTGCCGATTGGCTATCACAATGTATACAAATGGCCGATGCCGACTTAGGCCATCTTGGTATATCCTCAACAAATTGACGTAGCCATTCTGCCTCTTCACCTACTTTATCTAAAGCGATGAACTCTGATTCCATCGTGGATCTAGCGATAACCGTTTGTTTTGACGATTTCCACGATATAGCAGCACCTCCAAGTGTGAATACATACCCACTTGTTGCTCTGGAATCATTCGTGTCAGATATCCAATTTGCATCGCAGTGTCCTTCTATAACTGCTGGATATCTGTTATAATGCAACCCGTATTCCCGAGTGTATCTTAAGTAGCGAAGCAACCGAGTGATACAGTTCCAATGCATTGAACTTGGGTTGCTCGTGTATCTACTTAGCTTGCTCACAACATATGCTATGTCTGGTCTAGTACAACTCATAAGATACATCAAGCTACCAATAATTCTTGAGTATTCCAATTGGTTTACGGGTTCACCTCTATTCTTGGCTAGATGTTGACTTGTGTCAAGTGGAGTTCTAGCTTCATTAGAGTCATTTGCATTGAACTTCTCAAGAATTTTGTCCACATAGTGGGATTGACTTAAAACAAGTCCACTTTGGGTTCGCGTGATTTTGACCCCCAAAATCACATCCGCAAGACCCATGTCTTTCATGTCAAATCTTGCTTGTAGCATGTTCTTTGTAGATTTTATGATTTTGTCATCACTTCCAGCAATGAGCATATCGTCTACATATAGACACAAAATGACATATCCATCAGATGTGTCCTTCACATACACACACTTGTCACACTCATTGATTTTGAACCCAGCATCAAGCATGACATGATCAAACCTTTGGTGCCATTGTTTTGGAGCTTGTTTCAATCCATACAAGGATTTTACAAGTTTACACACTTTCTTTTCTTGCCCCATGGCTGTGAAGCCTTCGGGTTGCTCCATGTAGATTTCTTCCTCGAGAATTCCATTCAAGAAAGCTGTTTTCACATCCATTTGGTGAACTTCCAAATTTCTAATGGCGGCAATGGCAAGCACCAACCTGATGGATGTTATTCGCTAACTGGCGAATATATGTCAAAGTAATCTAAACCTTCTCGTTGTTTATATCCTTTGATCACCAACCTTGCTTTGTACTTATCGATGGTTCCATCTGGTTTCATCTTCTTCTTGAAGATCCATCGATATCCTAGTGGTTTACATCCTTGAGGAAGATCCACTAGTTCCCAAGTATGGTTTTGTAAGTGTAGGATCGTTTGCTGACCCGATGAGTCGTTCAGAAGAGAACTTAGACTAGTTCAGAGGCGGAATTCATTGAATTAGTCTTTGTAAAGCTTGATTTCACACTTTAACGTCTCCTTTATTGATTCACTGACTGATTACAAGCTCGTGGAGACAAATGGACAGGGCTTCGCCTTTACGCACACACTAACTTCTCTACCTCTCTACCTGGATCGCTCATATGGACCTCTATATATAGACATTGGGGATCGCTTATAAGACCTGGTCCAATAAGCGAACCACACACTTGCCACACGAGCGGTCCAGCCCAATGACACATTAGCGGTCCAGATCTAATGACATATGAGCGATCCTGCTATCTAATTGGGCCACAAAAGCTATCTAAAGCCCAATAAGCAACATGATTTCTCGTTTACTGTTCACTATACAATTTGCCCTATCCTAAGACTCGAACTAAGATGTAGTCGACAGACAACTGCACCAACAGACTCCCCCTTGAATGTTGACGGAATCTTCAGTGAGAGTCTTTGATCATTTCCAGCTCTTCACTCTTGTTCGATCTTCTTCAGGAACTCAGCCTGGAATCAAATTTTTATCAGGAGCTTCTTCCTGAAATCATATGCCTGGGTCTTTCTCTGGTAACTTTCGTCAGACTCCCCCTATCATCATGCTGGGATCTCTGTCTGGAAATCGTTATCACCATTGAAATCAACTCCTGGCTTTCTCTGTTTAAGCTCTTCTCTGGTTCTGATGTGTCTCCTGGCTATTCGTAGCAACAGGATCAGAAACCTGCAAAACTCAACCATACTATTACAACCTAATACAATTTGCAATTCAACTTAATGAATCAACAAATCATAAAAGAAGAATTATGAAGATCAAACTGTAGGTTACCATTCAACTTATTCATCAAGTTAATGAACCAATTTTGCATTTCAAATCTTCACAATTTAACACTCTCTCAAAACACAAGTTCAACATGTTTAGCACTTGAAATGACAAAAATCAGTTCTTCACACTCTGTTGTCGAAAATCTTTTTGTAGTTTTCAAATATCAAACAAAAATACAATATTTTTGGATTTTTGAATTTTGAATAATACAGAAATGAACACTATTTTTGAGAGATTGTGCAAGAGGATCATATCGGTTTTTGAGACATATCACCAACACCGTTGATCTTGATTAATCAGCAAATGTTAAAAACAAATTTACTTCTGATTGTCAGTATTGTTGTCCACTTAAACCTCTACACAAGTTTTCAATCGATTCAAGATACGTATTTAATGTATTAGCACTTAAACTTATTTGAATGTCCCACCTCTTGAATATACTCCCGTATCCAGATCCCAATATTCTGATCTACAGGTAAGTATAACTACAAATGATATCTGTATATAAATTAGGGGAAAAATGCGAGAACTGAGGGATCTCAGGTCAGAACTTCCGTTCAGCAGAGAGATATCAGCTTCGACTTAGCAGTGGGTCCCCTTTAGAGGATCTTTTCAGCTACAACAACTGATCATCAATTTTATTGTCTAATCAGCTGAGGGCTTTATGCTATGTTTCAAGCATATGAAGAAAGTATTAGCCAGGGACTAGGTCAGAACTACCGTTCAGCAGAAGTCCCGGAATAATACCCCAGACATCAATTGAGTACAAGAACCTAGTATTCCAGAATAAGAAATCTTTCAAACGAGATTTCAGGGGTTACCTATATATCCAAGTAGTGTTCCCCACAAAATAAGTAAGTTTTGATTTTATGTTTATATCTCGAATACAATTTACTAACTGTGTGAAGCCTACTGACACATCATTAGTAAGACTTGTTTAAAAACAATTTTGTCTTTACAAATCTCTAGCATGCTGTGAAAGTCCACCGATGTACTATCATCTCCTCTTTTTGCAACAAAACTCATTTTCATTTTTCAATTTTTTTAAATTTTTCAAAATTTTCTTACTCCCCCTAAAATCAAAATATGTTTCAATTTTGATTTTCCGAAGGAAAAATTGAAAACAAACTATACAAGAAACTTGACAAGATTATGTGAATTACCTCAATTCACCATTCTCGTGCAAAAACAATCAGAACTCCCCCTCACAACAAACTATTTTCCCATAATGATTTCAAAACACTTAAGTTTGTTTCAATCAAAATGGTTTTTCCGGAAAAATTAGTTTGTGTTCCAACCATTTGTAGATTTGGGGTTATCTCTTCATCTTGTTTTCTTCAAACATTTTAAAGATTTATCATTTCCAGTTTTATCATAAACCATCAGTAGAAAATCAAGTACAAATTAATGTCCCTGATTTACCACATGTAAATCGAAAAATCACCAAAGTGAAATTTCTCAAGAAATGTGCCGATTCATGATCCACGATACCATCTTGGGATCTCCGGCATGTCAGGGTTTTTCATTTAAACAGATTCACCCAAGCCTGACGGTCCTTGGGTGATTTCGAATTCTTGTTCAACAATGGTGGAAAATTTGCATCATCCATTGCTAAACCTGAATTCTCCTTTTTTACCTCAACCAAAGGCTCCTCTGGTTTTAACGAACCAGAATCATTGCCTGAAGGTGGCTTGTCCGACTTTGATCTGTCAGATTCATCGCCGACCATTTTCTTCTTTTTCTCTCTCTGTTCTGTCCTCAGATTTGTATCTGATGAATTCTTTTTGCTTGTTTTTGCAACTGAGGGAGTAGATTCATCAGAACTGTTATTCTGTTTATCCCGTGAACCCGAGGATAAAATTTTCTCTAAATACTCTCTTGCTTTCTTTCTTTTCTTCCTCAGTCTGTCTTTCTGCCCCTGTGAAAGCTTTACTTTCTTTTCTTGAGTTGACTGTACTGGAACTTTAGGTTTCCGAGCCTTCTGTTCCTGGGGCTTGACTTTGACTGGAATCTTTGCCATTTTCTGAGAATTAACCCTCAATCTTTCATTCGATTTCCTCGGGCAATCTCTGGCAATGTGACCTTTGATGTTGCAGTTGTAGCACCTTCTGGTCTCATAACTCCAACTCCGGCAGTTAACAGCAATGTGTCCATGATAGCCGCAGCTGTAGCACATTCTGTTATCGTACCTATCACCATTTTTAGTCCAAACACTCAGATCAAAGCATTGTTTGGCTTGATGATATTCCTTTCTCAACTTTGCTGGATTTGGCTTTGAAGCACTGTGGTCCAACCTGCACCACTTATTACCAACATTTTTTGAGTTTTCATTTTTTATATTTTTTAATTTTTTCTGTTGATTGGATGATCGATCTGATGAACTTTTATTATCTTTTTGTTTCTGTTCCACTTTCTTCTTCAAAGGTTTCTGTTTAGAACATTCACCTTTTTCAGTCGATTGTAGAACAGTTTTCTGAAATTTTTCTTTTAAATTTAAAAACAATTTTTGTTTTTCAATTTTAACATGTTCATCATCAGATTTTACATCACAATCTTCAACTTTGACAGAGTCAAAGTTTGTGACATCGTCACTTATTGGAACTGAATTGATCGGTTTTGGACAAGGAATATTCAACTTGTCAGATTTAGTCGCAAAACTGATCAATTTCTTTTCAAGTTCATCAATCTTGATCCTTGAACTCTTAGCTTCGTCTTCAAGCTTAGATATTCTTTCAAGATGAGACTTGATTGAATTTTCATTTTCATTTTTCAAATTTTCAAGAACAGATTTTTCATTCATCAAAACTTTTATCTGTTCCTGAAATTTTGATTCACTCGCTTTCAAATTTTTGTTTTCCAGCTTGATCCAGAAATCCTCATCTTCTGACGATTTCTGTTTGTTTTCACAAACCTTTATATTTTCTTTCAATTTCCTGTTTTCAACTGTCAAACTGTTCAAGTTACTTAACAGTTTGTCATTTTCAACTTTCAACTTTTCACGATTTTCCTGAATCATAAGAATCTGTTTTTCATCAGCCTGCTTCACATCTTCTAACTTCTTAACTTCCGATGTCAAACTTTCCGCATCCTTCAAGAGTTTGTCATTTTCAGTCTTGTAGCTGTCACATTTTAAGCATACTGATGCAGAACTTGAAGACTCAAGCTCTACAGATTCTTCATCTTTTGGAGCATCCTTCGTTTCCATCTTGTCGATTCCTGCACGAAAGAGTTTAACAAAATCAAAAGGATTCATATTATCATCAATATAACATTTCCTTTTGATATCATATTTCAGAGTACTCTTTGTTGCAAGAAAACCACAAACTCTTCGATCAACTTCAATGAGAACATCCAGCTCCAATCTATGTAAATTCTTTTCCATCTCAGCCAAAAATTCTCTCCTTTTCCTTTCTTCTTTATAATACTCTGCTCTAATTTCATTAAAGAACTGATGTAGAGAAAGCTCTGGAAAGAAATCTCTCTGTTTTAGCTCTACCATAAACTCATTCCATTTAGTAGGTAAAGCAGTTGTCAATTTTGATAGATATTCATCATTTGACATCCTAATACCCCTATACCTCATATTATCCGTTAAGATTTTAAACCGATTTTCTATCTCATTTAACGTTTCCTCCTTTTGGCATATGAATAGTTCAAAACTTTTCGTCCAAATATCTAAGCTCACATTTTTATAATCGGTATCCATATTTCTCATATACCAATTATTAAAATCCTCAAGCTTATTGTTTTCTTTTTCATCGAATAACATCGTCATTTTTCACAAAATAAACCCAACAAATCTTTTGTAAACACAAACGCGAATCAACAATTTGTCAGATAAACGGCCCAGACAAGTTTGTCGAATAAGCGGTCCAAAGGTTAGTTCGAGCGGTTCACAATACTTTGTCCACTCGAGCGATCCACAAAGTACACAAAAGCGATTCACTAAAAGCGATCTAGATGAGCGATCCAGATGACTTTGGAGCGGTTCAGACACAAGAATTGGAGCGGTCCACAACTTTAAACAACAATTTCGAGCGATCCAGCGAGCTTTCGAGTGATCCAAGACTTTTGAGCAATCCGATCGAGCGAACCAGCCTAATATGTTCACAAAAGCGGTCCAGAGTGTAATTTTGAGCGATCCAGACCTGTTACCTTCGTGATTTCGAACCGAAAAACCTCGATATCTCCCAAACGGCTTGGAATTTCGAGCTGAAACTTGGTAGGGTTTTTACTCAACACATTTCGCACAACATACTCAAAAATCAGCCAAAACGGACCGTAAAATCTTGGTCTGACGTAAGAAAGAAGGTGTAGAAGTGAGAATTTCGAGTGAAAATCGAGCTAAACGGCAAGAACTCTTCCTCCTGAGCTCTGATACCACATGTAGGATCGTTTGCTGACCCGATGAGTCGTTCAGAAGAGAACTTAGACTAGTTCAGAGGCGGAATTCATTGAATTAGTCTTTGTAAAGCTTGATTTCACACTTTAACGTCTCCTTTATTGATTCACTGACTGATTACAAGCTCGTGGAGACAAATGGACAGGGCTTCGCCTTTACGCACACACTAACTTCTCTACCTCTCTACCTGGATCGCTCATATGGACCTCTATATATAGACATTGGGGATCGCTTATAAGACCTGGTCCAATAAGCGAACCACACACTTGCTACACGAGCGGTCCAGCCCAATGACACATTAGCGGTCCAGATCTAATGCCATATGAGCGATCCTGCTATCTAATTGGGCCACAAAAGCTATCTAAAGCCCAATAAGCAACATGATTTCTCGTTTACTGTTCACTATACAATTTGCCCTATCCTAAGACTCGAACTAAGATGTAGTCGACAGACAACTGCACCAACAGTAAGATAGAGTCTATCTCACTTTTGATTGCCTCCCTCCACTGAGGTCCTTCTGATGAATGCACCGCCTGTTGGTACGTTTGAGGTTCATCTTCTACCATATAGGTAAGAAACTCAGGGCCAAAGGATTTTTCTGTCCTTTGCCGTTTACTTTTCCTGATTTCAATTTCCTCAGTCTTAGATTGTTCTCGAGGTTCATCGTTTTCAAATTCACTCTCTTGAACAATTTCCTTAACCGGTCTAGAAGAACTCGGTTCACTTTTATCTAAGCATGGGAACATATGTTCAAACCATGATGCATCCTTAGATTCTAATATGGTGCCTTTGCATATTCCAGGGTTCTTAGAATCATGCACAAGAAAACGATAAGGACCATGAGGACGGGTGTATCCAATAAATACACAATCCACCGTTTTGGGTCCTATTAGTAGGCGCTTAGGTGGAGTGACCACCACCTTAGCTAAACACCCCCATACTTTCAAGGATTTATATGGTGGTTTCTTTCCCGTCCATAATTCGTAAGGCATTACATCCTTTTTCTTATTGGGTATCATGTTCAACACATAATTTGCCGATAAGATTGCTTCCCCCCACATGTTTTGGTTTACACCAGAACTTATCATCATGGCATTCATCATTTCTTTCAAGGTGCGATTTTTTCGTTCTGCTATGCCATTTGATTGAGGGGAGTAAGGAGCCGTGAGTTCGTGGATGATTCCACTCTTTGCACATACGTCAATAAAAGGTGAAACATATTCACCTCCTCGGTCGCTCCTTACGACTTTGATTTTCCGATTTAGTTGATTCTCAACTTCGGCTTTGAACAAGATAAACTTGTCAATAGCCTCGTCCTTACTATTAAGTAAGTACACATAGGAATACCTTGTACTATCATCAATGAACGTGATGAAGTACTTATTCCCACCCCGAGTAGGAATTGCCTTTAGATCACACACATCAGTGTGGATCATCTCGAGGGGTTCGGTGATTCGTTCCACCCTTTTGAATGACGATTTCGTTTGTTTCGCTTCTACGCAAGTTTCACATTTATTAGTTGAATTGATATCGAATGTTAGTATGCAATCAAGTTTGATTAAACGATGAATGGAATTGTAATTTACGTGACCTAGTCTACCATGCCAAAGATTAGACGACTCAATCAAGTAAGTAGAACTAGTAGCGTTTTCATTCATTGCATTCACGACAATTACATTGAGTTTGAACATTCCATTTAGGGCATAGCCCTTACCAACATACATACCATTTTTGGTCAACACGAGCTTATCCGACTCAATCACCATTTTGAACCCAAATTTGTTCAACTGTCACCCTGACACAAGGTTCTTACGAATTTCTGGAACATACAACACGTTTGACAAAGTGAGTTCCTTTCCAGAAGTCATCTTCAGAACCACGTTCCCTTCACCTTTAATTTCGGCCGTGGCGGAGTTTCCCATAAAAACCTTTTCACCATTAGTCACCTCCTTGAAGGTGCTAAACAGGTTCTTGTCAAAACACACATGACGGGAAGCCTCCGTATCAATCCACCAATCGTTGTGGTTTTGCCCAACTAAGTTAACCTCAGTGACCAAAATCGAGAGGTCCGTCACCATAACAATGAGGTTATCAACCTCATGAACCATGTTAACTTGTCGAGCATTTTCCTTCTTTGGAAGCTTGCATTCATTGGCCTTATGGCCTTGTTTTTGACAATTATAGCAAGTTCCTTGAAACTTCTTTTTCCCAACTCCCCCCTTAGCACCAAGGTTGGAGCGTTTCCCATGAGCTTTCTTTCCACCTTTTCCACCATTCTTGTTTCCCTTCGAAGATTGGCCATGCTCAACAATATTAGCCTTTGCCATTTCAGGATTATCAATCCTTTTCAAAGCAACTTTATTATCTTCTTCAATTCGAAGGCGAACCACAAGATCTTCAATGGTCATTTCCTTCCGCTTATGCTTGAGATAGTTCTTGAAATCAACCCAGCTTGGTGGTAGCTTTTCGATCATAGCCGCAACTTGGAATGTCTCGCTGAGCACCATTCCTTCCGCATGAATATCATGAAGAATAACTTGAAGTTCTTGGACTTGGCTAATGACAGTTTTAGTGTCTATTTTGAAGTCCAAGAACTTAGCCACCACGAATTTCTTAGTGCCCGCATCTTCTGTTTTGTATTTGCGGTCCAAAGACTCCCACAACTCTTTGGCAGTCTTGGCTTTACAATACACATTGTAAAGCGTATCAACCATACCATTCAAGATATAGTTGCGGCACAAGAAATCTGAATGATTCCAAGCATGAACCGCGCTCACTGATTGAGCATTCACATCCCCTTCAGCCACATGAGGAACGGTTTCAGTCAAGAACCGTGCTAGGTTCAGAGTGGTCAGATAAAAGAACATCTTTTGCTGCCACTGTTTGAAATTCACACCGTTGAATTTCTCAGGTTTCTCAGCATGCGAGACTGTGTTCGGCAGTGGTGCAACCAGGCCGGTTGTAACAGCAACAGCGGAAGTCATGGCAGCAGTCATGACTGCAGAAACAGAAGTAGACATGGGCTGGGACGTCATTCTGAAAAGAAAAAGAATGCAGGAACAATTAGTAAGATAATCTGTTTAAGTTTGTTAGAAAATTGGTACTGATCAGAACTGCAAAATGAATCAGAAATAGAATAACCGAATATAATAAAATACAGAAATAATAAACTAGTGAACCGGGCTTGTGTTTGACACAATTCCCTTAAACAGATTCGTCGTCTGTTCCCAGGGTACGCCGGTTCGAAGCAGCACCGCGCACTGCCGGACCTGAACACTTGCCTGAAAAGAAACGGCATAGATGCTGTTTGCAGAGATTGCGAGAGAGAGGAAGAAGCTGTGTTGTTGTGTGTCTAAACTGATCAGTTTGATCTGGTTTTATATGCACAAAAATATAACCGAATTGTAGCCATCATTGCAGAGATTAAAACTGAAAAATGACATTACTACATCAGTTTTGAAACTAATAATAATATCCTTTTAATGACCATCAATCTAGAATAATCATTTCAGTTTCAGTTTTAAATCTCATTAAAAAAACGGTTATGAGTCTTGAGTGCAAAAATTGCCTCACGCGGACCCAGGTTTTCGGAGCTGCATTCGTGTCCGCAGGACGTGCGGGCACACGCGAGTTCAACTAAATCCGGTTCCATTTTTTGCACCCCCCCTCTGCGCGCGCGCGGGTAGGACTTGTGGTAAAACATGTCATAAGACTTCAAAGGCTTAGATAAGGTTTCACCTTATAAATTGCCTTTCCTTTTGTTCCCACTCCAATGTGGGACAAAGTGGTTTTACCACTTGAGACTTTTCCATTCACACCAAACTTCTAACATAAAGAACGGTATTAACTAATTACCTCTTACAGATTTTTTTTACCCTACAATAACACTTTTGGTAGAGTTCTTACCATCTACGAATTTCACGGCTTTGGTCAGCAAAGTTGCATCGACTTAGGCTAAAGGGTATGGTCATGACACTCATGAGCACCACGACCCTCCACATAGGCGCCATGTTACCAACCACTAATCCACCATTCAAAATCACTACCCTAAGGGTGTGGTCGTGATCTAAACCACTGTCCCTTTTATTTTTTTAATATAAAAAATCAATAATAATATTAGTTTTATAATATTTATCTCAAAATTATCAAATGAGAGGGCTATGGTAAACGAGGTTCAATCCACGCGAACCACCATCAATCAAGGAGCGGGAGGCATACCATTTGATTAATAATCCTATGTGGCAAATAATGTCCCAACCCACACCCCTTACACCCAATAGCCTTAGGCTATATGATGTGAACATGACCCTCATGATCACCATGACCTTCCACATCAGCGTCATGTCACCCATCTTTAATCCACCATTCAAAACCACTACCCTAAGGGTGTGGTCATGACCCAAACCATCATCCCCTTATTTTAGTTTATTTTTGCCTAAAGGAGAAAGGAAATACTGGAAAAAGAAAAAGGAGGCCCGTGGTTGCAGTGGTTTAATCCACGCGAACCATGGTGGATGAGGCAAGAGGGTAATGCAGTGATCCATTAATGGTCCTACGTGGCGATTAATGACCCAACTCATACCCCACACACCCTTCAGCCTTAGTATCGTATGTGTGATTCACGCAGGAGTGCTACACCCATATGTTTATGTCCCAATCTTCAATAGTTGATCAAGAGGGAGATTTACATAACAAGACATTACTTATAAATACCAAACAATATGTACATATATAATGAATTCACACCATTTGATGAGGATAAACATTTGATAGCAGTAGACCAATACAGTGAGTTAATATATATATATATATATATAGGGGAAGGATAAATCGAAAACCCACTCCAGTTGACTAAACCCTGAAAACCCAATAACAACCATTGATCATACTTGATGGATGGCTATGATTCACTTTTGCCCATAAGTTGCTTTTGTGTACTTTTGTCTCAATTTTATAATATATTTCATGTCCTGAAGGGTAATGTTGGAATATTAATTCAATTTCTCTTACAAAAGTCTGCATGTTGTAAGACTACTTTTCTTCTCTTACAAAAGTCTGCAAGTTGTAAGACTACTTTTCAATCTATTTTTGTACGTATATTTCTATAATATATTTTTGGACGTATATTTTTTTTTGGTTTTGTTACATGTATATATGACAATCTATTTTTGTAACATATTTTTTTTTGGTTTTGTTACATGTGTTACATAGAAACGTAATATATAACCTGGAAAAAATGTAACAACACACTTTATTTTTTACAGTAATTTAAAAAAAGTGTAACAATGCACTTTATTTTCTTTAACGTGCATTATTTCTGTACCACAAAAAATGTTACAAAAAATGTAACAGGCATTTTTTCTTTGATTGTTACATTTTTTATGTAACAAAAAAAAATGTAACAGACATTTTTGATTTGATTGTTACAAAAAATGTAACGGGCATTATTTATGTAACACAAAAAAACATAACTAGCATTATTTATGTAACACAAAAAAACGTAACTGGCATTATTTATGTAACACAAAAAATGTAACATGTTTTTTTCTTCGATTGTTACATTTCTAACACCCGGTTACACAGTGTTACATAAAAAATGCCTAGATCTTGGAGTTTCATAACTAAGCCGCATAAAATTGTTATGAGAATTGTTACATCAAAAATATAACATGCATATAAAAATATAACTTTATTAACAAGAATCCAATAACAACAGATTTTTTAGATTCAATCATCATAACAATAAACAAGAAAGTAACTTAGATTTTAATCCAATACATAAGAACTTAAATCAAATTGTTTCCATTTGTTCAGATATGAAAAAAAAATCAAATTGTTTATATAAGAACAAATTTTACACAAAAACATGAAAAAATCAGTAATAAAAAATAACATATCCAGAAAACAAGAACTAAAAAACATTCATCTTCTTGAACAAAAAAATGAAAAAAGTTGCAGATCTACAAATCACAAAAAATGAAGATCTATAAAACACCAAAAAATGCAAATCTGAAAAAAAAAACCCTGAAAACAAACATACTTATGGATCTGGAGGATCTTTTAGATCTGGAACATCATGTTCAACATCGAACATCTTTTGGATCATCTTCAACATCGAATCGTTATATGGAATATCATCTTCAACATCGAACATCTTCAACCAGATCTGGAGCATCTTTTGGATCTGGTAACATCTTGGAACTGGAACGTCTTTTTGGATTTCGGATCTGAACCAGATCTGAGTCTGATGTTGTATGGAACACCGGTTCGATCTTCTGATCTATCTCCGATCTTCACTGCCTCTCTCACCGATCCTCATTGCCTCTCTCTCTCCGATCTTCTCTCTCTAACCATCTATCTCTCTAGATTTTTGGGAAGTAAAATATGTTCTTCATTTGATAAATGCTTCATAAAACGCAAAAATACTCTGTTTGGGAGAAATGAGATGTGAGAGATTTGATTTTTGATCTTGTTTCATCTATATTGGAACAAGAGAGAGAGGATGATTTATGTACAGCTTTTATTTGTTTTCACTCCTTTCTGGTTTGAATAAATGATGTGAGATGATGAGACATATGTATCAATGAAAAGGATGAGAAGTAAAAGGAAAGTTGTGAGAGAAAGATGTGAGAGAAAAAGCAAACTTGAAAAGTCTACACAAGTACAATTTTAATTAATTAAAAAGATGACAAGAAGAAGCAAATATGACAAGTCTGCGTGTGCAGACACATCACCAGCCCATCACCATAAATCTCAAAAATGTAAGAAAGAAAATGACCATATGCCCTTACTCCTCTCAATCTAAATTAAAACGTGGATCAATCCTAGCCACATGTTAGAGTTTTCAGGGTTTAGTCAACTGGATTGAGTTTTCTCTTTATAATTAGCCTCTCTCTCTCTCTCTATATATATATATATATATATATATATATATATATATATATATATATATATATATGAACGGGATTAGGAGAAAACACTCAAAAGTGTGAGAACGCATCCTGGCCCAACACGTGTCACGCGACATAGAGAAGGGCAGATGGGTTTTTTTGTCCTTTCATATTCTTCTTTTAAACGCGTGTCACATCACCTTTCCATTTTTTTGGTGTTTAACAATTACGCAGCGTTTTTATTATTTTAGATCAGGATCATAGTAAATATTTTGGCGTTTTAACTAAGTATGGCTTTGATCGTTGTACCAAGTAGGATGCAGGCATATAATGTAAAAAACATCAGTAATTTTCTTAATGTTTATTTTTTTTCTATCAAGTGTTGTATCATGTAGGATGCAGGCCTATAATGTGACAGACAATTATGGCGTTTTGAAAATATAAATAAATTCAATTTTCCATGTAGTGGCTTTTAATATAATAAATGTATGGCAATAATGTTACCGTCTCTTCATTTTACTGTTTTGCAATTATTGTTTCGTTCAATTTCATTTGTCAATTAGTATTGCTTTTTCTAGTAATACTTTGTTTGGCGTTTTATATAGCAACAATGTGCTTTGCTAGCATCCGTTCTCAAAGTTTTCACACTATCAGGCGTTTTGGTGTTTGTAGTTTTGGGCGTTTTATACTCAATTTTTTTATTAGTAGAGAATTAGATAATAAACAACAGAGAATTAGATAACAAACAATAGAAAATGAAAAAAATTAAAAATTATAATCTAATTTCTCATCCAAATCTTCACTGTCATCAGCCTCTTCTACTTTAACCTTTTTGGCGTTTTGAACCTTGTTTGAATACCTTATGTAGATCCTTATTTTCCTACATAACGCCCGTCTTTAGAAGATGCTTATTTTTTGTGGCATCCTTTATTGTGGTTTGATATATACTTGTTTGGTGACATGTTGAAGATCAACGCCTACTCGAATGTATTGATCCCTTCATGCCATCAATATATCCATCAAGAACAAAGTGACATGATGACATATCAGTGTCATCAGTCTCTTTTTCATGAATATTTGTCCATATCATTCAGCAAAAGCTTATAGAGATACCCACCTCAGAAAAGAATTCATTCAGTGAAACTTCATTCAGAACAATACTCAATATAGAAGAAACGAGGTTCCGCATCTGTGGCTTTTTAACTATTTTTTGGCGTTTTACATGGTGTTGTTTTTGGTGTGTGATCAGTTGATTGTGCAGAGACGTCTCTTTTATAGGATGTTTTTGGCGCATAGTTTAGGCGGGATTTTATTTATAATAAATGATATTAATAAAGTAATCGTCTTTTCAGTTACTGTGTGTATTTTTACTGTTTTTATTCAGTTTTTTATGAGTTTTTAGGGTCATAGACATTCCATCTTCCAAGTTTGACATTTTTAATGGCTTTAAGTAGTTTTTGGCGTTTTTTTCATTTTTAACTTTTAATAATACTTCTCCAAATTACTTTTATTATAGTTTGGGAGTTTTTGTTGTTTTACTGCATTATGGTGTTTCACAATCATTATGACTGTTTGGCGTTTTATTTATATAATGTAACTTTTTATTCTTAGTTGAAAAATACATAACAAACAACAGAAAAAGAAAAATAAAAAAAATATAAATAGAAACAATTCATCTTCCAAATCTTCACTGTCATCAGTCTCTTTCTTCTTTGAAACATGTTCACTGGCGGTTTGGCTTTGTCGTGCTTGTGTTTTTGTGGCCATTTGGAAAGACAAAATGACGTGAGTTTTTTGTTTGAATATGTATCTTCAAACCACTCATTAGTGTCATTCGTCTCTTCATGCCATTATAATATTCATCAATAACAAAACACAAAAAATGACATAAGTTTGACACCAACATCTTTTTGTTTATGATTTGTCTATCTCATGCAACAAAATGTTATTTGAGTCACAACACCTCAGGGAAGAATGCATTCTCCGAAACTTCGCGTAGAACAATATTGAATATACAAGAAACGATCTTTGCCATTTTTGGCGTTTTACTAAGGAAATTGTGTATCTGAAAGAAACGTTGATCTTTTGGAATCTTTGATGTTTTAGTGTTTTGGTGTTTTCTAAGATGATTGGTATATAGTAAAATATGGTGTTTTTGAGTAGGTGTGTTTGATGTTTTAGGGATTTTGGCGTTTGTAAGATGAATGGTATATAGTAGAAAATATGGCGTTTCAGGTTCGGGGGGTTGTGTTTTTATGTCTGAGATGTTTTGTTTATATAGGGATGTGTTTTGGCCCGTAATGGCGTTTTATTCATTAGTTTGGCGTTTTGGTATAGAAGTGTAAAGACCATTTTACCCTTAATGAAGCGCGTCCACTTAATAGAATTCGTGTTATTTACGAAAACGCCACCGCGCCAATCTAGTCCATAGATTGTTTTGATCGGACGATCCATAAGCGTTCTCACCGTTCTCACACATTCCACCATTTTCTCTAAATCCTGACTATATATATATATATATAGGGTATATATATATAGGGTGGGGTTCCTCTACAAAGTATGTTTTTCTTACAACGTGTATGAAGTGTTTTGGGCCATTGGATGAGTGGTTTTAATGGTTGAGATTAGATGAGTTGCATTTTTGTAATATATGCCTTTTATTTAATGATTGATTTAATTGATTGGGGGCATTTTGGTAATTGAGCATGTTTAATAAAAAGAAACAACCATCATTCATTCTTTTTTGTAGAACTCTTTCCACATTCTCTCTCCTCATTAAACAAAATCTCTTAAAATTATGGATGAAGTTGAATATAAAAGATTTGATTGTGTTTAAAATCTGAAATTTACTAAATTGGAGGTTGATTTGTTTTTATCTAGGGACGAGAATCGGAGTTCAGTTTTGTTTTTTTATCAAGTATTGTGTTTTATATTAGTGATAAAACACATTTTGAATAAACTGCGAAAAAAATCTAATAGGACTAGAAACTGATAAAACACACTAAGAAGAAACATGTGAAGAAAAACACACTAAGAAGAAAGTATGAAGAAAAACACACTGATAAAACACACTACGATGAATCTGTGAATAAACATGTGAAGAAAAACACACTGAGAAGAAAAATGTGAAGAAAAACATACTGCGAAGAAAGTATGACGAATAACACACTGATAAAACACACTACGAAGAAAGTATGAAGAAAAACACATTGATAAAACACATTGTAAAGAAAAATACACTGTGAAGAAACAGTCAATAAAAACATACTGATAAAATACATTGTGAAGAAACCAATAACCTGTAAAACACAACGTCAATAAATACAAAAATGCGTCCTTCATGAGACATAAACTGCTATAACACATAATGAGTAAACCTATAACTGGTAAAACACAACGTCAAGAAATTGTTCAAGAACAATAAGCTGGTGTGTTACGTGTGAAGAAACCATAAAACAAATAAAACACAATGTCAAAGAATACATGCACATGCAAAAAAGAACAACTTAATCAAATACTAGCATGTCGAACAACTGAATTAGGATGCGCTTACCATGATCACAATCAATCATTGCATTAGACATCAACATTTTTGATCTGCAATATGCAAAAAAAAAAAATCATCTGAAGGATAAGAGAATGATGCACGTTTGATTTTGCGTAACTGATACGATTCCATAAATAAGATCCGGTTTCCTTAAAAGTCTCATTTTGTTGTTTTAGATTTATCTTTTTCAAAAATAACTTACTTATTGAATTACCATTATACCCTTTTATTAAAATTCTCTAGACGACACATGTCATAACCATATCACTTCCTTCACTTTCTAGAAAAATATGACTTTGTAGCCAATTCCCACCCTACATATTATATATATATATATATATATATATATATATATATATATATATAGTGGAGAGTTCAAATGAGAAGAAATTTTTTGTAAGAAGAAGAAAGAAGAAATTTCAACCAATAAGAATGCTTTATTTTACTTCATTTAATATAAATATTTAATGTTACTATAAGGGTACATTGGTAAATCTACATAGGTCATTAATTTGTAGTCTTCCTTTTTAATAGCTAACTACATTAAATAATTTGTAACTTATCATCAAAATATATATTTTTTCAAAAAAAATTAAATAAAATAATTTAAAGTGTAGGATAAATTACGAGTTGTGTAGGATAAATTTCAACGTGTAGGATAAATTTTAACGTGTAGGATGAATTTCGAAATATCTAGGATAACTTTTGATGTGCGTAGGCAAAAAAAAATTAGTGTGAAGGATAATAGTCTTTATAACTAATTAATTAGTCAAAAATGATAATAAATGAGATAAGTGAAAAAACTATTTAATGTTTTACAAAATTACCCTTTGTTCTTTTTCTTCTCAACCAAATTTTCTTCTCAAATGAACCTTCTCCTATATATATATATATATATATATATATATATATATATATATATATATATATATATATATATATATATATATATATATATATATATAGGAGAAGGATCCATTAGAAACCACCCTTTATTACGAGAACCGCGATAAAACCAATTTGAACACAACCAAAAATACCTAAAAATAGCTAAAAACACACAAATTTTTTCTTTAATATTTTTAGCGAAAATTCGCTAATTTTCGTTACCGATTTTTTTTTAAATTTCTTGGCTACTAAAAGTAGCGATTTTTAGCTAAAAATAAAAAAATATATATATATATAACTTTTTTTTGTGATTTTTAGATTTTTTGGGGGTTTAGTTTTTAGCATTTTAGCTTGGGGGGGGGGTAGGTTTTTGGGGGGTGGGGGGTTAGGTTTTTTTTTTTTTTTTTTTTTTTTTTGGGGGGGGGGGGTAGGTTGTTTTTAAAGGGGGGGTGGAGTGTGGGGGGGGGGGTTAGGTTTCTTAGGATTTTTTTTTTTTGGTTTTTTAAGGATTCTTTTAGGTTTCTTAAGGTTTTTTTGGTGTGTTCACATTGGTTCTCATGGTTCTCATAATAAAGGTGGTTCTTAAATGAATCTTACCATATATATATATATATATATATATATATATATATATATATATATATATATATAGAGAGAGAGAGAGAGAGAGAGAGAGAGAGAGGATGAGGATCATTACAGAACACTAATTATTGAGAGAACAAAAGGAACAACTCTAAATCACTAGATTTTGGGATTTAAATTTCTTATTTTTTAAATTTTATATTTCCTACATTCGTATGTATATTATATATGCATGGAAAACCTTATATTTTTACCTATACTTAGCCTACATACATGTAGGTAATTTAACCTACACAGAAAATGCACATATGAGTAGATAATATAAAAAATGAAAATTTTTCATATTTTGTTTTAAATTCTAGTGTGAAAAACAATAAATCTTCCATTTGTAACATTTTCCTTTACTTTTTAGGTTTTTAGGATTGAAAAAATTGGTGTTTCATTTTGTTCTGCGTGTTCTCGCAATATTTAGTGTTCTGTATAAAACTTTCCCCTATATATATATACATATATATATATATATATATATATATATAGGGGGCTGCTAGAATGAAAACCACCCCGAGTTGTAAGAACCGCGAGAACTACACCCCACGGAGCGCCGTTCGCCATGATTTTTTTTTACAAGTAGATGTGTGTATTATAAACACAGCCGTAAAAAATCATGGCGAACGGCGCTCCGTGGGGTGTAGTTTTTTACACCACAAGTTTGGTGTTTTTAATTTTTTTTCTTTTTTCTTGCCGCTAGAATGAAAACCACCTCGAGTTGTAAGAACCGCGAGAACTACACCCCACGGAGCGCTGTTCGCCATGATTTTTTTTACAAGTAGATGTGTATATTATAAACACAGCCGTAAAAAATCATGGCGAACGGCGCTCCGTGGGGTGTAGTTTTTTACACCACAAGTTTGGTGAAAAAAAAAAGAAAAAAGAAAAAAAATTAAAAAACACCAAACTTGTGATGTAAAAAATTACACCCCACGGAGCGCCGTTCGCCATGATTTTTTACGGCTGTGTTTATAATACACACATCTACTTGTAAAAAAAATCATGGCGAACGGCGCTCCGTGGGGTGTAGTTCTCGCGGTTCTTACAACTCGGGGTGGTTCTCATTCTAGCAGCCCCATATATATATATATTAAACATCTCACTTGTGATATGCGCATATAATGTATATATGTGTGTGTCATCGGGGCCAAAAGTGAAAGTACACTAATTTTAATCTTATTTTACAAATTTCATGAAAATAACGTTAAAAGCTGAGAACGGTTAATCATGCATCATGGGGTGACGTTGATAACTGAAAGACAAAAGGGTATATGCACTAATCGGTCTTTGTCCAGATTGCTGAGTGTTATGTGCCTTATGTACAAGGCTTGATGTAAAACTACTATCGAGTCGGGGGTCTCACTGGAAGTAGCATCTGTATTTCTACGGGGTAGAGGTAAGGTTGTCTACATCTTACACTTCTCATACCCTACCTTTGCTTTGCTATTGGTAGGATTTACTGAGTATGATGATGATCATGATCATGTATATATATATATATATAGGAGAAGGATCCGTTAAGAACTACCCTTTATTGCGAAAACCGCGAGAACCAGTGTGAACACAACCCAAAATACCTAAAAAAACACACAATTATTTTAATATATTTTTACGAAAAATCGCAACTTTTTGTTTATTAAAAAAATTTAAGTTTCTTTTGGAAACTAAAAGTAGCGATTTTTGGTAAAAAATAAAAAAAAATTTGTGTGTTTTTTAGATTTTTGGGGGTTTAGTTTTTAGCATTTAGCTTGGGTGGGTGGGTAGGGGTTAGGTTTTTTTTTAGGTTTTTGATGGTGTACTGGATTTATTTTGTTGTGTTCACCTTGGTTCTCGCGGTTCTCGCAATAAAGGTGGTTCTCGCATGAACCCTACACGATACATACATACATATATATATATATATATATATATATAGGAGAAGGATCCGTTAGGATCCACCCTTTATTGCGAGAACCGCGAGAACCAGTGTGAACACAAACAGAGTTACCTAAAAAAAATCTAAAAAACACCCAAATTTTTTTTACTATTTTTTTTTGGGAAAAATCGGTATATTTCGTTTATAATAATAAAAAAATTCGAGTCACAGCTATCCATGCACATGTGCATTTGTATAATCTATTTGACAAATTCCGTAATTCATTACAAATATTAGACAATTGCACTTTCATTTACACTACCACGTGTAATACACTACTTTTTACGTTAACAATATTAGAAATGCACATATGCATCTATATGTATCAACATGAAATAAGGTGTGTTGGTACACTACTTTCTCTTCATCTATCATTCCATCCATAATACACAAACATGCACATGTGCATTTTTGTCATGTCTTTGACAAATTCCGTAATTCATTACAAATATTAGACAATTGCACTTTCATTTACATTACCATATGTAATACACTACTTTTTACATTACCAATAATAGAAATGCACATGTGCATCTATATGTATCAACATGAAATAAGGTGTTTTGGTACCCTACTTTGAATACACTTTCCCTTTCATCTATCATACAATCCATAATACACTACCATTACCTCCTACCATCCATAATACAATATCATTACCTCCTACCATCCATAATACAATACCATTACCAATATTTTCACTTTATTACATGTATATCAACACCATTTATACCATCCAATCATCATATTACATCATAAAGCAACAACTATTGCTAAACCATCAACCACTAGATATAACTAACAAAAAAACATGTATATGGGCCTACTTCTCCATTCAAAATCACAAACTTTTTGTACTAAAACATGTTATATCATGGTTATACCTAATGATGCACATGTGCATTTTGAATATTGGTAATGTAAAAAGTAGTGTATTACGGATGGTATCGTAAATTAAAGTGCAATTGTCTATTACTGATAACGTATAACGGAATTTGTCGAAGTAATGATACATATGCACATGTGCATGGATAACTGTTACTCAAAAAAAAAGTTTTTTTTTGGTAACTAAATATAGCGATTTTTGTTAAAAAAATTAAAAAAAATTTGAGTGCTTTTTTGATTTTTTTTAGATTTTATTTTGTGTTCACATTGGTTCTCGCGGTTCTCGCAATAAGGGTGGTTCTCAAATGAACCTTATATATATATATATATATATATATATATATATATATATATATATATATAGGGGGGAAGGTTCATTTGAGAAGAAATTTAATGTAAGAAGAAAGGTCATATTAGTAAAATAGTATTTCATTTATAACTTATATCATTAATTTTTCTCTCCTTAATTAATTAGTCAACTAATCATTAATTATCCTACATATAATCTTCAAAACCTACACATATCAAAATTTTCCAACATACATATCCTAAACATTATAGAATTTTATCCTACACAGTCGAAATTTATCTTACACACCTCGAAATATATCCTACACAACTCGTAATTTATCCTACACAACTACTAATTTATTCTACACTTTAAATTAAGTTGTTTTTTTTAATTTGGAAAAAAGTATATATTTTGAAAAGGAGTTACAAATTTAATTTATTTAGTCATTAAAGGAGAATAATACAAATTAATGATTTATGTAAGTTTACCAATATACCCTTATATTAAAATTAAATGCAAATATTAAATGAAGTAAAATGAAGCATTCTTATTGGTTGAAACTTCTTTCTTTTTTTTCTTACAAAAGAATTCTTCTCATTTGAACCCTCCACTATATATATATATATATAGGATAAGGATTATTACAGAACACTAATTATTGCGAGAACAAAAAGAACAACTCTAAATCACTAAATTTTTTGATTTAAGGTTCATATTTCTTAAATTTTATGTTTCTTACATTCATATGTATTATATATACATAAAAAAATCATATATTTTTTCCTACACATAGTTCACATACATGTAGGTAATTTAGCCTACACATAACCTACATGTGTGTAGGTTATTTAAAAACTGAAGATTTTTCATATTTTCTTTTAAATTCTAGTGTGAGAAACAATAAATCTTATATTTATAACATTTTCATTTACTTTTTAGGTTTTTAGGATTGAAAAAAATGAGTGATTCATTTTGTTCTGCGTGTTCTCGCAATATTTAGTGTTCTGCATAGAACCTTCCCCTATATATATATATATATAGGTTAGGGATTCTAAGAGAAGTCCACCCTGTTTGAGAAACTTAAGAAGCATTCTGGACCATACATTTCCCTAAGCTTTTCGTAATATACACATGTATTGTTTAAAATTGACTATATATATATATATATATATATATATTGTCAAATCTTGAATTATACACATATGTATATAGTCAATTTTAAACTATACATATATGTATATTACGAAAAGCTTAGGGAAAATGTGTGGTCCAGATGCTTCTCAAGTTTTTTAATTAACATAGTGCTTCTCACATGATCCTAACCCTATATATGGGAAAGGTTCAAAAGAAAACCCTTAATTAACGCGAAAGCTCGAAAACTAACTAAAAAACCCTAAAAAACATACCCAATTTTTTTTTGATACCAATTTTCGCTATTTTAGGTATACAAAAAAAACTTTTTTCCAAAAAAAAAAAAAAACATTTGTAGTGCACATGTGTAATACTACACATGTGTATGTGTACTACACATGTGAATTATTACACATGTGCACTGAATTTTTTTTAAGAGTAAATTACAAGTTTTGTCCTTTATGTTTACACCGAATTGCATGCGTTGTCCTTTAGCGCAAAAGTTGACAAGTTTTGTACTTTATGTTTCAAAATCTTGCACAGTTTGTCCTTTGAGCCTAACTTAGTCAGATTTTTTGGTTAAGTATAATCATGTGCCATGGACATGAGGGCATACTTGTCATTTTACGTTCCCAGGGGTTATTTTATAAATACTTATTCTTGAGGGATTGTATTTATAAAACTGAAAAATAAAAAAAAATATTTCTAATCTCTTTGTGCCTAACTCATTCTCTTTCTCTGTAATTGAACCCACCATCAAAACCCAATCTCTCTCTAATCTCTCTCAACCCACCACCACCACCCCACAACCTTCACCGACGTCACCCACCCCACCCCACCTCAGCCTTCACCGCCTCCACCCCCACCTACCGACCACCCCAATCCTACTACAACAACCATCACCACCGTACCCACCATCGCCACCACTCCTAAACGACTATCCTGTGCGGGTGCACAGAACACTCTGGTGTAGTCGCACACACCAGATCCGACCCAATCAACGTTCAGATTTTGTGGATCTGATAGTATTTGCTTGCTTCCATGCTTTTAAAGCAATAAAAGCGTTTCTCAACCTAGGGTTTTCGAACACCAGGTACGGATCCACCATCACGTTTCACCTCTGTCGCCTTCTCATCGAGGGAGTCACCGAACAATGATAAAAAACTAATAGGTGAAAATGCAAGCAGAGAAAGAAGAAGAAAGGAGATTAAACTTATACAAATGGTCTTCAGCTGAAGGAGAAGTGAAACATAACAAATGGTGGTTTTAATAAGATTGTATTGTTGTTAATTGTTATTAATATTGTGAGAAGAATTTGAAAACGTGGGAGTGAATGAGGGTTTGTAGTATTTACAGAGAGAGAGAGAGTATAAAGACAACTAATCACAGCTCAAAACCCACCACATTCTTTACATAAAAATGAAAATCACTTTCTCTTTTTTAAATTGCGAAGAGAGAGAAAAAAGAGAGAGATTATTTATTGATTCGACTCCGCAGGCCGCCTGGTTTACCGACGTTAACTTGGCCTGCTGATTTTTACCGGTGAAGGTTGTGGGGTGGTGGTGGTGGGTTGAGAGAAATTGGGTTGTGTCAATGGGTTCAGATTCAGATGAGAGAGAGAGAGAGAGAGAGAGAGAGAGAGAGATAGTTAAGATTTTTTTTTCAGGTTTTAGATACAAGGTTTTAGTACAGTCCCTTGATAATAAGTATTTACAAAATCACCCCTAGAAAGGTGAAATGACAAGTATGCCCTCATATGCAAGGCACATGACCACAATTAACCAAAAAATTTGACTGAGTTAGGTTCAAAGGACAAACCATGCAAGATTTTGAAACATAAAGTACAAAACTCGTCAACTTTTGCACTAAAGGACAACGCCTGTAATTTGTTGTAAACATAAAGGACAAAACTTGTAATTTACTCTTTTTTTAAATTTTTTTCTATATACAAAACCTAGCGATTTTTAATAAAAAAATTTCAAAAAAAAAATTGGTATGTTTTTTGGGCTTTTTTATTTAGTTTTTGAGTTTTCGCGTTAAAAGTGGTTTTCATTTGAACCATCCCATATATATATATATATATATATATATATATATATATATATATATATATTTGACAAAGATCCGTTAGGAACCACCCTTTATTGCGAGAACCAATGTGAACACAACAAAAAATGCCTAAAAATAGCTAAAAAACACACAATTTTTTTTTAATATTTTTTTATAAAAAAATCGCTACTTTTAGTAGCAAAAAAAAGGCTACTAAAAGTAGCGATTTTAACATAAAAAATATTAAAAAAAATTTTAGATTTTTTTTTTATTTTTTTAGGTTTTTTGGGGGTTTAGTTTTTAGTATTTTAGCTTGGGGGGGGGTTAGGTTTTTGGGGGGTGGCGAAGGGGGGTTTAGGTTTTTTTTTTTTTTTTGGGGGGGGGGGGTGTTAGGTTTTTTTTTTTTTTAGGGGGGGGTGGGGGTTAGGTTTTTTTAGCTATTTTAGGTTTTGTTCACATTGGTTCTCGCGTTTCTCGCAATAAAGGTGGTTTTCGCATGAACCTTACCCTATATATATATATATATATATATATATATATATATATATATATATATATATAATAAATGGGGATTAAGACTGATGTCATTTTGCAGCCCTCCCCCAATCATAGTCAGGTATTTTGGAAGTGATGATGTCAATTCTTGCAAAGATGACATCATCCTGCATTTGAATTTTAAACAATAAATTAATTAATAAAACTTATTTTAAATAAAACTTTTAATTAATACGCTGCAGCGACTTAATTGGGCCAAACCTTCTCCCCCAATTAAACCCTGCAGTTCTTTGCACGCCATCATCATCATCTCAGTGTTGATATTCGAAAAGCTTATGAAAAAATCCAACGCTACTTTCAATCCAATTTTTAAATACTCGATCATCATCTTCCGATTTCATTTTTGTCTATTTTCTTTTACCTATTTCGTATTCTTCAGATCTGAAGTATTATTGTTCTTGTGACCTACGGACAATGGATAATGATCCAGTTACTTATATTCAGAAAATCTCTACTGAGAAAGATACATGGAAGTTAAAGGTTCGAGTATTATGTTTGTGGAAGCAAGCCTATCAGATTGACATGATTTTGATGGACGAGAAGGCATTTTGATTAATACAAGTTCTTATCTTTATGCTTTGTATGTTCTATTTTAATTAGGGTGATAAGATTCAGGCCACCGTAAAGAAGGTGTTGATGTCTGTTTTTGAAAACCAGCTTGAGGAAGGTAGTGCAGTCGTTCTTAGCAAGTTTGGTGTTGGTGAGATGAATGACAAGTTCCCTGTCATCAAGCATTCCTATAATCTCATCTTCTACCGTCAAAAAAAGTCAAACGATGTGAAGATTTCGACAGACCTTTATATGGTTTTCAGTTGGTTGATTTAAATTATAGAGTAAACTACCGTTTTGGTCCCTGTGGTTTGGGTACTTTTGCCATTTTACTCCAAATCTCAAACTTTTTACATCTGGGTCCCAGTGGTTTGCATTTTGTTGCCATTTTAGTCCAAAAATCAAATCAGTTCAGATTTATAAAAAAAAACCCAGCTATTTTTTTCCTTTTCTGAAGGGGCAAAATGGTCATTATATAAAAAATGTTATTTTGTCATTTCCTCAAACTCTCTCTCTAACCACACTGTCTTCTATCTCTCTTCTTGATCTCTAAACCCTCTTTATTTCAAGAACCCAAATCACAAAATTCCCTCTCATCTTCTTCTTCCTTATTTCAAAACCCTAATTTCTTCACTGTAAATCAATGGCGAATCGAAGACAAGTGCTCCGATCTCACTCACCTTCTGGAAAATTCCACACCTCTCCCTCATCAAACTCCTCCGCTTCTTCAACCTCTTCATTCCCATCATCCACTTCCTTTTTCAACCGATCTGCATCTCCCACACGTGTCAACCTCAATGGATCATCATCACTGTAGGATCGTGTCGAGACCCAAACGAGTCAATCAGAAGAGATCTTGATCTGTTTCAGAGGCGGAAACTAAGAAACAGACTTGAAAACAGCTTGGAATCACTATAATTTGCCTTGTATATTGATAAAATTCAGTTTACAATCAGTCGGCACTTCGGCAGTACTTCGGTACCGGAAACATGAACAGTTACCTATGATTTCGCTTGAACTACCTATATATAGACTTGAGATTCCGCTTGAACATGCTTCAAGCGGAATTAAAACAATCTGATTTCGCTTGAACATGCTCAAGCGGAATCACTTACAATTACACTTTCAAGCGAAATCATCTATAAAACTTCCTATTTTCTCAAACAACGTGCCCTGATCTAATCAATTTAGTACAAGACTCGATACAAGATGAAGTCGACAGATGTATGCACCAACAATCACCATCACCGTCCGCTCGATTCAACGGCACCAGCGGCGGCAGTCGCAGAATCTTCGGGTAAACCCTTCTATCTCTTGTTCTTCTTCTCCTATCTAAAACTAGGTGTTGGTTAAGGTTGTGGCTGTTGAGTCGGTGTATACAAGTCAAACAAGAATTAGACTCCATACAAGTCAATTTAGGGATGTAAACGAGCTGAGTCGGGCTGAGGTGGGCTCTGGCAGTTTGTGGTGGTGGTGGTGGCGGTGGTGGAGTTCACGGTGGTGGTGGTGGTGTTCGACAAAGATGAGAGAGAGAGAAGAGAGAGATGGGTGTTTGGAGAGAGAAAGAGAGTGTGTGTGTGCATCTGGGTTTTTGGATGTATAACATGTGAATCTTCAAGTGTTTAAACATGATGCGAAGATGAACATCTGGGTTTTTGGATGTATAACATGTGAATCTTCAAGTGTTTAAACATAATGCATCATTTATTTATTTGGGGATGATGATGACTATTTATTTGATTGTGGATTATTTAGTTACAGAGAGAGAGAGAGAGAGAGGGAGAGAGATGATGTTGGATTATTTATTTACAGAGAGAGAGAGAAAACAAATTACTCATCTGGGTTTTTGCACAAAAGGAATTGTATTTAAGAATGACCAAAATGCCCCTGCACTAAAGAACAAAATAATCAGTTTTCAACAGTAAAAATAGAGGGTTTTTGGATTTTGGACTAAAATGGCAACAAAATGCAAACAACAGGGACCCAGATGTAAAAAGTTTGAGATTCGGACTAAAATGGCAAAAGTGCCTAAACCACAGGGACCAAAATGGCAGTTTACTCTAAATTATATAATAAATCGCGATGTTGTCGTTGAATCAACAGTTGGTTAGTTTTTTTTTTTTTTGTTTTTTCCGTTAAAGCTAACTAATTATAGTTAGTCATTTATTTTTATTTGCATTAATGTTAATTTTGTTTTGTTTTTGTCTTTTTAGATGTAATCGGTTATGTTGTATCTACTACCGACATGGAAGTTTTTAATCATTCTGGAAAGGAAAGTAAGAGGATTAGTTTTGAAATTGTTAACTTGAGGTATCAAATTTTGTCCATGCTTCTTCTAGTATTGCATAGCTTTTAGTTTCATGTAAATGATTTTTGCAGTTGATTTTTCATATATGTTGTATATTTAATAGCCTTTTGTTCTTGTTATAGTGGAGACACAATTGGTTGCACATTGTGGGATAATTTTGCACAACAGTTTTCCACATTTCTTCAAGGTTATTCAAGTGATGGAGTTGTCAGTGTTCTAATTCAATTTGCCAAAGTTAAGAACTGGAATGATCATCTATAAAAGTAGAGCAATCTGTTATAGATTATTTCTATTATCTTTCTTTGGATATTTTTCATAATATACTGCCAAAGTTTATAGATGTTTTCCTTTTACCTTTGTAGGCAACCCAAATATTCAAAATGCATTTTCGGTAATTATTTATCAATGCTGATATTGAGGAAATTACCAATTTAAGAATAGATTAATCTTTAACTCCATTTACATTTTATAGTGTTATTCAAGCTATCATATATAAGTAATGTTTTATTTACATTTAGTCTCATGCAAGTCATCATTTATGAGTAGTGTTTTATTTATTTTTATTCTCATTATTGAAGTTATCATTTATACATATTGTTTACTTTTTTTTTTTAATCTCATTCAAATCAGCAAAGGTGAAGGTTCTTTACAGATTACACCAGCTGCATTGTCCAGTTAAACTGTTTAATCTTCTTGTGCAGAATTCCTAAAGAAGAATGACAGAAAGTATGTCGAAGAGATTTGGGATGTTAACACGGTATTGTATTTTAATAAACACATATAAGGCTGATATCATTTTTGTGTTAAGTATTTCTGTATCCGAATACAAGTTAAATAATATCTTCATTGTAGGAATATGTATTTGTTGTTTTTGGTACTATAAGGTTGGTTGAGGAGGATTATGGATGGTTTTATTTTGCTTGTTCGAAGTGTAGCAAGAAGGTTATTCCTGCTTCAGAGGCTGCTGGATTGAATGATATAGATGGAGACGTCGTTGGTGATGATGTTGGTGTAATTTACTGTGAATTCGAACCCTGGATCAAATTTTCAACCGTTGAATGCGTACCGACACGTGATATGTGTGGAATCCAATCACGTGTGTGGATGGGAACACGAGGATGTAATTATAACTGATTTCTATTACTAATTTGACAAAGTTTACACCACGTAATCAAACGAGCAGAGCTTCGCCTCAAGAGTGCCCAAAAGATACAAATGACAAACACAAGACCCCTATATATAGACTACTGCCTTCTTACAAGGCTAGTATGCCTTCGTACGAAGCTGCCTATTGTGCCTTCGTACGAAGCCAACCATGCCTTCGTACCAAGCTGCTTCTTTATACAAATGATCTTCATACTTTGATTTATTCAGAATTGTTCTTAGTCTTGACTCATTTTGTTAAAGCTATGTTATGTGATTGACGCAAGCGATAAACATATGCACTCACAAACTCCCCCTTGGATATTGCTGCAGTCAATCTCGTAACTTTTTGTCTTTCTCCGAGTCTTCACGAAGTGTTGACATCATCAGCACCATAGAGTCTTCCTTTTCTCTAACAGAATCCCGTGAATCTGTTTTCAGCTTCAGCTGCTCCCCATTTCGTTCAACTCCTCTTTCAAGCTCCCCCTTGCTTTAAGCTTCCGTGCTTTCAGCTACTAAGATCGACACCTGACCCTACAAGCTCCCCCTTGCTTTGAGCTCGTCTTCAGACTCTGTAAGACCCATCTCATTATAATACGATTAGAATATTAATTACGCATTTTATGTAAAAATGCGACCTTTCAAAAATTTTGACAAGTTAACGTTCATACAGGATTAGAGTATTCAAAATAAAATAACAATTATTTACATCGATTGTTTTAAAACAAAACACAATGAGATCATAGCGGAAGCTTCAAATGACGTGTATTCGGTCCTTTTCGTCGCTTATCATTCGGGACTCTCGACATTCACCTATGATCAAAACCAACTTTTAAGTTGGTTTTGATAGTTAAATAACAAGTACAACAAGGTAAATGGGTCAAACAAACAAAATAAAACAAATTTTTCCAGCAACATATCTCTCGCGCCCCGCAAGAGATTTAATCGAGTTCTTCGCGGCCCGTGACACTTGTCGCGCTACGCGACGCCTTTACCAGTTCTTGGCCGCGCGACGCGACGCCTTGATTTCGACAGACTGTTTGGTTTTTGATGCAGCATTTGCCCAGCTACAATACTTAACCAATTTCTAACATAAAATTCACATAACTTTCATTCTACAAGTCCGTTTTGCGTGATTCTTTTCCTACGCGTCCGTAATTTAATTACGGACCCGTTTTCATCTTTGTTCGCATCAAAATCAGATTTATTAGCTTAAGGCTTATAAGTCCCTTTTTATGATTATTCGACCCTTGTATGTTTAAATCACAAACTTGTTTCTAGTTAAACATAAATCATACTCCAAAGTATTTAACTCGAATTCTTTATTTCAGATTCATAGTTTTAGTGAATTACGCAGCCAATACCCAAGTTACGCGCGTAATTTGTTTTGACCCATCTAGAGGACTTTTGGGCATTTAAGCATCCAACTCGCTCTTTTCTTTTCGCACTTCAATTCGCATATTATTTAACTACTTATCTTCCACCACAACTATTTTGTGGTGGATTCAACATGTTAAACCCTTCATCCCAAGTTTTTACCCTTAGATTAATCAATTTACGCAAATGACTCATTCTTAGGCATTTGACCAAAAATCGCGCTTTAAGCTATAGATTAATTTATGCGTACCTGGCCCGGGTCTTAATATTGACACATTTCAATACCTTTCACTATTAATCACTAGTTAATAGTAACACGAACCATATGTTAATTCCTATGAACACAAAACTCAACATGCGATTATCAGATGTTATTGTCAAATGATGTTAACTACACCATTTGACCCATCTAGTCTAAATGACCATTCGTCCGTATGAGATGGTATTTAATTACCATTTCACCCCTTAAACCTATCCCGGTTTTCTCCTTGAACTCGTTTTACTTAAAAACCGCTTCTTATTTATTCATCATTACATGATACCATTTTACCCTTTTTACAATAATTCATGTTTCTTACCATTCTCCCTTGTTCCGACTCGCATTAAATCGTGCCAGAACATCATATTCCAATCACTTAATAGAATTCATATACAACACTTGCAACTAAGTATTTTGTAAATAATATAAAGGGGCGTAAGCTTTACTTACCTTGCGTCAGTTTTTGCTCTTTCTCCGCGTATTTAATCTGTTTGACCCACTTCTTTCCCAAGCCTCCATCTAGCTTGTCAAGCGTCAAACTATCATATAATATTCACAAGGTGGTTAGGTTAGTCATTCTAGATCATAAGCTTTATGCCTTATGAACCTTTATACTACTTTTCTTATCGAACTTTATCATACGTCGGTTTGACCTTTTAAAAGTTAAACTACCTTATAACACATGAGTTTTGAACAACTAAATTTAACAACCCATTTTAGCATTCCGCCTTTTACCCGGTAGGCGCTAATCCTAGGCCACCGTTTTAAATTTCACTTCCTACTAATTTCATCACAATTCTACAATTATTCGGGCATTTTAACGAACACCTTGCGGGCATGATTTGTACACTACTTTTATCTAACTCATTACTAGCTTTTAACCAAGTTTATATTATCAAAGTCAAGCCCTTAGTCTAGTATTCAGGAATTATATCACTATCTTGCGTCATATCATCAGTTTCCTCACAATTTAACATACATAATCTTGCAATCATCATAGTGATATAAAAACCCACTTGGTACATATATGGGGAAATCATCAAATCCCTAGTTTTTAACACCAATTCATCAAGTTTTCAACTAGGGTTTGTTTCTAAACATGAATTCAACACAATATCACTCATACATTCAACATTCATTCTCGAATTTTGATTATGAGTGTTCATCATAAATTTAAAATATCACCAAATTACAAAATTTGACATACCTTACGATCCTCTTGACTTAGTGATCATTTATACGTGTTCATGCATTGATTTGGTCTTGAATTGATCCTCAATTTGGGGTTTTTAGCTTGAACAATGGTGGAACCCTTGGTTTCCCCTTCCTGGTCGTACGAACACACACACATCTTGTTTTTATTAAAAGAAGTTTGCCCACTTAGCCCTAATAGTCCCTCTTGTTTTATTTTGATCAATTGAAGCCATAACTCACTATTTATCACTTAATTACATAATACTAACTAGGTTAATTATTCCTAGTTATCTTAATGGGTTCGGGAGGTTATAATTGTGACAACCGTCACTTTTCCGTACATTCCGTACACTAAATGAAAAGTGATCTGTGCTTTAATGAACGTACATAATCTAGTTTACAAGACAAATAAGTTTCTGAATTCCGTGCAAGTGAATTCATGCACGATTTATACTACAAAATATTGCTTATTGCATAAACGAGAGCGTTGCGTCATAAATTAGTAAACTCACCGGTAAGACACACTGTGTCAACAAAACTGCAGAAAGCAGTCAGACATTAGAATTAGGGCCTAAGTGTAGGTCCAACGTCAAAAATACATTAAAACCCAAGAATACATACAAGGGTTTACATATATACCATCCGGAAGCTAAAATACGCACTGAAAAGCACCCGAAACGCACTTTAAGTGCAGAATTTATTAAATTCAGCACAATTCAGCTTTTAACAACATAAATATTGTGCAGAAATGTCGTTTTATCATCCATAATATTTCCCTAAGTGACGGGAATCGAAAATATTACAAAAAGGTACTTAACGACACTTTAAATGCTTATTAGGCACTTTAACGGATCAGTATCCAACCGAACAACCGGACTTTACCCGGAACATAAAAATATTGACAATAACATTGTTTTCTTTTTCTGAGCTAGTTAGGGTCCTCGAACACCCTAACACCCGTCACAAAACACTACACACTAGTAATTAGTTTAAACTCCTAACCAAACCAACTACTACTTAACCAATTGGTTGAAATCCAACTAGATAACCCCCCCCCCCCCACAACAATCGGCCCCCCAAGAGGAGACAGACTCTTACAAATTTGATTATTTTAATCCCATTTGTCTAATATCTTGTTGACATATTGCTTAGTGGGTAATACATATACATGGTCTATAAATAAGACCATAAGAACATCCATCACATTCATTCACCTCACAACATTTCACACACTCTCTCCCCTTCTCCTTCTTTGAAATCGGCAGCCACCACCACACCACCATACAACCTCCTTCAAGTCACCTTCTTGCCATTTTCATCCAAACAAAGGTGCAAGAAGGTGAACAACGAAGCTCGGTGCGTTCGGAAGTTGAAGGACCGCTCTCATTTTCTTTTGTCCACCACTTTTCTACACTCGAACTTCCCTAGCCTTGAGCTAGTAGTAAGTGCTTCTAATCCTCATCTTGATCTTGTTTTTGATGGTTAATAGGTGATTTAATGGCTAAAAATTAAGAACCCACAAGAACATAATGTAAAGTCTTGAATATAAGATGAATATGTTGGATAAAGAGAAGATATATGTGTAAAACATGATAAATCTGAGTAATACAAACACTAATCTGCTGTAAATAATATATGTTACGATATAAATCGTTATTAGGACAACTGGTGATCGTATGCGTGCGTTTTAGTAACCTTTAAACTAAAAACAGCATGCTGAGTTGTATTTTTAGCCGACTTTAACTGGCTGTAACAGGACCATAACTCAACGAGAAATGTATTTTTCTGAAGCCTAGATTTATGTATTATGAAATACGGTTCTAATGGCACTAGAATCATAATTTTTGGACTCCGTTTACTATTTTTAAAGTGTCTTTTCGTAACAGTAGCTAGAGCTGCATTTTTGCTGCTGAAAATAGACGATCTGTTTTCTATCATAACTTGAGTTCTGTATAGAGTTAGATCATGAAACTGGTACTGTAGATGGATACTAATGTCATAGTAATTGTCCCACTGGAATTTCGTCAATCTGACTTACAATGAATTTTTAGTGAATTATTCCGTGGGCTGCAGTTAGAAAATAATGAATCTGATTATAGTCTGGAAAATGATTTTTTATAAAATATTGGCAATGAACTGGACCCAGATATTTTTACACAATAGTATTTGGATCGTTTGAGATATTCTGTAAAAAATTGGAAATTTTTGGAATAAGTTAACTATTTTATTAAAATGCTCGAAAACAGCCCAGTTTTGGATATTTAAGTTGAAATGACATAAGTTGTAATTTGCGTGTCTAAATGTCGAGTATGTTATCTGAGGAAAAATATATATATTTGTTGATTACTAAACTTTGTGCTAAATGTATGTGGTATGTATAGTACGTGCTAGTATATTAGGACTTGCAAATGCACATACAACATATTTAGACAAAATACATAATTCGGGTGCAAAGTGCAAAATACAAAATACTTATATTTGTTTTTCGGGAAAATAATATAAGTAAGACACTTAGTTAAAAATATAACTTATTTTTAACACAAGAATACGTACACAAAAGATAGTGACTTGTACTTGTGCGACACAATCTAGTGACTAACGTTAATAAAACACGTTTAGGTCATGACGCTAGCAAAGCAAATCCGGTGAAGTTTACGACGCAAGGAACGCAAAGTTGTGAGTTCATGCTCCCCCTTTTCTCTAACTGTTTTTGGTTTTATAACTCTCGGGGGTGAAATAAATGTTACAAATATTACAATTTTTACAAGTGGTAAAAATACAAGAAGCACTCTTGGTGAGAACGAGTACCGAGTGCAATACGAATTGAGAATACAAAAATACGAGAAGCACACTTGGTGAGAACGAGAACCGAGTATGATGTGCTTTAAGAAATGCCTAAAAATACTAGATCATGTGAGCATAGACTTAATACTTAAAATGCCATAAGGTCTTGGTGAAAACTAGTACCAAGCCATTAAAAACATTCAGTAATTAGGGACGAGGGTTAGATCTAACGGGTACGGCCGAACCCCACTCATGGTTAAAACTAGTACCTTGTAGTGCTTTGGAGTCCCAGTCGAGGGTAATCGACACAGTTGAGATTAATCGACACAGTCGAGGTAAATCGACACAGTCGAGGGAAATCGACACAGTCGAGGGAAATCGACACAGTCGAGGTTAATCGACATAGTCGAGGTTAATCGACACAGTCGAGGGTAATCGACACGGTAAAGGAGCCAACACTAATGCTCCATATGTCCTCACATGCCTTAATGTCTTTGTACAAACATTTAATTAGTACGTGGTGTACACAAGAAAACTTGATTTATACAGGAATACTTTATTTAAACAAGAATACATACCATGTTTTCATACATGGTATGCAAAACGCATGAACTCGCTCAACTTTATGTTGATGTTTTTCCAAAATTACATGTATTTCAGGTGACAGGATGGATCTTGGGCGCAAGTATCGTAACTAGAAGTAGACGACAAGTTTAGATGTCATCCACTTTTGTTGAATTGTAACCTAGATGAAGGTTGTGTTCTAAAACTTAAATAGCAAGTGTTTGTAATACTCAAAATTTTCCGAATGGATGAACATCGTTATAAATCATGTAGTTGTTTATTATGATTGAATGCAATGATAACAAGCTAGTCACACATCATACGCTTCCGCAAAAGACAGGGTGTGACAATAATTCATTTTATTTTAAGTCCCGTTAACTCGGGCCTTTTATTACTTTGTTTTCTCAAAATGATTATTCTCCTTTTAATTAATATTAGGTTTAATTATTTAAATCCTAATATTTACCGGGTTAATTTTCACCACTAACGGTATTTTACCCGTCATTAATATTAACGTGGTTTGATTACCAAACCCGTTTTTAGGGTGTTACAAGTCTACCCCCCTTAAAGAGGTTTCCTCTCCGAAACTTTATTTACGTAGTTCATTAATTTAGACTAAACGAACTTAGTTTCGTTTCTATGATATCCATTCTTTCGGACAAATATTATCATTCTTATTGACATGTGCGTCCTTCATGTGTAAGTCCATACGAACCGAAATTTTTATTTTATATTTCATATCTTTATCGTCTTTTTGACCGAGTTGTCACTTGACCACTCAGTCGCGTTAGTCTGTCAACACGTTTACTTCACGCTGATCTCATATTGACGAGCGTTTTACCTAGTTCATAACCTTTCTTTGACTTCGAATGGTTTTACCGGCTAGACTGATTAGTCACCGTCATTTCATACCCCGTCACCCGGGTATAATATATTGCCATCTCCGGCCTTATGTGTGTTTACTATTTCCTAAACCACCTCATACTACTTATTTTGTTAAAACGTTACTTTTGACTAAAATCTAAATTTTTAGTTTACGTTTTCTCTTTGTCTTACATCTTTTTCTCATATCTAGGATTTTTACGTCCGAGGATTTATTTCCTTTCGTTATTATTTAATGCGGGGAATTATAACTAGTTCCCACGCTTAACCCAAATGACCCGTAGGTTCTTTCACTTAGCCTCGTAGGCTTTTTATTTAGATTTTCACCTTTTTACCTTTTTAAGGCGAGACCCCAACAGTTCGTTTCTTTCTATTTGCGACCCAAAGGTCTTTTTGGTCCCATAGACCTTAACATTACTTATAATCCCGTAGGTTATGATGATCCCGTAGATCATCTTTTATTCGTGTCTTTATTTAATGTACATATATGTTTACTTTCGAACTAATCATTCGAATTTATGACTCCTTATCTCGTAACCCACGTTAAAACGTGATCATTTTCTATATTACTTTTCCTGACCGTGAGCGTGTCACGTCACGTTTAAGTTTAGTTAGACTTTTCTTTATCATACTTCTTCTTCTTTTCGTATGTATCGTCTTACACCTATCGGTGTTAAGACCTATATCCCTTAATATTCACTATTTTCCAATTTCTTTCTTATTATCCATATTTGTTAAAACGTTATTTCTCACTAAAAACTGAATTTTTGTTTAACGTTTTATCTTTAACTTACGTCAATTACTCATATCAAGGAAATTGACAATCAGTAATTTATTCTATTCCGTTCTCGCTTTACACGGGGAATAATAACTAATTCCCTTGCTTTACACTATTGACCCGTAGGTCCTTTCACTTAGCCTCGTAGGCTATTCTATTAGATCTTTCACCATTTTAAGTTTAGAAATCGTTCATTTTCATTCTTGAGTTCTATGGACCTTAACCGTAGTCTAAGGCTACATTCGTTTTCTTTCTAGACTATTCTTCTGACTCTATGACTTTTTACGTCATTTACACGTCGGTTCGTTCTACGCTTACTGTTACCTGGTTCATACCTATACTTCTTTATGACATGTTACTCGGGTTCTTTATCTTAATGTTTTTTTAAGATTCTTGTTTTGCTAGTTTGCATTTTTCCTTCTATATTCCTTAACGACCCATCACATAGGTTCATTAATATTTCGCACTTCCATTATTCGGTTTGCACTTACTTGCACTACCAAGTATTTATACTTTATTTATCTCGTTTGACTTATTCGTGTGAGATTTCACCACTTATGAATGTCAAACTTCATTCTTTGTTCAACCTGTTTATCTTTAAAATAGTTGAACGTAATTATCGAAATTTCCGTTTACAACATTTTATCGTCTCTTAGTCATTACTCATAACCCGAGTCTTTTGACTTTCTTGTCCGCGTTCCCGTCTTTTGGTTTACGCATATGCTCAAAATCCTACCCATCTATCGGGTATTTTACCGAAGTCATTATCAAAGCAACCATCCCGGTATGTATTAAGACTTCGTTTTAATTTATTTGGTCGTCTTAGCGAAATCCATCGCTTTTATTCAATAAAGTCCTTTATTCTTTATTTAATTCGTTTGACTTGTCCGTGTGAATTTCATCACTTGTGACAGTCAAACTTTTATCCTTATGCCTTAGCATTCCTATTAGTCGGTCTGTATTTTCATTCACTTTGATCCTTGTCCCTTCTCTCGGGCTCGTTATTCTAACGTAATACGCTTCCGTCATCCGACTTGCGTTTACGTTTATTATCAAACATTTTGCTTATTTTATTCATTTGGGTACCTTTTTGTTCATCCCATTCACCCCATTCTTACTACATCAGACGTAAATGTGTTCATCATAAGAAGTTCACGGTATCATGTGTTCACTACTTACTTGGCCAGAGTAAGCGATCAACACATGATACACATGATCTTTTTTATAATTTTTACATTACACCCCATGTAAGTAATGCCTCTAATCTTCCTATATTACTAATTTAAATTGGCAAAACTTTATTCAATGGCTATTTAAAAAATTTTAGTTTTACCCGTTCCATTCTTGAACATATATAATGTTTTCCTTTTTATCGAACTATTATATAATTAGATTCGTTAATGTGATCGCTACTTTTCTGAACAGCATTATATTGAGAGTTTTTCCACTTGGATAATTATTCCCGTCCAAGTTTCCACATAAACTAATTCTATTATTGTCTCGTTATTCAAAATCGTGAATAACGCATATTTCTACTAAATTTTCTCCTGGAAACATCATCCTGAATAGGTGTCTTATTCAGGTTTTCCCAAGTTTTATCCTATATATGCAACCGTCATTCTCTACGTGTTTGTTGCATATTACTATTTGTACGGTTAATTTAAAGCGTGCATCTGGTAATGCTTGCCCTAACTGGCTTTCCTTGCCATTAATCTTGTTCGCGGTCGTTACGCGATTTAGGTCCTTGGTGAGCATACTCTACTTGTTATACTTCGGACCGTTCCTCTTATCATATCCTTCATTTCTTACACTCTTGCCATTTTCAGATGCGAATAACCTTCAACTAAAACATTCATAAAAGTTAGTAATTTCGACATTAATGAACGCTCGTATTATAATATGTCACACCCTCAAATTACACGTGCGGAGTATTACAGCGAGGCGTGTGACTAACCAGGATCCAACCACCAATCATATTGAACATTCACAAATATAACGCAATTTAACAAAATATGATTAGTGGCATAACAAAGTCCACATATCAGTCTTAAGTTTTAAAACATCATAACAAGGAAATAGCGGAAGCATAGTTTAACAGTTAATTCAAAAGTCCAAAGTTTAAATTTATTTAAAACCCCGACACGGGTTAATGCAACCACTACACTCCTCAAGCCACAAGCTCCTACCTTCAAGGTTTACCTGCAAAGCATGCAGTAGGGTGTTAACATAAGGTTGGCGAGTTCACTAGTTGTCCATTTTTTGTTTCATAAAACTTGTTTAAGTACTTAAGTTGTTAAATTTCCCATTTATATCATGTCATGAGGAGCTACCTCTTATGTAAGCTACTAAACTTCAATGATCATACCGAAACTATCGCACTTATGTTGTTATTGTTGCCCTGTTTGTCAATGTCTATCATCATCGACGGTTACCAAGGACCTATTAGTTCACGCCTGTCTACTCAAGGCACGGTGTGAGGTTAGTGAGACCTAAATAGTGCTATTTAACTAATATCCCGTTTGCCAGGCCAGGCGACTAATTGGTATAGTAAAGTAGGGACTTGTGATAGAGTTCCTTTTAGTAGGCTTATTCATGAAATATAAATAGTATTAAACTGAGCGTCCCGCATAAGGGGAAAACGTAACCCGTATCCCACACAAGGAGATATTGTTACCCGTATCCCATACAAGGAGATAACATCGTTTATTCCGTTCCCAACCACCGGGAATACATGCTTTACTAAAATGTGTGAACTCACCTTGGTTTGCTCGGTAGTTTGTTTACTTCGTTTTTTAACAGTTGCTCAACCACGTCCTATTATAATTATTAAATTTTATCAGAGTCGCGTTTAGCTAGCACCACATTTAGTCATCACGTATCTAACATATCATCACGTATCTAATACATCACATTTAGACATTACATATCACATTTAGCTACAAGTGGGTCATGACAACCAAATCCCAATTCTTGTGTTTAGAAAAATAATGATCATACTCAGCAAACAGTTGTTTGTGGGTGTGTGGTTCTCAATTAGATAGCCTACAACTGTTGGGTGAGGCCTAATAAGACCTTACAGCCCAACAAGAATTTGGAATGTGTGAGACCCAAAAGTTTGACAGCCCATTTAGGCTAGAGGGTATGGTGATGGTCCTCCTTTGGAGGATGATCCGTCACGTAGACGCCACATCATAGTCCTCCCAAGGATGGTCCATCCCACAAAACTAGAGGGTACGGAGGATGATCCTAGATGATCCTACCCCACCACTTTTATATTTTTTATTTTTTATTCTACTTTTTTTAACATTTAACAAATAAACTAACAAAATATTTTTATTAATATTAGAACACAATACATAAACTTTAAAAAAAATATATAAACTTAAATATTTTCATTAATTTTCAGTTGGCATCTACCATTTTTTTGTCTCCACGAGGCATTCTTTCATTGAAGGGAATAATATATAATATTAATAAAATTTAATAAACCTCAAACCAATGTGTGTCTGTCTCTTTCTTCGTTTAAACCAACCCAACCCAAACCCTAATTTTAAGTTTCAGCCGCCGCCACCTACAAACGATCATCACACTGTAACCATAACACCACCGTGACCTCCATCTTCACAACAACACCGTGCTCAGTCGTCTTCTCCATCGCCGACCACCGTATCACCGACGACTTGCAACTGAACTTCAATCTCCGGTCTCCTGTCACACCTTCGTTCAAACACATTTAAACGGCTACATTTGACTGGGGGCCCACCATAATTGGTCCGTCGCAAACGGCAAGATCTCGACGTTGAGGACGGGACGTGGGGGGGGGCGGCACAGTTTGACAGCCGTCGCCGTTCCTCGACGGGGTGGGGACGAACCCCATACCCCCTAGCCTTATTTATTGTGGATCAAGGTGGTAGTGTGTGACCAGCCAACATATGTACTGTCAAATTCAGCCAACAATTTTCCTTAAAGGGTGTGGGGTCCAATATTTGTTTATGAGTGGTCAAATTAACATACCATCATCCTCTTCCTAAATCAAAACAGAAAGTACAAACAACAAACATCTCACAAATTCAAATCATCTTTAGGTAGGTTGTACTCTAGGCATGTAAACTTGTACATCTCCATTAGAAAGAAAAACCCAGTTTCCATGTTTTTATTCACATCCTCCTAGATCTAAGTTCATATAACAACTTTATCATTGATTCTTATCATATGCACGATAACAGGTTCAGCATCATCATCTGGATTATGTAAACAATCGATACGTAATCATCATCATTTCAATCATATAGTTATTCATATTCAAGTCTTTGTGTTTAAGATCTACATCATCTTTATCGCTAACAATATGCAATGAACTAATTCGCCGAATCACCATTTCGCTGTTTATCTTCTAAATCGATTAACAAGGATTTAGCGTTATCATTATTATTTCACATAACACTAACAGGAATCGTTCATCATCATTATATCGAGCAGACGAGCATCAAGTGTAGGAACGGATTCGTCATCATTTTTAAATTCATTATCATTTAACGATAGTTAACCAGGGATCAACATTATGTTTTTCTTTTTCAAGGAAATCGTTTGACCGAACTATTAGCAAACCTTTTCCTCGTTTTCATTATCTATCAAAGTTCTAATATTTCTAGTCACATTGTTCACAAGCGATTATCTAAATCATATTTCGTTTTATAACAGTTAACAACTAATAGTGAGGATATAATCTACTCTCATTCAATCGTCATTTCAAGTCATGGAGTGTTAGAGTTCATACTAACCTGAAAAGTGAGAGGGAGGAGTAAAAGAGATATAAGAGGAACTTCTTCAAAGATGAGTAGCAGATCTTCACGAGAAAAAGGTGAGCTTGGGTATCAACGTCCGCCGTAGATTCTCAGGTGAAAAGGGAGTTATTTTGCTGAAGTGGAGAATGATATTCACTGATTTGACAAGGTGATGTGTAGGAGAAAAAGGAATGTTTGTTTGATAGAGTGCAGCCGACAGATTACAGGGGAAAAATTCTAGGGTTTTGGAGCAATTAGACTGTGGGGTGTGGGGGTCATGTATTGAAACATTATTTCCACATAGGTACATTAATTAAATGGTATACCATCCTCTTCTTGATTGATGGTGGTTCTCATGGATTAAACCACGATTGCCACGACTATTTGAGAATTTTAAGACAAAAATAAATTAAAAAAATAAAGGGGATAGTGGTTTGGGTCATGACCACACCCTTAGGATAGTGGTTTTAAATGGTGAATTAAAGATGGATGACATGGTGCCTATGTGGAGGATCATGGTGGTCATGAGGGTCATGACCACACCCTATAGCCTTAAGGGTTTTTATGTTGATAAGTTCTGTTTTAGACATAATAGAAAACATGAATAACATACCTGATTGCAGCAGTACAGGCCAGTAGAGAATCCAGATGGAGACGCAGCAATAGTGTTTGACATGATTGTCAGCTTGGTCTGGTTCCTCCTTAGGGTGCAATCTAATGATGGTGATGATGAAAACCGATAAAGGGTAATCGGTTGAAGAGAGGAGGTCGGTTGATGTTATGAGAGTAACTAGGTTATGTGTCTAACCTTAGAGGAAACCCAAATTAGTTAATAAGGGTAATTAGGCCCATCAACAATTACCAACTAATTATTTAATAGGTTATTATATATGTTGATCTATATGATGTAAATGATTATAATGGCTACTAGATTAAATATAACATAAAAATATATTTAATCTTACATTCTCCCACTTAGCCGAGTAATCATTTACTATGAGTATTAGATAAGCCTGATCAGGAGTCAACACTCATTTTAGCCTTAAACAAGAACTATAGCAGAGAAATACAGCCGTTGAATCATTATGCGACTCAGGACCCCCATTAGTTGCACTATAGCCTTAATTTAAAACCTAACCGTTATGATCAAAATACGCATAAGCCCTTTGTTGGATTTGTAACTTTATTTGTCTATATGCCATTATACCGGTTTAACATATTCTTAGAGACATACAAAATCAAACTGATGAGAAAAATTAACTAATACTTAGTCATTCATAGTACGATATGCAGTTGCGCACTGCCATCAATTAATACCCATCTATGAGCTCTCTTATTAAGACTTATGGGTAATAGCCCTTCAGTTATAGGATCCTTAAGCATATCATGAATGTTTTCGATACAAAACTTAGTTTCCTCAATTCGTTCATAAACGAATAATTAATTGCGTATCGAAACTTAATGCAGCACCTCTCGAACTGTTACTATTCAAGGAGTCATGGTAGCTGACTTTATCACAATAAGTCTTCAATATATTAATTATATGGAGTTAATAAACTTACGAGTCCACTGAAAAATTTCCAACTACATTTAGTGACTATATTATGTCGTTATAACTTAGGTTGTTGATATCAGTCCATTATGACTCCTCCATTAGATAGGTTTTGTCTGCTGACATAAAGATATACCCGAAATGACATTTATCTTTGAATATTACAAAGTTAGAGTAATCAACTGGTTTTAGTTCTCACTTCTTCTTTAAATTATAGCCTCTCGTTTCTTTTAAAGATATTGTAATAGTCCATTAGATGCTTCACATTAATCTAGACATATCTAGTATGTTGCAATGTGAGTAATATCTAAATGAGTATAGACTTAAACTTACATAAGGCTTCTAATTAATGAAGCGTAAATAAATAATCTCATTTACCATATTATCCTCTGAAGGAGAGCAATATTGTTTGTTACATATGTAAGGGCCCATTTAATGTTAAACTTATGGAACAGAACTAATGTTCCATTGGGTCTATCTCGGCATGTTATGATATCTATCACGTAAGAGATATCTATGAGATCTATTATATCAAAGTTTGTGTGTTAACATTGCTTTGACTTATGTAAAATATACCTGTCAAAAGAATATCATCTATATAGACAGGTTTAATTTAGTTGCTCCCACTCATCTTGAGGTAGGTACATTAATCCACTTGATTCTTGATGAAAATAATTACGTTAAGATTTCATCACATTATGATGTTTGCATTAACCCATACATGGATTTTATTGGCTTACAAAATAAAGTGCTCTTTTACCTTCAGTTTGGAACTTTCAGGTTGTTTAATGAACATGTAAATATGCCAGCCATTTGTTAGGGAAAATTGTTTTTAATGTTCATCTAATGTAGCTTTAAACTATTATAAGCTACTAGAACAATGATGATCCTCAAAGAAATCTTTGATAAGATAGGTAAGAAAGACTCTTTGATAATTCATCTCTTCCTGAGTATAACCTTTGACAATCAATCATGCTTCTTCGTGTCTTAACGCTTATATTGGAATTTGGTTTAGTTATGATCATTCTTAGGTAATTCAATCAAATCCCAAATGTTATACGAACACATAAAATCAGTTTTACTAGAAAACTGTTTTATTCCATTTAGAAGATTGATTGACACTAATGGCTTAATTTGAAGAGATAGGATGAGTAAACTTTTCCAAAATCCATTTCAACTTCATTAGGGAGGTTATGTAATCATCAAAGTTAGTAGGCTTTTAAACCTAGATGACCTCCTGAGTTGATTATTGGGTTTTAAAAGTTTCAGTCTATGGATTAGCTCTTGGTTAAGTTGCTATCAGTTTCAGGAATTTAAGTCTATAAGAGTTGGTGCAGTATGGTGTACAAGAGGTGTAATCGGAGTTAAATTCGGAGTGAAATTTAATGACACTCTTCCCCCCACCTCTTGTATTCCTTGGAAATCATGATAAGGACTTTGACTGCTCCCACTGACCTTAGAAATCTTTAGAAACTCAACATGCTTAGGGTCAATATTTAACGACCAACAAATTCTAATAGAGAAGCAAGTTAATGAAGTTAGTCGTTGTGATTTCTCTTGTTGAGGATTATGTTAGTTTAGGTAAGAAATCTAAGTGTGCCCACAATTAAGCAACAATGAAACTTTTGTAAGTGTAGCATTAGATTTTAAGGAGACAAGTTATGATAGAACAGTGTCAAGATTGAGCAGTGTCTTGTACAAGAGGTGTAAATTTAGGTAATGTAAAATTTTCACTTCCCCACCTCTTGCAACTATTGCAAGTTATTCTTAAGACACTTAATGCTCCCATTGATCTGTGATATCTCAAAATGCTACAAGAGAAGTTTCAATGAGGGACGTGACGTGGGAACCTATCATATATATATATATATATATATATATATATATATATGTTAGACTTTATTTGATTTCTTTAATGTCCAGATGTCATAAGAAAACTCAAGGACATATCTAATAGAAATCTTATTGAGTATATATATGAATAGATTTCTTCTAAGACAGTGGGCCATATACGACAAAATTTAGATACAAGTTGATAGTCTTTAAATTATAAATGAATTATGTTTGAATATTCTAAGTTCCACGAATGTCAATGAATGACTTATGATGAACCCATACTTATTCCTTAAGCCAAGTAATATTTTTTTGGCTTTAACGTCATGATTTAAAATCACTTAGAATGAGATTAGATGAAAATCATCCTCATTGACCATGTCATGATTTCTCATGAATTTCGGTTATAATGGATGAAATTTATAAGTCTCGTTTTCCTTTCGTCAAATTCTCATTTACATGATGACAAAAGTTGTGAAAGTGTAAGTTATCATCTAGTTTTATCTTAGTAATGTTTCAATCCAGATATTTAGAACAAATAAGATGAGAGTTTAAGGTAAGTGTGACTTTATGTTGACTATGCAAACCTCACAACCTTCATAACATTGCTTAACTATGATACTATATTCTGAGTAATCTTCAGAATATATAAGGTATCGAAAGGCGTTGTTAGAAGACTGCTTATTATGGTTCTTATAGCCTTAACATTTAATTTTGTCACTAACTATCATGTTAGTTATTTGTTGACTTCTGGTAAGGAAACGTTTAGAACTAGAGTCAACTAATCATGTGTTAATTGGAATATTAAAAAAATAGCAGACTTAAATATCATTAGTAAGTGACTACCTAATTAACTTATCTAACTGTTCCTTTGATTAATGGATAGTCTCGTTGCTTATGCCTAGTCTAATGGCATAATTGTGCAGTGAGATTTTCCCTTGAAGAACCTTAGAGGTGGAATTAGCACTTGTAATTTGTCTATGGACCTTAGAACAATCCTCTTTTAAAGTTTAAGTGGTTGTAAGGTGAGTAACAACTTATTTTCCAGCTTCAAACATTTATTTCTTTGTACATATGTTGCTTATCAATACACTCATTATACTTTGGCACTTTTGAGTGTTATAGTTGATTTATAAGGCATCAAATTGCACAAGTGAAAATCCTAGTATGTCATGTACTGAAAAATTATACTTATTTCCATGTGTAAGCCCTTAACTTTATGGGTCATGGTATTGTACATTATAATGTATTCACATATACCACTTAACTTCATAGTTTAGAATTTTAAATGAAGGCATGCATCTTAGGAATTCTTGTAATTATTCAACAGATAATAGATTAGTCTTAGGAAAGACTTAATCTGGAATAACTTTAGTGATAGCACTTATGTTAGAGAGTTCTTGATTATCATAAGAGACATCATGTTCGATTTGTCCTATTCATCAAGCTCTATTTTTCTTCTGTAGTGCTTTATCAGAAGAGAGCAATAGGATTATCGTGTCTTAAGAGATAATCAAGGATTTAATTTAAGTGCTAATTCTTATAAAAACTTTAAATGAAGCAAAACATTTTAGGTTTAAGAATTAGAGTGGGTGAGATATTGATTTATAGAAGAAAATTACAGTGAGTAAAATTATGGGTACTAAAAATTAAGGCAGCCGAAATGATCATAACACTAATGAAGGATCATTAATGGAGGATCATTATATGAGGAAGTTGTGATAAGTCTATTACTAACATCAAAATAATATACTTATTTAAAGTTCTACTTAAACGAAGACAAATCAGCTTTGGCCAGAAGTGTAATCATTTAAGCATGTGTGCAAAGTAATCGTGACAAATCAGCTTTGGCCAGAAATGAGACAATCACTTTAGTTATGCACTTGTTAAGTATGCTGATGCGTGTTAGGTGTAATATATTTTAGGTGTATATTTTAAGCCCTTTTATACTTTTTAGCCAAGTTTTAAATTTATAAAACACAATATTTAGTAACACTAAACACACATATGGGCAAGTGCACCCATCATGGACGTAGTATAGTGTTGGTAAGATACTGAGGTCGTCCAAGGACACAAGAGCTTTTAGTACCGGTTTATCCTCAACGTCTAATTAAATCAAAAAGTTAGAAAAAAGGTTTTTAAACTAGAAAAATAAAACTAACTAAAATGCTGAAAAGTAAAATAAAAGTAAAAACAGATAGACAAGAATCACTTGGATCCGACTCGTGTGTAGTGTAACCTTTGATTATTTCTGCACTTTTGCACTTGTTTAAGAAATTATCTTAGTTATTGTAGTAGGCCCCTCTTTTGAAGGTGACGTTACCCTCAACCCAGTAGTTTGAGTCAGCAAGGATACAATCCTAAAGGGTAGGATTATTGAAAGATAATTAATTAAGTTATATACATAATGTGGTAGGCCCCTCTTTTGAAGGTGACGTTACCCTCGGCTAAGTAGTCTGAGTCAGCGGGGATACAATCCTAAGTAGCCGGGTTAAAGTTTTAATAGTAGTTTAACTTATGAGGGGGTCAAAGAGTTTGGACCCCCACCATCCAATACCGTTGGGTATTGAAGGAGGTCCTACTAAATTTGACCCAGGTCCTTTGCAGGATCTATACACTGAACAATGGCAAGACTCTTACCAAACCGTTCCCTTAACCCCCGACCAGGTAGCCAACATACCTCCATATAGACCGTGGAGATATGAATGGTGAAAATCTTTTATTTTATATAGACAGTAAAATAATGCCAAGACACCACGGACAAACGATAAGGAAGAATCACCTTCAACATAAGAAACTAGTTATTAAAGTCATTAATACATAACCAATTAAAAAGTGCCAAAAGATTAAAAATAAAAAGTATTACACTAAACACTTGTATTCACCAAGTGATGTAAGAGACTTAGGAAAACATGGCCTTTGATTGTCAAGAACTCTTACGATCAATCTTGGATCCCGAGACGACTCACACACTCTATGATGGACAATGGATGATGGTGGTGGATGATGGTGTTGTGATGGTGGTGGGTGGTGGGTGAAGTGTGAGAGAGGTGGTGTGCTAAGGGATGAGTTGCAAGAGCTCTAAGCACTCCTATTTATAGGCTGAACAGAAGCTCGGGCATGGCCCCGTGTCCATCCTCCTCTCTTTCTTCATTAAATGCAGTTTGTCTGCATTAGTTGACCACGCCCCCGTGTCCGCTGAGCACGACCCCGTGTGCAGAAGCATATTTGTACTATCAAGATTTGCTGGATTCCGCGAATCTTATAGTTGACCACGGCCCCGTGTCCACTGAGCACGACCCCATGGTGGGCAATAGAAGCTTCTACAACTTTGTCTTTTCTACTGACACTTGGGCACGCCCCCGTGCTCACTGAGCACGGGGCGTGTTCAGCCCTCTGTTTCCTTGTTTTGCTTGGGAAGATGCTGTCAGGAGGCCGGGCATGCCACGTTTGTTCCTTTTCTTGTATTTATGTTAGATTTAGCTGCCTTTTTGCTTCTTTTGTTTATTTGAGCTCATTTAATCCTGAAAATACAAAAGGAAGACAAAAGCACACTTTTTCCAACATTAGTACTAAAAAAGGGTTAGTTTTATGCCACAACTGATGTAATTTATATGTTGCATTTTGTGCACATCATATGCTATACATGAAAGAATTAAATTAGCTTTAGCCAGATATTAAGACATTCACGTTTGTAATGCACACTTAACATAACTTTCGTAATACTTGAACGATAAGTAGATGTATCAAATCAGCTTTGGCCAGAAATAATGCATCAGAAGCTCATTCAAGTTAAGCTATTTTGGTTTTGTAAAATATTACCTAATTCTGATTAATTGACTAAGTATTTACAAAAACCAATTATTTCATTGACTAAATTTTAGTTCACATTAAACAACCTAAAATAATGAGGTTTCGAGTGAGATCTCGAGTCGTAATCATGGTCTCGACTTGTGACAACTGTGCCTTGTAAATGATGTATGATGTAAAACAATATCAATTATCAATAAAACGATGTGTTTTGGTGTTAATATTTGTGTATTTGTGTTTGACGATTTTACGATTTGATTCGAGTTCGATTTCAAGCTTTATATCGCTTTCTGGAAAGTTATACGCAAACTGATGCGTAAACGTGATCAGTTTAACGCAAAAAACACTTCGGAACAGTGACATAGGCTTAACATACCTTAAATAACCTTTACATAACTTAGAAATAAGTTTTGAATGGTTTGGTGTGTCGAAAACAAGTTTATTCGATTGCAGTGACTATTTTTGTCAAACTACGGAAGTACGCCGATTCATATAGCAACGAACATTCCGGAACATGATCATAAGTTAAACATACCCTAAATATCCTTTACATAGCTTAGAAATAGGATTTGAGGGGTTCGTTATGCGAAAATATGCTTATTTGATCAATAGGGACTAAAAGTGTCAAAAAGTGCATAAGTTTGCATTTGCGCGCATATCTTACGTTCTGAACATATCCGGACATCCAAAAATTTTTGTGATCATTAAAATATTTTATTTTAGTGATTGGAATGAAATATTACGCGATGAATCGCAATTTGGATCGTTTTCGCGTCCGTTCGAGTTTTCGTCGTAATTAACCGAATAACGTGACCGTACGATCAAATTAGCCGACATCCGAGATGTTTTTAAGCATATTTTATGTTCTCTATGCTTTAACTTCATTGTAGAGCCTTGATATGGGGTTAACGGGGCTTAAAAACACCAAAATCTAAGTTTTACACATGCAGGGACCATTTTTGACATTCTGTCAAACTGCCCTCGCGTAGGATGAGGGGTTATATTACGCGGGGCGCGACCGATACACAGACCAGAAACATTGCATCTGGCCATTTCAGTTAATTTCAGTGGTTTTAATCCCTGATTTGGGATACCGTTTGCTAGTTTTTGTGTTCCCATTGTATTTAAAACCATGTTCCACAAGTGTATGGCTTAGATCATACCATGATTTACTCAAAAACACATGTAAAGATCTTGTTAACTCAAGACTTTCTATAAATACCCTCTTGTTTCATTCTCATTCCTCACACATTTGATCTAAAATCTGCTCTAAGTTGAAGCTAAGGCTTCATACCTGAGTATTTTAGTTCAAACTTCCTAGCTTGGACCTTTTGTAAGCTTCTTTCATGCTTGTTATTGCTTTTTAAGCGTGAAAGTCAAACAGTGTTTGACTTTCTGCTTTGACCATGAATCGGTCAATACAAAGTTTGTTCGAACTTTGCAACGTGAGCGTAATCACGATGGTTATAGTCCCATGTGACTATACCTACTGATTACCACGTCGATTAGGCGAAGTGACGAGTCAAAGTTTCGGTCAAAATACGTGTTTATGCGTATTTTGCGACGAAGCTATTTTCAGGTATCAAAAGACTTTGTTTTGATATCAAACCTGTTTTCTAACTTAGTTAAACATGTTTTAACATGTTTAACTTGTCGCTTTAGTCTAGTGATTGTTTAGGGTTGTAAGTCAAGCGGTGTTGACAACCGCTTAGACTTTCAAACCCGACCCGTTTGGTCGATCATTAGGATCCGACCAAGCATGTTTTGTGACCATAGTTGTATAGGGAATAACCTTCCGAGGTTATACCTTATGGTCACTTAGTTTAATTAGTTGTATGATAGGTAGTTTATATGCCTTAGGAAAATGACCAAAATGCCCTTTTCATGCATGATTTGAATTTAAGCATATGTAACTTAAATTTTGCCACTTAAACTGATTATACAACATATTTAAACATGTTAGGGCATATAATACTTGTTATAGGACTAGTTAGGCGTCTCGAATGCGCATTCACGCGAACGACGCGTTAAAGTAGCGTAAGCTACCTTAATGGGTCATAAGCACTTAGGATAGCTTTCGATTTAGAATGTAGGCTTTGTTAAACCATATCACATGAGTTCCAATACTCATTTGGTTTACAAGACCTCATTCTACCCGATCTTCCGATTTAGGTGTCGATTTATTAACTAGCGATCCGATTACTAGGTACCACTTGATTTCCTTGATTTTGCCCGAGCTTTGTTAGTTCATTAGATCAAGGATACTTTGCAATTCAATGTGAGTACATAGTTCCCCTATTTTACTGTTTTCAATTGTTTTGGGGTGATTCATATGTGTTAAACGATTTCGATGCTTTTAACGATGATTTCTAAAACGAATACTTTGGTTTATATTAAACAAAACGATTTCGAAAATGTGAACAAACTTATTGGACGTATTTACATAACGAATGACATTCATTAGCTTTGGCTGAGCCGACCAGTATTAGGTTATGGTACCATAGGATCTGATAAATCCCGTTATCGGACTGCCACCATGGTTATGTGTGGGGGTTATGTGGATAACGACTGAACCTGTTAATTGTTAACTTACCCTTGGTGGTTTGTTAATACGAGTTGAACGACGGACAAGTAACGAAGGTTTGAATGTATTCCGCGAGACGACCAAAAGTACTTTTTCACAATTAAAACGAGAACGATTTGAACGATTTTGAACGACTGAACGATTTTGAACGATGGAACGATTAAACGATTGAAAACGATTGAACGATTTGAACGACTAGAACGATTTGAACAAGTTAAACGAATTGAACAAATGATTGGTTTTTGGTTTGTGATTAGATAACGGGACGGGTTTAATATGATAAAAGCATGGTAGATACGCCGCTGGTACTTCTTATATATAAGTGCTTTTATCAGATTACATTCTGTAGCGTTATTTAGTTCACTTGGACGAACGATTTTCAAACAATACACGCAACGATGTTTACTAAATGATATAAACCATACGAGTTTTATTACGAGAACGATTTACAATTTGGTTTACTTAAACAAATGTTTTGGGGTTAGGATTCATGGCATCGAGGTTTCATAAACTATAACCAACGTGTTTGATTTGGTTAATCATATTACAATACAAACACTTTTCAAAACAAGGTTTCCTAATATCGATTAACGAAGTTGTACGAGTTATTTTAACATGTAAACGAGCCATGAATTTGACACTCACACAAAACCTATGTGCTCGCCGACATTTTTATGCTGACTTTATTTTCACGTATGTTTCAGGTGGTGTTGAATGATGCTGATTGCGACTAGTGTAACATTTGTGCTTGTAATCATTGTGAATAGTTCAGTTATCAATAAAACAATGTTATTTTATCCCAATGTTTGTTTGGTTGTGTTTTACATTTATCATGTTTTGACTTTTGATCAATTTCAAACTCTACATCGCTTTCTGGAGAGTTATACGCTAACTGGTACTTAAACGTACTCAGTTTAATGCGACAAATACTCTGGAACATCAACATATACTCAACATACCTTAAATAACCTTTACATAACTTAGAAATAAGTTTTGAAGGCTTTGGTATAGCAAAAACAAGTTAATTCGCTTACAGGGACTAAAATTGACAAACTGCGAAAGTATGCCAATTCGAACTGTAACGAACATTCCGGAACATGTCCATAAGTTAAACATACCATAAATATCCTTTACATAGCTTAGAAATAGGCTTTGAGGGGTTTGGTATGCTAAAACAAACTTTTTGGATCATTCAGGGGCTAAAAGTGTCAAAAAGTGCACAAGTTTGCACTTTCGCGCATAACCTACGTTCTGAATACATCCGGACATCCAAAAATTTATGTAAGCATTATAATATTATGCCTTAGTGTTTGGCATGAGAAAAATCCATTCGTCGCGTCATTTGGATCGTCTTTCGCGCTTATGCGCATTCCGTCGTAATTAAGCGAACATCGCGATCATACGGCCAAACGAACCGACATCCGGAATATTTTTGAGCATATTTCAAGTACCCTACACTTTAACTTCATCTTAGAGCCTTGAAATGAGGTTAACGGGGCTTAAACGTGCCAAAAATGGGCCAAATTACGCGTTTCTGAAGTGCAGGGACCAAAAATTGAAAATTCTGATCTTGGAACTTCAGGCGGGGCGCGTAAGGATTTACCAAATCCTTACGCGGGGCGCATGAGGGCGTCTGACAGAAAATATTCTGCATTTAATGCAGTTTGGCCTTTCGTTCGATCAAGGGGCGATGCCCTTTCACCCTATTAAGAGCCAAGAGCCAATATCTGACTTACCACAAGAATTTGACAAGTGTACGCTCGAGATCGCGGCACGATATTCGATAAACGATCCTAACGGTTCCACTTTTCCTATAAATACCCCCCCCTTTTGTGTGAAAACCCACAAGAATCAGATCTAAAGCTCTAAGTTGGAACCATTGTTTCATACCTGAGCTATTTGATCTAGATTAGCACTCGGGGACCCTCCGTAAGTCTTCTTTCGCTCTTTTATTCGCTTTTCGAGTCCGAAAGTCAACGTTTTGTTGACTTTCTGCATTGACCAGCTTATGGTCGATGCGAAGTTCATGGAACTTCATAACGTGAGCGTGATCACGATGGTTATGGTCCATAGTGACCATACCTACTGATTACCCCGTTATCTAGGCTCAGTGACGAGTCGTAGTTTCGGCCAAAATGCGCATTCTTGCGTATTTTGTAACCAAACTACTCGTGAGCATCAAAGCCGTTTGTTTTGATGCCAAACCTGTTTTCTAAACTTAGTTAAGCATGTTCTAACATACTTAGCTCGTCACGTTTAGTATAGTGCTTATATAGGGTCGTAAGGTAAGCGATCTAAACCATCGCTTATACTTTCGAACCCGACCCATTTGGTCGATCTTTAGGATCCGACCAAACACATTAGGTGACCATAGCTATAACCTTCCGAGGTTATACCTTGTGGTCACGATGTAGGCGTTCCGAACGCGTTCTACGCGAACGACGCGTTAGGGTGGCATAAGCTACCTCAACGGGTCGTGATGGACCGTAAGCACTTAGGTTAAGTTTCATTTTAGTATGTCGGCTTTGTTAAACCATATTACACGAGTCTCCATACTCGTTTGGTTTTCGAACCCGCGTACCATCCGATCCTTCCGATTTGGTCCGGTATATTAACATAAGCTACCTATTAGGTGCCGTTGATATTCCGTGATCTTTAGCATTATCTGGTTATTATACAAGGAACTCAAAGCAATCTCAGGTGGGTACATTGAACCCCTCTTTTACTGTTTTCCAAACTGTTTTGGGGGTGAAACACATGTGCCTATCTGTTACATTCATGCTTTCCATGTTTTCACATCATATGCCTGCTATGTTGTTAGTACATTATAGTACCCGATTTCATTACATTTTATGCCATGTATGCCCATTGTGTGCGTACTTAGTACATTGATTTACATTACATTTCTGTTGCATATGTTTACTCAGCATATGGACACATTGATTTACATGAACATTTCTGCTGCATATGTTTACTCAGCATATGGGCACATTGATTTACATGAACATTTCTGCTGCATATGTTTACTCAGCATATGGGCACATTGATTTACATGAACATTTCTGCTGCATATGTTTACTCAGCATATGGGCACATTGATTTACATGAACATTTCTGCTTCGTATGTTTACTTAGCATACTTAGTACAATTGCTTACATCACATGCCTTCATTTTGTTATGACATTTGGTTTGTTTAACATGGGACAATACATTCATTAACATTGATCACGCCGTTCGTTAGTAGGTAGTGGTACCATAGGAATTGACAACTCCCATTCCTGAAGTCCTGGGTTTGATAGGACTGGAAGGAGTGACCGAATTCGATATACATAACTTAGATAAACCTTTAATTTGTTTAAGGGTTTATCGCCGCAGTCTCAAGGCTTGGATGTATGCATAGTTTACAATACCGCATAAATGTTAAATATCAAAGAGCATGCATTTTCCGCAGAACATAACGTTGATTTAAACCACGTTTTACTTCAACGACTTGTTTTGTGCATATGGTTTAAGTTGATACATTTCGCTTACCATACATGATACATTTTGGGATTACACATTACATGATTTACATTGAACATAAACACGTTGACATTGACATACACATTTGGTGGTTTACATTGAACATAAACATAAACATTTGACATGGTTTACACAATAACACTTGACATTTGGTTTATACATGAACAATTTACATGATGGATTGGTTTGGGTAAATGGTTCGGGTAACGTGGAGTATATAATATGATGCAAACATGGTGGATACGCCGCTGGTACTTCCTATATATAAATGTTTGTATAATATTACATATCTTAGCGTTATCTAAATCATTTCAGTTTAGACATATAACATTTTACACGAATAACACACTTTTCATAAAACATTGTCTTACAAAACAACTTATTATATTCAACTCATTTTAATTGGTTACTCGTTTAACCTTGCACTTATCTATACATATCATTTGATGTTATCGTTTTTCAAATGGTTTACAAAGCAAGACAAATTACAAGGTTCATGACTGACTGTTATTAAACATTCTTTAAAACTCAAGTCATGAATCCCATTTTCACAAAACCTATGTATCTCACAGGCATTTTTATGCTGACGTACCTACTTTCACATGTGTTTTCAGGAGCTATTCCATAGGACGATGATCATGATTCTAGGGCGGACCTGTGCCTTAGAGCCTAAAAATGAAGTTAGAACTAGCATGATTATGTTTTGATTTCCGTACTCTCTTTCTAAGACAATGTAACACCCTTGTTTATAAATAAAATGTAACTTTAATTTCCATGGTTGTATAACAATTAATTCTGTCCACAACACTCCCCGACGTTTTCCGCCGCGGTTGCATGTTATACGCGGTCGGGGTGTGACAGAAGAGTTGGTATCAGAGCCATTGGTTATAGGGAATTAGGTTATTAGTAATGCTTTGACCTAGACTATAACTTTTTAGGACCCTAACACAAGTTATCTTGTGTTTAGAGTTTAAAACATGCACATCACCTATCCTTAGGTGATAACCACAACGGGAACTTCGGTTCCGAATCCGCTTTGAAAATTAATCATCTGTTCTAGGATGATTGATTACTAGGTTTTGAACCCTCTGTTATAAGGTTTTGAACCCTCTGTTATATGGTTTTGAACCTCTTTGGATTTCAAAAATCCCGTCAAAGTTTTGGGTTAATAGTGTGAACACGTGCGAACTGGAAGAGTGAATGCCTGTACCCTGGGTTTTCTGTCTAAGGCTAGAGTGTTCGTACAAATCCACATAATCGGACCAGTCACTCTTACCTGGGAACTCTTGGGGTGAGTGTTCACTTATAGGCGAGCATGTCTTCGCGATACACTAATCCTGACCCATTTACTTTGACTAGACATTTCATGTCGCTTATTTGCTTTGCGATGCATAACCGCCATCTTTGCTTTTGATTGATTTTGCTTCATCTCATTCTCTTCATCCAATCATCTCACTCGTTTCATTTCATGTTTTTCTCTTCTAGAATGCCTCCTCGACGCGACAACCAGATAGCTACTGCCGAGCTGGCGGAGATTATTGCGCAGCAGATGGCTGCTCAATTTCCGAATCTCTTTGCTCAATGGAACCAGGCCAATAACAACAACAATGGTACATGCAAATACAAGGATTTTAGCTCGGCTAAGCCACTCAAGTTTAGTGGTTCTGAGGGAGCAACTGGGCTTCTTCAGTGGTTCGAAAGCATCGAGAACACTTTTCGTCATGTGCAATGTCCGGATAATCGCAAGGTCGAGTTTTCTTCGAGCGTGTTTCAGAAGAGGGCTCTTACATGGTGGAATGGGGTTATGAGAGATCAAGGTGCAGAAGTTGCTCTAGCTCAAACATGGGCTGAACTGAGAGCTCTTATGATGAGGGAGTTTTGTCCTCGTCATGAGCAACGAGCGTTGGAGAAAGAGTTTGATGTTTTGAAGCAAGATAGTGGCGAGCACAGGGCTTATACGGATAGGTTTGAGGAGTTGAGTCTTCTTTGCCCAACTATGGTTACCCCACTCGATAAGGCCATCGAAAGGTACATCGACGGCCTACCTGACTCAGTACAAGACATTCTCACTGGTAGCAACCCTACCACACTCCGTCAGGCAATCGAGTTATCAGCGACACTGACTGAGTCGCAGATTCGGAAGAATAAGCTACACAGGAAGGGTGACAAGGGCAAGAAACAGTCGGCTGACAAGGAAGATAGCAAGAAAGGTCAAAACAAGAAGGGGAAGGATTCTGGTTCCTCAAAGGGGTCAAGGAAGCGTAAGGCTTCCCAAAATTTTGCTGTGACTGCCCAAGCTAACCAGGCAGCTCCCAACCAAGCCGCACAACCTCTAGCCAAGAAACCCTATTCAGGAAGTGCACCTTTGTGCAATCGATGCAACAGTCACCACCAGCCACAATATCAGTGCCGTTTCTGTACTAACTGTGGGAAGTCGGGTCATCTTGCCGATGTTTGTCGGTTTGCTCAGAATCACGCAGTCCAGAACCCTGCTCAACAGGTTGCTCAGCAACAGGGTCAGGCTGCACGACCAAACTACCCACCAGGTGCATGTTATAATTGTGGGGATCTGACCCACTACAGAAATCGGTGTCCAAGACTAGTCAACCAGAACCAGAATGCAAACCAGAATCCGGCACCGGCTCGAGGTCGAGTCTTCAACATGAATGCACAAGAAGCACAAGCAGACAACGAGGTGGTGAACGGTACGTTCTTTATTAATAATCAGCCAGCATCTGTTCTTTTTGATTCGGGTGCCGACAAGAGCTTTGTGTCATTGTCTTTTGAGACAATGCTTCACGTGTCTAGAACAAAACTAGGTAAACCTTTGACGGTAGAGGTTGCCAGTGGTGAACCCATTGTTCTTAATTCTGTTCTACGCAACTGCCAGTTGAACCTTAACGACCATATTTTTCCTATTGACCTCACACCAATGCAACTTGGAAGCTTCGACGTTATTGTGGGAATGGATTGGTTATCCAAGCATCGCGCAGAGATAGTTTGTTCTGAGAAGATTGTTCGTGTACCGCTATCGACAGGTGAGATCCTACAGGTCCATGGTGAGAAGCCTGCCGGTGGTCTCAAACTCATGTCCTGTTTTAAAGCACGGAAGTATCTGCGAAAGCACTATGTAGCCTTTTTAGCACATGTTACAGCAGAACAGGGCAAGGGTAAGTCTATTTCAGATATTCCTGTCGTTCGGGATTATTCCGAAGTATTCCCTGAAGACTTACCTGGTCTACCTCCAGCACGCCAAGTCGAGTTCCGTATTGATCTCGTACCTGGTGCAAATCCCGTTGCCAGAGCTCCATACCGTCTTGCACCGTCAGAGATGCAGGAATTATCTAAACAGCTTCAGGAGCTCTCCGACAAAGGTTTTATCCGTCCTAGCTTTTCACCTTGGGGTGCTCCCGTTCTTTTTGTAAAGAAGAAAGATGGATCTTTTAGGATGTGTATCGATTATCGTGAGCTTAACAAGCTCACCATCAAGAATCGATATCCCCTACCTCGCATTGATGATCTCTTTGATCAATTACAAGGCGCTTCTTATTTTTCAAAGATTGATCTACGATCTGGATATCATCAGCTTCGTGTACATGAAGAAGACATTCCCAAGACAGCGTTCCGTACTCGTTATGGACATTACGAGTTCACAGTCATGCCATTCGGTTTGACTAATGCTCCTGCTGTTTTCATGGACTTAATGAATAGGGTCTGCAAGCCTTATTTAGATAAGTTCATCATCGTTTTCATTGACGACATTTTGATATATTCTAAGACGCGAGCTGATCATGAGCAACATCTCCGTCTTACTTTGGAACTCCTAAAGAAAGAACAACTTTTCGCCAAATTCTCCAAGTGTGAATTCTGGCTTAAAGAGGTTCAATTCTTAGGACATATTGTCAACGAACAAGGTATTCATGTAGATCCCTCCAAGATCAGTGCGATTAGGGATTGGGATACACCTACTACTCCTACTGAAGTTCGTTCTTTTCTTGGTCTAGCGGGTTATTACCGCCGCTTCATAGAAAATTTCTCAAAGATTGCAGTTCCTCTAACTGCTCTAACTCAGAAGAACAAGCCCTTTGATTGGGGAGTCAAGCAAGAGGAAGCGTTTCTGACTTTGAAACAAAAGCTTTGCGACACGCCTGTCCTAACATTGCCTGAGGGCAATGATGATTTCGTCGTTTATTACGACGCATCTAAATTAGGTCTTGGCTGCGTCCTCATGCAAAGAAACAAAGTCATAGCATACGCATCAAGACAGTTGAAGATTCATGAGAAGAACTACACCACTCATGATCTTGAGTTGGGTGCAGTTGTCTTCGCTCTTAAGATTTGGAGACACTACTTGTATGGTACAAAATGTGTGGTTTTCACTGACCACAAGAGTCTTCAACACATCTTCAATCAGAAAGAACTCAACATGAGGCAAAGACGTTGGGTTGAACTTCTAAACGACTACGACTGCGAGATCCGCTACCATCCTGGTAAGGCGAATGTCGTAGCCGATGCATTGAGTCGCAAGGGACGTACTAAGCTTCATTGTGTACATGTCCAATCTGTTATTCAAACTGATATCCAAGCCCGTATTTCTCAGGCTCAACAAGCTTGTGTTTCACAAGGTTTGATGGATAAGGAATTTCCTTATCACATAACTCCTGCCCTAGAACTGAAGGACAATGGATCATATTACTTCATGGACCGTTTGTGGGTCCCGAGCCAAGATAATCTTCGTACCTTACTTATGGATGAAGCCCATAAGTCTCGTTATTCTATTCATCCTGGCTCAGATAAGATGTATAAGGATCTTCGTATTCAGTATTGGTGGCCTGGTATGAAGAAAGACATTGCCTTATACGTATCCAAATGCCTTACTTGTCTTAAGGTTAAGGCTGAACATCAGCGTCCTTCCGGGTTATTGGAACAACCAGAGATCCCAGTTTGGAAATGGGAAAACATTACCATGGATCTCATTACTAAACTTCCGCGCACAAAGAAGGGTCACGATGCCATCTGGGTAGTCGTGGATCGTCTTACCAAGTCAGCGCATTTCTTGCCAATCCGTGAGGATTTTTCGGCTGACAAACTTGCTCAAATATATGTAGATGAAATTGTAGCTCGACATGGTGTTCCTTTGAACATCATTTCTGACAGAGATGCACGTTTCACTTCTCATTTTTGGAGAACCATGCAATCTGCTATGGGATCTCAACTTAATCTGAGCGCAGCTTATCATCCACAAACGGATGGTCAATCTGAAAGAACAATCCAGACACTGGAGGATATGCTTAGAGCTTGTGTGATCGATTTTGGTGGTAGTTGGGATTCACATCTTCCATTGATTGAATTCTCCTACAACAACAGTTATCACTCCAGCATCAACATGGCTCCTTTCGAGGCTCTCTATGGTCGAAAATGTCGTTCACCAGTCTGCTGGAATGAGATTGGCGAGGCTCAGCTTACTGGACCTGCCCTCATTTTAGAGACAACAGAAAAGGTAAAGAAAGTTCGTGATAACCTTCAGACAGCTAGAAACCGACAAAAGAGTTACACGGACCTAAAACGCAAACCCTTGGATTTTCAAGTCGGTGATCGTGTATTACTTAAGGTCTCACCTTGGAAAGGTGTGATCAGATTTGGAAAGAAAGGAAAACTTGAACCTAGATACGTTGGACCATTCAGGATCGTCGAAAGAATCGGTAAGGTAGCCTACAGACTTGAGTTACCTCCTGAACTTGGAAATGTTCATCCAACTTTTCACGTGTCCAATCTCAAGAGGTGTTTAGCTAATGAGAACCTCCACATACCGCTTGACGAAATTCGTGTTGATAAAACACTGAAATTTGTCGAGAAACCGGTAGAAATCATGGAACGTGAAGTCAAGTGGCTCAAACGCAAGCGTATTCCTTTGGTCAAGGTTCGTTGCGAATCTAAGCGTGGACCCGAGTTTACTTGGGAACGTGAAGATCAAATGAAGGCAAAATATCCGCATCTGTTTCCACGAGTTTCCTCTAAATAAATTCGGGACGAAATTTCCACAAGTAGGGGAGACTGTAACATTTGTGCTTGTAATCATTGTGAATAGTTCAGTTATCAATAAAACAATGTTATTTTATCCCAATGTTTGTTTGGTTGTGTTTTACATTTATCATGTTTTGACTTTTGATCAATTTCAAACTCTACATCGCTTTCTGGAGAGTTATACGCTAACTGGTACTTAAACGTACTCAGTTTAATGCGAAAAATACTCTGGAACATCAACATACACTCAACATACCTTAAATAACCTTTACATAACTTAGAAATAAGTTTTGAAGGCTTTGGTATAGCAAAAACAAGTTAATTCGCTTACAGGGACTAAAATTGACAAACTGCGAAAGTATGCCAATTCGAACTGTAACGAACATTCCGGAACGTGTCCATAAGTTAAACATACCATAAATATCCTTTACATAGCTTAGAAATAGGCTTTGAGGGGTTTGGTATGCTAAAAAAACTTTTTGGATCATTCAGGGGCTAAAAGTGTCAAAAAGTGCACAAGTTTGCACTTTCGCGCATAACCTACGTTCTGAATACATCCGGACATCCAAAAATTTATGTAAGCATTATAATATTATGCCTTAGTGTTTGGCATGAGAAAAATCCATTCGTCGTGTCATTTGGATCGTCTTTCGCGCTTATGCGCATTCCGTCGTAATTAAGCGAACATCGCGATCGTACGGCCAAACGAACCGACATCCGGATTATTTTTGAGCATATTTCAAGTCCCCTACACTTTAACTTCATCTTAGAGCCTTGAAATGAGGTTAACGGGGCTTAAACGTGCCAAAAATGGGCCAAATTACGCGTTTCTGAAGTGCAGGGACCAAAAATTGAAAATTCTGATCTGGGAACTTCAGGCGGGGCGCGTAGGGATTTACCAAATCCTTACGCGGGGCGCGTGAGGGTGTCTGACAGAAAATATTCTGCATTTAATGCAGTTTGGCCTTTCGTTCGATCAAGGGGCGATGCCCTTTCACCCTATTAAGAGCCAAGAGCCAATATCTGACTTACCACAAGAATTTGACAAGTGTACGCTCGAGATCGCGACACGATATTCGATAAACGATCCTAACGGTTCCACTTTTCCTATAAATACCCCCCCCCCTTTTGTGTAAAAACCCACAAGAATCAGATCTAAAGCTCTAAGTTGGAACCATTGTTTCATACCTGAGCTATTTGATCTAGATTAGCACTCGGGGACCCTCCGTAAGTCTTCTTTCGCTCTTTTATTCGCTTTTCGAGTCCGAAAGTCAACGTTTTGTTGACTTTCTGCATTGACCAGCTTATGGTCGATGCGAAGTTCATGGAACTTCATAACGTGAGCGTGATCACGATGGTTATGGTCCATAGTGACCATACCTACTGATTACCCCGTTATCTAGGCTCAGTGACGAGTCGTAGTTTCGGCCAAAATGCGCATTCTTGCGTATTTTGTAACCAAACTACTCGTGAGCATCAAAGCCGTTTGTTTTGATGCCAAACCTGTTTTCTAAACTTAGTTAAGCATGTTCTAACATACTTAGCTCGTCACGTTTAGTATAGTGCTTATATAGGGTCGTAAGGTAAGCGATCTAAACCATCGCTTATACTTTCGAACCCGACCCATTTGGTCGATCTTTAGGATCCGACCAAACACATTAGGTGACCATAGCTATAACCTTCCGAGGTTATACCTTGTGGTCACGATGTAGGCGTTCCGAACACGTTCTACGCGAACGACGCGTTAGGGTGGCATAAGCTACCTCAACGGGTCGTGATGGACCGTAAGCACTTAGGTTAAGTTTCATTTTAGTATGTCGGCTTTGTTAAACCATATTACACGAGTCTCCATACTCGTTTGGTTTTCGAACCCGCGTACTGTCCGATCCTTCCGATTTGGTCCGGTATATTAACATAAGCTACCTATTAGGTGCCATTGATATTCCGTGATCTTTAGCATTATCTGGTTATTATACAAGGAACTCAAAGCAATCTCAGGTGAGTACATTGAACCCCTCTTTTACTGTTTTCCAAACTGTTTTGGGGTGAAACACATGTGCCTATCTGTTACATTCATGCTTTCCATGTTTTCACATCATATGCCTGCTATGTTGTTAGTACATTATAGTACCCGATTTCATTACATTTTATGCCATGTATGCCCATTGTGTGCGTACTTAGTACATTGATTTACATTACATTTCTGTTGCATATGTTTACTCGGCATATGGACACATTGATTTACATGAACATTTCTGCTGCATATGTTTACTCAGCATATGGGCACATTGATTTACATGAACATCTCTGCTGCATATGTTTACTCAGCATATGGGCACATTGATTTACATGAACATTTCTGCTGCATATGTTTACTCAGCATATGGGCACATTGATTTACATGAACATTTCTGCTTCGTATGTTTACTTAGCATACTTAGTACAATTGCTTACATCACATGCCTTCATTTTGTTATGACATTTGGTTTGTTTAACATGGGACAATACATTCATTATCATTGATCACGCCGTTCGTTAGTAGGTAGTGGTACCATAGGAATTGACAACTCCCATTCCTGAAGTCCTGGGTTTGATAGGACTGGAAGGAGTGACCGAATTCGATATACATAACTTAGATAAACCTTTAATTTGTTTAAGGGTTTATCGCCGCAGTCTCAAGGCTTGGATGTATGCATAGTTTACAATACCGCATAAATGTTAAATATCAACAGAGCATGCATTTTCCGCAGAACATAACGTTGATTTAAACCACGTTTTACTTCAACGACTTGTTTTGTGCATATGGTTTAAGTTGATACATTTCGCTTATCATACATGATACATTTTGGGATTACACATTACATGATTTACATTGAACATAAACACGTTGACATTGACATACACATTTGGTGGTTTACATTGAACATAAACATTTGACATGGTTTACACAATAACACTTGACATTTGGTTTATACATGAACAATTTACATGATGGATTGGTTTGGGTAAATGGTTCGGGTAACGTGGAGTATATAATATGATGCAAACATGGTGGATATGCCGCTGGTACTTCCTATATATAAATGTTTGTATAATATTACATATCTTAGCGTTATCTAAATCATTTCAGTTTAGACATATAACATTTTACACGAATAACACACTTTTCATAAAACATTGTCTTACAAAACAACTTATTATATTCAACTCATTTTAATTGGTTACTCGTTTAACCTTGCACTTATCTATACATATCATTTGATGTTATCGTTTTTCAAATGGTTTACAAAGCAAGACAAATTACAAGGTTCATGACTGACTGTTATTAAACATTCTCAAGTCATGAATCCCATTTTCACAAAACCTATGTATCTCACAGGCATTTTTATGCTGACGTACCTACTTTAACATGTGTTTTCAGGAGCTATTCCATAGGACGATGATCATGATTCTAGGGCGGACCTGTGCCTTAGAGCCTAAAAATGAAGTTAGAACTAGCATGATTATGTTTTGATTTCCGTACTCTCTTTCTATGACAATGTAACACCCTTGTTTATAAATAAAATGTAACTTTAATTTCCATGGTTGTATAACAATTAATTCTGTCCACAACACTCCCCGACGTTTTCCGCCACGGTTGCATGTTATACGCGGTCGGGGAGTGACAACTAGGATGCATGCTCACTTAGGACTGGACGAGGCCTTGGTGACTAAATAACAAATGTTAGACGATGTGGTTGTGTTTTAACTTAATGTCAAGACAATGTTCAATGTTAATATTTTAATAAAACGAAACTTTTGAATCCATGGTTGTGAAACCATAATTATGTCGCTCCACTCCCCGACGTTTCCGCCGCGGTTTCGTTGTTTTACGCGGTCGGGGTGTGACACGACTATTGTGTTTTATGAGATCTCGACTCCTTAATGAGGTCTCGAGTCGCAACCACGGTCTCGAGTTGTGAAGGTTTAATTAAGCCCTTAGTCGAAACCTCAGTGGTCTCGAGTCGAAACCTTATGGTCTCGAGTCGAGATCTTGGTCTCGACTCGTTAAGGATGATGTCGAACCTTCTGTAAAGTGTAACACCCGTCTAATTTTCTAAATTTTTATAATAGATTATGCCAATTTTAATAAAATACTTCATAAGTAACACAACTTTCATTAAAGAAGGTCATAAGTAGTACCAACCTTAGTCAACTACGACTAAGTTAAAATGTTTCAAAAGCTGTTTAGAAATTGTTTACAACCCATACACAAAGTCTATTAGAGTTTTAAAACATTGCGGAAGCTTCAAAATGTAGTGTTCGGTTCTTCATCATTCGCTCGACCGCCATCCGTAAGATCCACTTCGTCACCTATGGTCAAAACCGTTAAAACATTAGTTTTGACATTATTATATAGTATATAAACACGAGATCCAACATCTGATTATGAATAATAAATTACAAGTTTTTCTGGTTCCACCGTAACTTACGGTGTCACCGTAACTTACAGTGTCACCGTAAGTTACGGTAGGTCCTGGAAACTTTTGGTCTACCGTAAGACAGGGGCAAACCACCATAAACATCTGACCTCTACCGTAAGTTACGGTACTACCGTAACTTACGGTAGTCCCTGGAAATCCATATCTCGTTTAATTTGTTCGTTACACTCAACCCCAAATCCTGGATTTCGCTTTTCTAGCATACTATTATTTTAAATTCTCGTATTTCTAATATGTTATCAATCAACCAATATCAAAGATAAATCCATCATATTCCGAAGCATCAACCATGCCTTATTTTGATTATTCGACCCGTTTGGCTCGTCTAAGGAATCCTCCTTTTGTGACGACTACCAACGAGTTCTAACCAACTATGACCTATTATTCAATGTAGCGACATCTCCGCTTTAATTCAAACAACTCTTATTCTAAAAATTCAATTACGCATTATATGATTATCAAAATCTACTTAATGTAACGGGTCAAGTTACATACCTTAGTGCACGCCCTTCAACCGCAAATCACCACCGGCTTGTCCACTTGACGTTCCGGTATCCTTCCCTATAGAGTTCATTTATGACATGTTTACAACTCTCTTTTAAATCATAATTCGCATAATACACCGAATTACTCTAATTATGCGTTTAAACTTGGAATTTCAGTTTTAAGCCTTCTTAGAGGCATTTCAACAAACACTTCAAGGGCAGATTTTTACATGATTGAACATCAAATCCCTAGTTTATCACTTAGCCCAAATTACACATTAATCAACCATTTTACATGATTGTTAGCTTCTAAATTTCTGAAATCACTTCAAAATTGTCAAATTACACTAGAACAACACCCAATATCCTAGTGTTCATCAATTTACACATAACCCGTTAATCCCCTACAATGGTGTTCATAATCTTCACTAAAATTTAACATAATTTCAACTTGTATTTGTCTGGAGCTTGTCCCTAGACACTATAGTTGTTCCTAGATCATCATAAGACACACATGCAACTAACAATTCAGATTTTCCAAATTACATGAGAAATTCAAGTTGAGGGTTTTCATGAAATTTTACATACCTTGTAATCCTCTTGTGATGAGGATCAGTAATCTATGCTTTAATTTCGATTTCAACTTGGATTAAGCCTTCAATTTGCAAGTTTAATGAAGTTTGAGGGTTTTGGAAGAGTGGGGATCGCCCCTGGTGTGCTTGTTCGACCAGACACCTTCTTTTGGGGGTGTTTGGTTTGTTTTATTTACTTAATTAAAATTAAATCTCAATTTTTTACAACTTATGCCCCTCCACTATCAGTTATTTCTAAACTTGTAACTAACTAGATTAAAATTTCTAGTTAGTAAATTCTTGTTTATTTATACTTTATAACTCTAATATAAAGTTTTATATTTTCGGGGTGTTACAAGTCCACCCCCCCTTAAAAGGGTTTCGTCCCCAAAACCGAAGTACGTACCAAATAATGTTGGGTGGAGACGTCGCATCTCCTCTTCGGACTCCCACGTAGTGTCCGAACCTTTCCTGTGCTCCCATTTGACCTTGACTTGATTAATCACCTTGTTCCTCAAACTTTTCTCTTTACGATCTAAAATCGCAATTGGTTTTACTGCATAGTTGAGGCTGTTATCCACCTCGATATCATCGTAGTGGATATGAGCAGTTTCGTCGGCCAAACATTTTCGGAGATGTGACACGTGGAATGTGCTATGAATCCCACTCAACTCCTCAGGTAATTCGAGACGATAAGCTACTTTGCCAACCCGTTCAGTGATCCTGAATGGCCCAATAAATCTCGGGCTTAGTTTCCCCCTTTTTCTGAATCTAATAATGCCCTTCCATGGGGAAACTTTTAGCATAACCATGTCGCCAACTCGAAATTCAATTGGCCTATTCCTTTTATCCGCATATGCCTTTTGCCTGTCTTGAGCCGCTTTCAAGTGTGCCCGAACCATGTCGATTTTCTCATTCGTAGTTCGGATTATATCGGTAGGTGCTAGCCCTCGTGGACCTATTTCTCCCCAACATACCGGAGTTCGACATTTTCTGCCATATAACAGTTCATACGGGGCCATCTTAATGCTCGCGTGATAGCTATTGTTATATGCAAATTCGACCAAGGGTAGATGGACATCCCAACTACCTCCGAAGTCAATAATGCAAGCCCGCAGCATATCTCCCAACGTTTGTATTATTCTTTCACTATGCCCATCCGTTTGTGGATGGTAAGCAGTGCTAATGAACAATTTAGTCCCCATTTGTTCTTGGAATTCCCGCCAAAATTTCGAAATAAACCGAGTATCTCTGTCTGACACAATGGATATCGGTACCCCATGCCGTGCTATGATTTCATTGGTGTACACTTCCGACATCTTCTCGGATGTATAGGTCTCACGAAATGGAATGAAGTGAGCGCTTTTCGTCAATCTATCTACAACTACCCATATAGCATCAAACCCGCGGTTAGTTTTGGGCAATTTGGTCAACAAATCCATGGTGATTTGTTCCCATTTCCAAACCGGAATTTCCAACGGTTGAAGTTTACCGTATGGTTTTTGGTGCTCCGCCTTGACTTGTAAACATGTCAAGCATTTCTCTACGTTCTTCACCACATCTCTTTTCATCCCGGGCCACCAATAGTTTTGCTTTAAATCATTGTACATTTTGGTCGCTCCCGGATGAATTGAATATCGGGATTTATGAGCTTCCTCAAGTAAAAGCGTCTTCACCCCACAAGTATTTGGAACCCATATTCTCCCGAATCGAGTCTTCAACCCGTTATTCCCATCCGTCAAATCTTTCAACTGCCCGATTATTCTTTCCTTATTCCAATTCTCCTCTTTTACTGCTTCTAATTGTGCCTCTCGAATACGTTCAAGTATACCCGAGGTCACCACGAGTTGTATCGACCTTACCCGTATTGGGACGTAATCCGCTTTTTTGCTCAGAGCATCCGCTACCACATTTGCCTTTCCGGGGTGGTAGTGTATTTCACAGTCAAAATCCTTCACCGTTTCTAGCCATCGTCTTTGTCGCATATTTAACTCCTTTTGATCGAAGAAGTATTTCAAGCTCTTGTGGTCGGTGAATATGGTGCACTTTACCCCATATAGGTAGTGCCTCCATATTTTTAAGGCAAATACCACCGCAGCCAACTCAAGACCGTGCGTGGGATATTTCTTCTCATGTATTTTCAATTGCCTCGAGGCATAAGCTATAACTTTGCCTCGTTGCATCAAAATGCATCCGAGCCCCGATAGTGAAGCATCCGAATAAACCACCATATCTTCGACTCCGTCCGGCAATGTCAGTACCGGAGCTTGAGTTAACTTTTCTTTTAGCGTTTGAAACGCTTTTTCTTGATCGACACCCCAAATAAACTTTTCTTTCTTTTGGGTTAGCTTTGTTAGCGGTGACGCAATCTTGGAGAAATCTTGAATGAATCTCCTATAGTATCCCGCAAGCCCCAAAAAGCTTCTAATTTCCGAAGGGTTCTTCGGGGAACTCCATTTGGACACGGCCTCGATCTTTGACGGATCCACCAATACTCCGTCGGCAATTATGACGTGGCCAAGGAATTGTACCTCTCGTAACCAAAAGGCACACTTAGAGAATTTCGCATACAGCTTTTCTCGTCTAAGTGTCTCTAACACTTCTTGTAAGTGGTGTGCGTGTTCAGCTTCACTTTTCGAATACACCAAAATATCATCGATAAACACAATGACCGACTTATCCAACATTGGCTTGCAAACCCGGTTCATGAGGTCCATGAAAGCCGCGGGTGCATTTGTTAGCCCAAATGATATCACGAGGAATTCGTAATGTCCGTATCTCGTGCGGAAAGCCGTCTTCGGCACATCTTCTTCCTTGACCCTTAGTTGGTGATACTCCGATCTAAGGTCAATTTTTGAAAACCAATTCGCACCTTGTAATTGGTCAAATAAATCATCTATCCTCGGAAGCGGGTATCGGTTCTTTACCATGAGTTTGTTTAACTTCCGGTAATCGATACACATACGCATGCTTCCGTCTTTCTTTCTTACGAACAACACCGGTGCGCCCCAAGGAGACACACTCGGCCTAATGAATCCCTTATCAAGCAGGTCTTGAATTTGGGATATCAGCTCTTGTAATTCCGATGGTGCGAGTCGGTACGGAGCTTTAGCTACGGGTTTTGCGCCCGGAATCAATTCGATCCCGAACTCTACTTCCTGTTCAGGCGGTATCCCCGGTAAATCCTCCGGAAACACATCTCCATAATCTCGTACTACCGGTACATCTTCAATCCTCCGTGATTCTTTCTCGGGTTCATTTGCGTATATCATGAATGCCTTGCATCCTCGCTTCATAAGCTTGTGAGCTTTCAACATTGAGCACACTATGGGGTTACCTCCTTTTTTACCATAAATGGTGACGTGTTTCCCGCTCGGAGATGTTAGTTTTATCTCTTTACGAAAACACACGACTTTTGCATGGTGCTGGGCTAGCCAATCCATCCCAACGACTACTTGAAATTCCCCCATTGACATCGGGATTAGGTCTATCAAGTATTCCTCATCGTCGACGTTTAATTTGCAGTCTCGACAAACATCACAAACTATAAAACTTCTGTTATCCCCTATTTCAACTTCTAAGGGCACAGGTAATTTCGTGAATACAAATGAAGGATGTCGAATAAATCCATGCGAAATGAAGGATTTATTCGCACCCGTATCAAACAATACACGTGCTGGAATTGAGTTAATTGTGAATATACCTGAAACCACATCAGGTTCTGTCTTCGCTTCAGCCGCGGTAAGTTGGAAGGACCTAGCCTTCGCTTTGGGAGCTTCTGTTGGAGATTCTTTAACATCTCTTTTTCCAACTAAGTCCGGACATTCGGACTTTTTGTGGGGTTGATAACAGTTGTAGCAAACAGAGACTTTTCCCGGGCACAGCGAGGTCGTGTGCCCCGTCTTATTACATATGGGGCATGGCTTGTCCTTGAAACGACATTCCCCTTTGTGTCCCTTCCCGCAAACTTTACAACTTGGCGACCCACCTTTAGCATCCACCTTCTTTCCCGATTCTCCCGTTCGGGCTTTCTTTGTAGGGCTTGGATTCACATCATGTGCCCTTCGCTCACCTCTTTCCACTTGTTTCTTTAACTCGATTTCCCGTTCTCGGGCGGTGTTGATAATCTCCGTGAGGGTTTCGTATTTTGACAGAGTCATAAATTCCCGGTACTTAGCACTCAGCATGTTGTAATAGTAATATATCTTTTGTTCTTCAGTGGTGACTAACTCGTCACAAAATCTGAGCTTATCCATGAAGATGCCTGTGATCTTATCGATTGTTTCACCCTTTTGTCTCAGCTGGATGAATTCTTCTTTGATTCTGTTAATAACCGCTTTGGGACTGTGGTGTTTAAGGAATGGTACCTTAAACTCGTCCCAAGTCATAACCCTCACCGCTTCGGCTCCCATTTCCTTCTTTTTGTTATCCCACCAATCCTTGGCTTGATTTCTCAATTGACCCGTTCCGTTAGCAACAAAGTCACCTACGTCACAATGGCTTCGTTCAAACACTCCTTCAACATCACTTATCCATCTTTGGCAAATTATCGGGTCAACCTCCCCGTTATAGATTGGTGGTTTACACGCCATGAATTCTTTATATGAGCACCCTTTACGTTCTCCAGTTTTGTCTTTCATAAGGTTGACAGTATCCTCCAACCTTTTAACTCGTTCTTCTACGAGCGACAACACCGTGCTTTGAATCTTGTCTATAAACCCGGATAGACTGCCTTCAATTGCCTTTCCTACTTCCTCGGCAATTATTTCTTTCATTTGTTCGGTGCTTCTCGGCACCGGATCATTATTATTCCCTTTCGACATCTTGAAACTGAAATGTTTACATCAAACATTAAACATTTCATTCATGACATTGCTTTGTTTGTTTCGGTTTAGCCAAGTTCCTAACTTGCTTTAACCGTTCACATTTAATGCACTTTCCGGGTTTGAGTGTGTTAACTCGCTCTTCCCATGCATAACAATTCATTTCTCATTCCTTACATAAGACATAATCTACTAACATAATAACTTAATTCTTACCGGACGATCGATCAAGCTTGAACCGAACACTTTGTTGACAACCTTAAGCTCTGATTACCAACTTGTAACACCAGTCTAATTTTCTAAATTTTAATAATAGATTATGCCAATTTTAATAAAATACTTCATAAGTAACACAACTTTCATTAAAGAAGGTCATAAGTAGTACCAACCTTAGTCAACTACGACTAAGTTGAAATGTTTCAAAAGCTGTTTAGAAATTGTTTACAACCCATACACAAAGTCTATTAGAGTTTTAAAACATTGCGGAAGCTTCAAAATGTAGTGTTCGGTTCTTCATCATTCGCTCGACCGCCATCCGTAAGATCCACTTCGTCACCTATGGTCAAAACCGTTAAAACATTAGTTTTGACATTATTATATAGTATATAAACACGAGATCCAACATCTGATTATGAATAATAAATTACAAGTTTTTCTGGTTCCACCGTAACTTACGGTGTCACCGTAAGTTACGGTAGGTCCTGGAAACTTTTGGTCTGCCGTAAGACAGGGGCAAACCACCGTAAGCATCTGACCTCTACCGTAAGTTACGGTACTACCGTAACTTACGGTAGTCCCTGGAAATCCATATCTCGTTTAATTTGTTCGTTACACTCAACCCCAAATCCCGGATTTCGCTTTTCTAGCATACTATTATTTTAAATTCTCGTATTTCTAATAGGTTATCAATCAACCAATATCAAAGATCAATCCATCATATTCCGAAGCATCAACCATGCCTTATTTTGATTATTCGACCCGTTTGGCTCGTCTAAGGAATCCTCCTTTTGTGACGACTACCAACGAGTTCTAACCAACTATGACCTATTATTCAATGTAGCGACATCTCCGCTTTAATTCAAACAACTCTTATTCTAAAAATTCAATTATGCATTATATGATTATCAAAATCTACTTAATGTAACGGGTCAAGTTACATACCTTAGTGCACGCCCTTCAACCGCAAATCACCACCGGCTTGTCAACTTGACGTTCCGGTATCCTTCCCTATAGAGTTCATTTATGATATGTTTAGAACTCTCTTTTAAATCATAATTCGCATAATACACCGAATTACTCTAATTATGCGTTTAAACTTGGAATTTCAGTTTTAAGCCTTCTTAGAGGCATTTCAACAAACACTTCAAGGGCATATTTTTACATGATTGAACATCAAATCCCTAGTTTATCACTTAGCCCAAATTACACATTAATCAACCATTTTACATGATTGTTAGCTTCTAAATGTCTGAAATCACTTCAAAATTGTCAAATTACACTACAACAACACCCAATATCCTAGTGTTCATCAATTTACACATAACCCGTTAATCACCTACAATGGTGTTCATAATCTTCACTAAAATTTAACATAATTTCAACTTGTATTTTCCTGGAGCTTGTCCCTAGACACTATAGTTGTTCCTAGATCATCATAAGACACACATGCAACTAACAATTCAGATTTTCCAAATTACATGAGAAATTCAAGTTGAGGGTTTTCATGAAATTTTACATACCTTGTAATCCTCTTGTGATGAGGATCAGTAATCTATGCTTTAATTTCGATTTCAACTTGGATTAAGCCTTCAATTTACAAGTTTAATGAAGTTTGAGGGTTTTGGAAGAGTGGGGATCGCCCCTGGTGTGCTTGTTCGACCTGACACCTCTTTTTGGGGGTGTTTGGTTTGTTTTATTTACTTAATCAAAATTAAGTCTCAATTTTTACAACTTAAGCCCTTCCACTTTAATCAATATTAAATTTAGTTGCATTTAACCCTACTATCAGTTATTTCTAAACTTGTAACTAACTAGATTAAAATTTCTAGTTAGTAAATTCTTGTTTATTTATACTTTATAACTCTAATATAAAGTTTTATATTTTCGGGGTGTTACATAAACAGCTGTTATCGTGAAAACATAACTCAAAATTCGAATTCTTAGGGATTTTGAGATGTAATTTCCTATTTTAGTGCTGATCTAATTTTATCAAAAATTTTGAAAATTATAATCTGATTATCAATAAACAGTTTTCGAAAAAACTTACAAGATAAAATTGGATCAAAACAGGAAAAAAACAAACACCCAATAATCCTAATTACATTCCAAAACATAAAGGAATTTTGAATTTTCCTAAGAACACATGATGAACCCTAAAAAATTAAAAACATGATTCTGGAACCCGAAACCTGAAATTAAGGCTTCTAAAACAGATTTTGGAACATTAAGGTTTCTATTTCAAAGTGGACGTGAATTATTCTGGACGAAAATTATGAGTATCTTTGCATGGATATTAGGTGGGCCATGAAAGTGCAGTAAGTTCTCATGAAATTTGGATTGTGGGCTCTTTAAATCGAATATTATATACAAATTAAACCTAGGAATTAAATATGGGAGGCATACACATCAGACGAAAAAAAGAATCAACATATAATATTCCATTTGTTCACCCATTCATTCACCCACTCTGGTTTCTAGATGAACATTAGACGAAAAGAAAAGGAATACATATATATATATATATATATATATATATATATATATATATATATATTCCATTCATTTACCTTTTCTTTGAATTTTTTATTAAGTTATTAAAATTCTGTTTTCCATATTTCAATCCCAGAATAATGTATACGAAAACAGAACTGATTAATCAACATATGCTCTGATACCACATGTTGATCAGTTCTGTTTTAGACATAATGGAAAACATGAATAACATACCTGATTGCAGCAGTACAGGCCAACAGAGAATCCAGATGGAGACGCAGCAATAGTGTTTGACATGATTGTCAGCTTGGTCTGGTTCCTACTTAGGGTGCAATCTAATGATGGTGATGATGAAAACCGATAAAGGGTAATCAGTTGAGGAGAGGAGGTCGATTGATGTTATGAGAGTAATTAGGTTATGTGTCTAACCTTAGAACCTCTACATAAGTATCCTTATATATGCACCCAAGAGGAAACCCTAATTAGTTAATAAGGGTAATTAGGCCCATAAACAATTACCAACTAATGATTTAATAGGTTATTATATATTTTGATCTATATAATGTAAATGATTATAATGGCTACTAGATTAAATATAACATAAAAATATATTTAATCTTACATCTTATACTGCCCTGAATTTGTCGCACACCTCTTAATGGGGTCCAACTGGTAGTGATCGCACAATCATTCTCAGGTGATGATTTGAATAGAGTTATCCATATGTGCGACTAAAGGAGGGTTATGGCAGAGTGTTAGATGGGCCGAGCCCAGGAAAGGTGGAGCCCAGTTACAACGATCAGATGGGGTGAGCCAATCCTACAAACTGGAGTGTATAAGTGGGTTACCATTTTATTAAAACCTTATTCAAAATTAGTTAAATAATCTTTTATATATTTATATACCTATGCACTAAAGCAACGCATAAAATATTTATAAATTCACTTAATCGCATGGTACAATAAAGTAGTGCGAGAGAACCCGAGGTGTCACATTATCCCCATGTTTCAAGAACTTTCATCCCGAAAGTTAGAGCGCAGTCACTGACAAGCTAGTGTCACAATGTTTTCACAGGGTGTCACATCATCCCACCGTTATTTTGGAATTTCGTCCTGAAATTCAGCTGTAGGCTCAGTGTCGTAGGTGTTGTTTGCGAACAACTGGGGATACTTGCGCATCATCTGGTCTTCCCATTCCCAGGTAAACTCTGGGCCACAGCGGGAGTTCCAACGAACACGTACGATAGGTATTTTGCTGCATTTAAGGGTTTTGACGTCTCGGTCCACTATCTCAACTGGTTCCTCGATGAAGTGTAACAGGTCATCGATTGTGAGTTCCTTAAAAGGAACGATATACGTTTCATCTGAGAGACACTTCTTCAGATTCGATACATGAAAAACGTTGTGCACCGCACTCAGCTCTTCAGGCAGATTCAATCTGTAAGCTACCTTACTGATTCTCTCGCTAATTTCGAAAGGTCCAATGTATCACGGATTAAGCTTGCCCCTTTTGCCAAAACGTACCACACCTTTCCAAGGTGAGACTTTAAGTAGAACCCGGTCCCCGACCTAAAATTCTTAAGGTTTCCTACGCTTATCAGCATAGCTTTTCTGACGATCACGCGCCTCCGCCACCATTCGCTGTCTAATCTGGGCAATCTTTTCCATTGTGTTGACTACGAGTTCCGGGCCGGTAATTTGGCTTTCGCCAACTTCCGCCCAACAAAAAGGAGAACGACATTTTCGACCGTATAATGCCTCGAACTACTGTTAGAGCTCTAAATATGAAGGGATACCGGGAGGTCAATTATGTTGTGGCTGATAATCGTACTGGTGTACAATACGACATGCCATTCATCAGTTATACAACCATTAAGCACATGCGGACACTAAAAGTAGCACATTCGACAGTTTACAAACTCATAAGCATGCATAACTCAATTCACTGAAAATAGGTTGTTTTGGGATGTCTGTTTACCGTACTTATGAGATTTCAAAAATCACGATCCTTTTACGTGACGTGCCCCTCTGAGGGTTTGGACTTGTTTTAAAATTTTAGAGTCTAACTCTTTACCCAAAAAAATAAAAATTCATTTACTAAGCAACAATCAGAATTGTCACTTTTTAACTGCAGCTTACGGAAAAATTCATTTAAAATTCCTCGATTGTTCGATTGACATAATTCTAGTTTGAGGTTCGCACAAACACCTAAGGCTATCTACGATATAAATTTCATGATCTAACTCCAATAATTCACCCAATTATGACTTAAAACATAACGCGTAAAATCTACAGAAACGCAACTTTAATTGCTGAAACGAAATAATTTGTTTAAAATAGCAAACGACTTTCAAAATTCATGATTCTAGGACATTAAAAGCGTATTTCGAAATAGCACGTTATATACTAAGGAAAATCCAGTTTTCATTAAGTTATGACCCGGTTACAGCGGATTAAAGTCTGCTGTAACTGTCACACCCCTTTCAAAGGCGAAAGCATGAGGTGTGATCTGAGTGGTTCTCAGTGCATATGATAAGTAAACATGCTACATGAATTAAAACAAACTCCATCTTGCCATTCAAAGTTAAATTATCCCAAAATACTGAATTTAGTTTAAAGTTTACATCATAAATAAAAGATAACTGTTTCAAAACAACATTTCAAAACAAAGATCAAGGTTTTATTCCTATATCACCATAGAAGGTGGGATATAGTAAACAAATCCACAAAATATGGCAACGGAGGTTAGACACTAAATATCTTGAAAACATGACACTACATCTTGACAAGGAGCCCGCGAGCATTTTCCACTAATTCCCTGAAATACATCGTGTGATTACACGTAGGAGTAAATTAAAGTAATCTTATACTTTATTAATCCATGCAGATTTGGCAGAGACATTGCTCAAGGAATCACCTGATATTGCTAAGGAAAACAAAGAGATGTTGAAGGCAATAGCTACCACCTTCCCAACTGATCTTGGCTTCAGGGAATCTTTAATCTATCTAGATATTTATCCACAACTGTTTTTCTGAAAAATCTATGTTAACCTTGTAGATACATTAATTTATTTCATTGATACTACCATGTCTACGTTGCAGTTTTCCACCATGTCTTTCAAAAAACAGTCGTGAGAGGCTCTTTACTATTTCACCCGGATAAATGTGTCGATAACATCTTACGGGTAGTGAAAATCTCTAATAACATGTGCTGCAACTTGTTGGGGAAAAATTCCATGATATTACTTGGTGAGTGATCAACTATATATATACTTGACCTGATTCAACTTATCTAATATTTTTTGTTATTTATTGTGCAGTCCCCATAGCCACATTTTATCCAATATATCAGTTGATTTGTCTCCTCATTCTGATGCTTCATTTATCCTTGTCTATGTTGTATTTAGTTCTATGGAAGGTTTTAGCAGTTACCGGTAAGCAATTACACAATCTCCGTCTAAAGATGGAAACTTGAATTAATTTCCAATAATTTTTTTAAACAGTAGTGCGTCCAATCAAGAATATAGAGAAGAAGGGAAAAGAGTACCAAAAAGAAAAGAATATATTGAGCTTGATATGTAAATAGATGGGCCCAACAAATAAGGGTTACAATGACTCAATTTTTGAAGTTGTACACCAAGATACAGACGAAGTTGTTGACGAGAATTTATTTAAGTCACCGGCTACAATCAATTGTTAGGATAAAGATGGGTATAATATTATTTAGTTATCCATAATGAACCGTGCAGAAAAAGTAGACAACCTTATATATCACATAACTGAGCACACAAAGTCTCATATGGAAATGATCGATTCTTCTTCAAATAATCTTTGACACTTGGCTGGAAGATTGGCACCTTCATTTGTACTCAGTCATACCACGGGTGCAGCATTGCAACTACAACGTGAGCTTTTAAGGTTTGAGGTATGTGTATGTCACAAATAAGATATATGTCATCATGTTGTGAACTTTGCTCTTTAGTTGTATAAAGTATAATTTGGTTGAATTCTACAGAAAGTGGAAAGGCTCATGTTACCATTACAATGAAGATCAAGAGTTTGTTAAGAACATCCGAAGTGAAGCCGGTTTCGAACCGGTAGTTGTTATTTCGTTTGTTTATAGTTATTGGGTCAAACAATTTAATTGCGTACTACTATGTTGAATTTGGGCCTGAGGCCATGTAGTTAATGGGTCGAACAAGTGTCTATAGTCCAGTAGGGTTGTTTGTATTTTGGGATTGTTTGTTGAAACGATGTGAGTGTATAGGGATATAACTATTTTGCAGTTATGAAGAAATCGACACAACTGTTCTATGATCGACGTATCCTTCAAGTCGCACCCCTTCAACACTTATAAATAGGGTTTCAACAATCAACTTTCTGTACTGGAAGTTTCTGTTAATTCAAGTTCTGTTTAATCAAGATTGTGCATCATTGTTTCGGTTAGTTTATTCGATTTATGTTCTACGATTCAATCATGTATTGGTGCGAAATATGTAGTGAATACGTAGTCGCTCATTATCATGCATCTACTCCGAAATCTTGGACGTGGGAAGCCTATGGTAATGATACCAACTCTTCTGTCACACCCCGACCGCGTTAAAACAACAAACCGCAGCGGAAACGTCGGGGAGTGTCGTAACAGAATCATTGTTTAACAACCATGGAATCAAAAAGTTTCGTTTTATTGATTAATTAGATAATTTACATTTTCTTGAAATTTATAAAACAAATTAAACATAGTCTATCCTCGTTATTAAGTCACTAAGGCCTCGTCCAGTCCTAAGTGAGCATGCATCCTAGCAATCAACATCATTCAACAACACCTGAAACATATGTAAAAACAAAGTCAGCAAAGAAATGCTGGCGAGCACATAGGTTTTATAAGACTGTCGGCTTCATGGCTCGTTTACATGTATTAATACCTCATTAGACTACAAGAGTCAAAAAGTTGAAAACCTTGTTTTGAAAAGTATAGTATTGCATCATAATTAACCAACTCAAATCAAGTTGATTATAATTTATAAAATCTCGTAGCCATGATTCTTAACCCAAAACATTTATTTAAGAAAACCAAATTGTAAATCATCTCGTTAATAAAACTCTTATGGTTTATATCATTTAGAAAACATCGTTATGTGACATCGTTTTAAAATCGTTTTCCCAAGTGAACTAAATAATGCCACGGAATGTAATATGATAAAAACACTTATATATAAGAAGTACCAGTGGCGTATCTACCATGCTATTATCATATCACACCCGTCCCATTATCTAATCACAACCCAAAAACCAATCGTTTATCCAATTCGTTTAACACGTTAAAATCGTTTCAATCGTTTGAAAAATCAGTCTCGTTTTAATTGTGAAAACTACTTTTGGTCGTCTTGCTAATAACATCCAAACCTTCGCTACTCGACTATCGCTAATCTCGCATTAACAAACCACCAAAGGGTAAGTTAACAATCACATATTCAGTCGTTACCCACATAACCCCCACACATAACCATGGGTGCAGTCTGATAACGGGATTTGTCAGATCCTGTGGTACCATAACCTAATACTGGTCGATTCAGCCAAAACTAATGAATATTATTCGTTATGTAACTACAACCAACAAGTTTATTTACATTATCGAAATCGTTATTAGTTTTATATAAACCATAATAATCATTTTTGAAACCATCGTTAAAAACATCGAAAACATTTAACACATATGAATCACCCCAAAACAATCGAAAACAGTAAAATAGGGGAACTATGTACTCACTTGAAGTGCAAAGCTATCCTTGACTAATGAACTAGCAAAGCTCGAGTAAACCAAGGAATTCAAGTGGTACCTAGAGATCGGATCACTAAAATAAATAAAACAACACCTAAATCGGAAGATCGGATAGAATGAGGTACTGTAAACCAAATGAGTATTGGAACTCACATGATATGGTTTAACAAAGCCTACATCCTAAATTGGAACCTATCCTAAGTGCTTTCGACCCGTTACGACCCATTAAGGTAGCTTACACTACTTTAACATGTCGTTCGCGCAAATGCGCGTTCGAGACGTCTAACTAGTCCTATGACAGGTATTTATGCCTAAACATGTTTAAATATGTTGCATAATCAGTTTAAGTGACAAAAGTTATGTTACATATGCTTAAAATTCAATTACACATGAAAAGGGCATTTTGGTCATTTTCCTAAGGCATATAATTTACCTATCATACAACTACTTAACTAAGTGACCATAAGGTATAACCTCGGAAGGTTATTCCCTATACAACTATAGTCACAAACATGCTTGGTCGGATCCTAATGATCGACCAAACGGGTCGAGTTCGAAAGTCGAAGCGGTGGTTTAGACCGCTTGACTTACGACTCTACACAAGCACTAGACTAAAAGTGACGAGCTAAACATGTTAAAACATGTCTAACTAAATTAGAAAACAGGTTTGATATCAAAACAAGGTGTTTTGATACCCGAAAATAGTTTCGATGCAAAATACGCACAAACATGTATTTTGACCGAAACTTTGACTCCTCACTTCGACTAATCAACGTGGTAATCAGTAGGTATAGTCACAAGGGACTATAACCATCGTGATTACGCTCACGTTGCAAAGTTCAAACGAACTTTGTGTTGACCAATTCGTGGTCAAAACAGAAGTCAAACTCGGTTTGACTTTCATGCTTGAAAAGCATAAAAAGCATGAAAGGAACTTACAAAGGGTCCAAGCAATGAAGATCTTGATCCAAAATACCGAGGTATGAAGCAAAGGCTTAAACTTAGAGCATAAATCAGATCAAGTGTGAGCAGCAATGAAAGAAAGGTTAGGTTTATATAGATTTTGAAGAACCGTTAGGATCGTTCCTCGATAATTGAGCTTCAATTTAGGCCTTACACTTGGGCACATGGTTTAGAATACTAGGGGTACTCAAATACCAATCCATATAGTGCAAAACATGGGATTAAAAACCATCGAAACTATTTAAAGAGACCAGATTCAATGTTTCTGCAAACTGCTGAGCTAGTGATAGCTTACGGACCGTAAGGTCCTAAGCATACGGTCCGTAAGGACCCTGCAGACCAGCAACTTTCGCAGTTTGGCAGTTTTAGTCCCTGAGCTTGATTCGTCGCGTTTTGGCACTTCTAACACCCGTCAAACCCATTTTCAAGCTCCAAAAGGATGATAAAGCATAGGGAACATGAAATGTGCTTGAAAATATCTCGGATGTCGGCTCGTTTAGCTATACGGTTGTGTTGTTCGGTTAATTACGACGGAAGTCGTAACGAACGCGTGTACACGAATGAAGTTTTTGCATTCCAATTACTAAAATAAGATATTTTAATGATTACAAAAATTTTTGGATGTCCGGGTATATTCAGAACATAAGATATGCGCGAAAATGCAAACTTATGCACTTTTTGACGCTTTTAGTCCCTGATTGATCAAAAAGTTTATTTCCGCATACTAAACCCCTCAAAGCCTATTTCTAAGCTATGTAAAGGATATTTAGGGTATGTTTAACATATGATCAAGTTCCGAATGTTCGTTATCAAACGAATCAACAGACTTTCGCAGTTTGACGCAAATGGTCCCTGCGATCGAGTAAACTTGATTTCGACACACCAAACCTTCCAAAACTTATTTCTAAGTTATGTAAAGGTTATTTAAGGTATGTTAAGCCTATGTATCTATTTCGGAGCGTTTGTTGTGTTAAACTGATTACGTTTACGCATCAGTTTGCGTATAACTTTCCAGAAAGCAATTTAGAGCTAGAAATCGAACGAGGATTGATATATGCAAATGATACACACATTTATACAAATCCCAAGTATGAAACACAATATTTCATTGATTTGGTATTTGTTTGATGATCGAAGAGGAACAGATGTCACAGTCTCCCCTACTTCAGGAAATTTCGTCCCGAAATTTATTTAGAGGAAACTTGTGAGAGCTCGAAACATGAAGTCGAAAAGATAAAACAACATTGGTTAGGGTTATGAACTTCTAGTAACTTTAAATTACATCATGTTTGCAATGTAAGAGGGACACTTATATACCAGTATATGAAGCGCCATTGGTGCGTCCACCATACCTCCATTACATTGTTCACGTTTTGTTATTGTTGCCACTATCGGTTCTTACACAAGATAAATCTTCTGTGTTTTCGTGCACTGAATTTCATAATTATGTATGCATCCATAATTTCGTAATTCCTTGCATAGTTCACACAGTGCATTTTATAATGTGTAGGGGAAGAAAAACAATGAACGAACCTGTGATGATTGTGACTAGACCACCCTAAGGTCCTTTTAATTAAATCAATAAATGATCTCTTTAAATAGACCACCAAAGAGTCTTTTCAGCTATATCATCACATGCCATTCTTAACCAGATTCTAAATCAATCTTTTTAACTAGACCACCCAAGGGGTCTCTTTTGAATTAAGGAATTGTACTATATAACCCAAGGGTCTTAACTATTACGTAGAAGCCCATTAAGGATTTAAGGTAGTACCTTTGGATATCCTACCACGAATCCCTCATATGAAGATATGGAAGATTCTACGAGGATTTAGACGACGAACAATCAGATTACACAAAAATACAACACATAAAACATAATCACATAATTATTTATCTTGGTTTTCAATTTGTTATCATTTTGTTAATTTGTACACGAGTATTTAAAGCACACCAGGAATCCAATTTTCATTTGGCACTTTAAACATTTTCAAGAATCTAACTTCGAAGATAGGAAGATCTTAATAAGAATTCGGCTTTGTCCTTATTGAATCGTAATGTACGTATTAAGGCATACAAAGAATTCAATTAAGGACTCCGATTTGAGCGATAATCATCCACAAGGATCTAATTGTGAAGATAAGAAGATCCTATATGGATTTTTCGAATTTGAATAGTGGAAGACGTTTTGAAACCTTGCACTAGACGTGCTTGAGTAAAAACATGAGGTAGAATGCTCATGAAGTTAAGGTGCTAGATATGCCAAGGAGACATATGAAGCAGAGTTTGGAGGTTGGGTACTACGTATGTTAAGTCAATCATACGAGCAGAATGTTTTTCGAAAATTATGCATGGGGTTCTTCAAAAAATGTGTTTAATCATTTTGAAACCTTACATAATACTTTTGAAATCATACGGTAGATGTATTAGGTAAATATGTTTATAAATTTTTTTAAAATCATGTGAGATGAATTTTGAAATTATGTATAAGGTTTTTGAAAACATGGACGATGCTTTTGAAATCATGCGCTTGATATATTAAGTAAATATACTGTGTAATTTTTTTTTCAAACTATATGAAATATTTTGAAATCATGAAGGTTGTTTTTGAAAAACATATACTATGTATGTTGCTATAAAAACTAGAATGTAATGATATGGGTACGAGATCCAAGAATACCCTTAGTTATCTAACCAAGGATTTAAATTTACATTTTGAGTAATCGTCTAAAATTGTCACTTATATTCTATACTTCGTTTCTTAGAATGAAACGAGTACTTAGAATCTTCGAGGAAATCATGAGCGATCACATGAATGAGAGAACTACAAATATTGTTCTTTGGTGTAGGTATCGTAGGGGTATGCCATACACACATGCAACTACATTTGTACATCAGAATTGTGAACAACGATTTATTTATAAACTAAACACATTGTTTTAGGGTTCAAGAAAAACAAAAGAAGCAAAAGCATAAGATTTATTCAAAGCAGCAGCATCTTCTAATCAGCCAAATGCTCATCCGTGGGTCAGATTTGCATTGACAATCTTTGGGCATTTGTTCATGAGATAACCCGTCTCGCCATAGATGTAGCAAGTACCAGGAGGAAAACGAGCTTGTGCTGGATCTGCTTGAAATTGAACAGGGTTCTGAATAGCTTGGTTTAGCATAGTGACTGAATGACAGACTCGTGTCGTATGACCAATAAGTCCACAGTTGAAACATTTTCGGCATTTGACACTGGCATGGTGATGGAGGTTACACTGATTGCACAAAGGAGCAGTTCCCTTGTGCGGCTTCTTGACTAGTGGTGTTGCCACCTGGCTAGGTCCTGCTTGATTTGGTGCACCGGCTGGAGGATTCTTTGAAGCTTTACGCTTATTTGATTATCGTGAAGGCTTGGCTTTTCTTTCCTTTGGTGATTCTTGGGTGGTTTCATCCTTGAGACGAGACATGGTGACAGCCAATTCAGCAGTCTTCTGGATTACTACGCCTATTCGTTGGGCAACTTTGGTAGCCTGCTCGTACATTTGAGTGTCGCTGCGATGAAGAGACATCTTGAAGGAAATGGAAGACATAGGAGGAAACAAGTGAAATGTTATCGGATAATCAAAACAGAATGACAACGCATAAAAATTATGATCATTTGTTTGTTACCGAAGGCAAACAAATGAGAATGCGACTAATCAAAGTAAGTGGGTCATTTTAATGTATCGCGAAGACATGCTTTAGCCTATAAGTGGACACTCACCCCAAGAGTTCCCAGGTAAGAGTGACTGGTCCGATTATGTGGATTTGTACGAACACTCTAGCCTTAGACAGAAAACTCAGAGTACCGGCATCCACCCTTCCAGATTGCATGTGTTCACATTATAAGACCCAACTTTGACGAGATTTTGAAAACTTAGAGGGTTCAAAACCTTATAATAAATCATCCTAGAACAAATGATTGGTTTTCAAAGCGGATTTGAAATTTATGTTCTTGTTGTGGTTGTCGCCTAAGGATAGGTGACAGTATTGTTTTAAGATCTAAACACAAGAATCTTGTGTTAGGGTCCTAGAAAGGTTATAGACTAGGTCAAAGCATTACTAATAACCTAATTCCCTATAACCATGAGCTCTGATACCAACTCTTCTGTCACACCCCGACTACGTTAAAACAACAAACCGCGGCGGAAACGTCGGGGAGTGTCGTAACAGAATCATTGTTTCATAACCATGGAATCAAAAAGTTTCATTTTATTGATTCATTGGATAATTTACATTGTCTTGAAATTTAACAAACAAGTTAAACATAGTCTATCATCGTTATTATGTCACTAAGGCCTCGTCCAGTCCTAAGTGAGCATGCATCCTAGCAATCAACATTATTCAACAACACCTGAAACATATGTAAAAACAAAGTCAGCAAAGAAATACTGGCGAGCACATAGGTTTTATAAGAGTGTCGGATTCATGGCTCGTTTACATGTATCAATACCTCATAGACTACAAGAGTCAAAAAGTTGAAAACCTTGTTTTGAAAAGTATAGTATTGCATCATAATTAACCAACTCAAATCAAGTTGATTATAATTTATAAAATCTCGTAGCCATGATTCTTAACCCAAAACATTTATTTAAGAAAACCAAATTGTAAATCATCTCGTTAATAAAACTCTTATGGTTTATATCATTTAGAAAACATCGTTATGTGACATCGTTTTAAAATCGTCTTCCCAAGTGAACTTATAATGCCACGGAATGTAATATGATAAAAACACTTATATATAAGAAGTACAAGCGGCGTATCTACCATGCTTTTATCATATCACACCCGTCCCATTATCTAATCACAACCCAAAAACCAATCGTTTATCCAATTCATTTAACTTGTTAAAATCGTTTCAATCGTTTAAAAAATCATTCTCGTTTTAATTGTGAAAACTACTTTTGGTCATCTTGCTAATAACATCCAAACCTTCGCAACTCGACTATCGCTAATCTCGCATTAACAAACCACCAAAGGGTAAGTTAACAATCACAGATTCAGTCGTTACCCACATAACCCCCACACATAACCATCGGTGTAGTCTGATAACTGGATTTGTCAGATCCTATGGTACCATAACCTAATACTGGTCGGTTCGGCCAAAACTAACGAATGTTATTCGTTATGTAACTACAACCAACAAGTTTATTCACATTATCGAAATCGTTATTAGTTTTATATAAACCATACTAATCATTTTTGAAACCATCGTTAAAAAGATCGAAAACATTTAACACATATGAATCACCCCAAAACAATCAAAAACAGTAAAATAGGGAACTATGTACTCACTTGACGTGCAAAGCTATCCTTGACTAATGAACTAGCGAAGCTCGAGTAAACCAAGGAATTAAAGTAGTACCTAGAGATCGGATCACTAAAATAAATAAAACAACACCTAAATCGGAAGATCGGATAGAACGAGGTCCTGTAAACCAAATGAGTATTGGAGCTCACTTGATATGGTTTAACAAAGCTTACATCCTAAATCGGAACCTATCCTAAGTGCTTTCGACCCGTTACGACCCATTAAGGTAGCTTACACTACTTTAACGTGCCGTTCACCCAAATGCGTGTTCAAGACATCTAACTAGTCCTATGACAGGTATTATATGCCTAAACATGTTTAAATATGTTGCATAATCAGCTTAAGTTACAAAAGTTAGGTTACATATGCTTAAAATTCAATTACGCATCAAAAGGGCATTTTAGTCATTTTCCTAAGGCATATAATTTACCTATCATACAACTACTTAAACTAAGTGACCATAAGGTATAACCTCGGAAGGTTATTCCCTATACAACTATGGTCACAAACATGCTTGGTCGGATCCTAATGATCAACCAAACGGGTCGAGTTCGAAAGTCTAAGCGGTGGTTTAGACCGCTTGACTTACAACTCTACACAAGCACTAAACTAAAAGTGACGAGCTAAACATAAACATGTTAAAACATGTTTAACTAAGTTAGAAAACAGGTTTGATATCAAAACAAGGTGTTTTGATACCCGAAAAATAGTTTCGATGCAAAATACGCATAAACACGTATTTTGACTGAAACTTTGACTCGTCACTTCAACTAATCAACGTGGTAATCAGTAGGTATAGTCACAAGGGACTATAACCATCGTGATTACGCCCACTTTGCAAAGTTCAAACGAACTTTGTGTTGACCAATTCGTGGTCAAAGCAGAAAGTCAAACTCGGTTTGACTTTCATGCTTGAAAAGCATAAAAAGCATGAAATGAACTTACAAAGGGTCCAAGCAATGAAGATCTTGATCCAAAATACTCGGGTATGAAGCAAAGGCTTCAACTTAGAGCATAAATCAGATCAAGTGTGAGCCGAAATGAAAGAAAGCTTGGGTTTATATAGATTTCGAAGAACCGTTAGGATCGTTCCTCGATAATTGAGCTTCAATCTAGGCCTTACACTTGGGCACATGGTTTAGAATACTAGGGGTACTCAAATACCAGTCCATAGAGTGCAAAACCTGGGATTAAGAACCATCAAAACCAGTTCAAGAGACCAGATTTAATGTTTCTACAAACTGCTGAGCTTGTGATAGCTTACGGACCGTAAGGTCCTAAGCATACGGTCCGTAAGGACCCTGCAGACCAGCAACTTTCGCAGTTTGGTAGTTTTAGTCCCTGAGCTTGATTCGTCGCGTTTTGGCACTTCTAACACCCGTCAAACCCATTTTCAAGCTCCACAAGGATGCTAAAGCATAGGGAACATGAAATGTGCTTGAAAATATCTCGGATGTCGGCTCGTTTGGCTGTACAGTTGCATTGTTTGGTTAATTACGACGGAAGTCGTAACGAACGCGTGTACGCCCCAATTTGCGAAACGAATGAAGTTTTTACACTCCAATCACTAAAGTAGGATATTTAATGATTACAAAAATTTTTGGATGTCCGGATATATTCAGACCGTAAGATATGCGCGAAAATGTAAACTTATGCACTTTTTGACGCTTTTAGTCCCTGACTGATCAAAAAGTTTATTTTCGCATACCAAACCCCTCAAAGCCGATTTCTAAGCTATGTAAAGGATATTTAGGGTATGTTTAACTTATAATCAAGTTTTGGAATTTTCGTTATCAAATGAATCGGCAGACTTTCGCAGTTTGACGCAAATGGTCCATGCGATCGAGTAAACTTGATTTCGACACATCAAACCTTCCAAAACTTATTTCTAAGTTATGTAAAGGTTATTTAAGGTATGTTAAGCCTATGTCACTGTTCCAGAGTGTTTGTTGTGTTAAACTGATTACGTTTACGCATCAGTTCGCGTATAACTTTCCAGAATGCGATTTACAGCTCGAAATCGAACGAGGATTGATATGTGCAAATGATACACATATTTATACAAATCCCAAGTATGAAACACAATATTTCATTGATTTGGTATTTGTTTGATGATCGAAGAGGCACAGATGTCACAACATTGGTATCAGAGCATCAGGCTCTAGGCATCGTAGGGAGTTCGCGATCAGGTTTTGTTATTCTAATTTTTCAAATCGCAAGTTTTAGTTTTTTGGTTCAAGCCTATCTAACCAGGGGTTAGAAATCTAGGGTTTTGATTTTGGTGTTTAGTGCGAATTTGATAAGTTACGATTTTTTGGTTATTACGCGTTGTGATTATTCGCGGGTTAAGGATTTAAGAGCTTATTGAATTCAAAGGAATTTAGTTTTACGAGTACAGTGGTTTGTATTGGTGGTAAGGAAATTATAAGAAATAAGATAAGTTGTTTATTTGCAAATTTTGTGAAAGTCAAAATCGTTCGGAAATATGTTTGATACATCGAGCGGTTCGGGCTAAATTGTAATTCACAAGGATGTGGGATCTCTGACTCACTACCAATGTCCAATCTTAAAACCTACAAATTATACCATATGGGCAATACGCATCAAAACCATACTAGAAGCAAATGGACTTTAGGAGATGATAGAACCCACAAACGCTATGCAACAAGATGTGAAAAAAGACAAAGCAGTGATTGCATATTTGTTCCAGGCAATACCGAAAGATATGGTTTTGCAAGTGGCAAATTGCAAAACAGCAAAAGAGATATGGAACACATTGAAGACGAGACATGTTGGTATAGACCGAGTGCAAAAGGCGCGTTTACATACACTCATGTCAGAATTTGAGTTATTACAAATGAAGGAAGATGACACCATAGACGAGTTCACTGCAAAGATCAATAGTATTGTTACACAGGCAAGCGAGTACGGAAGTACATTGAATCAATCCACTCTGGTACGAAAACTTCTAAACGCCGTGCCAAATAGATTTATTCAAATAGTTGCATCGATCGAGCAATACTCCGATCTAGACACAATGACACTAGACGAAGCTATTGGTAGATTAAAAACGTATGAGGAAAGGTTAAAGTTAAAGAAAAAGGAAAGCCCTGTGAACAATCTAGAAGAACTCTTGTATGCGGGTCACGGACAACATGTTGGAAATCGTGGACGAGGGAGATTCAGTTCGTCACGAGGCCGGGGGAGAAGCAATTATCAACATAGGGGTTGTAGGATCGTGTTTTGACCCGAACGAGTCTATCAGAGGAGTTTGATTAGATACAGGTGCGGAAAACAAGTACCTGACGTAGAAACAACTAGATATTCTCTTAATTCTCTTTGTTGATTAATTTGACAGGGTTTACAATCGATTCTCACACCGACAGCACCTCGGTATGGAATTTTATTGGTGGTGCACTTGTGTCTGTACTTTGTCTGTATTTTGTCATGATATAAAACGATGTCTTTTGTTAGTCTTGTTTACGTCTTATGTGTGTTAATATGTGTGTTTGATGTAAGTTTGACCAAGTCAACCATCCTCCTGGTTTGACTTGGCCAAACAGTTAGAACATGGTTGTAATAGGTTTGTGTCGAAGGATGAGTCATCGAAGGATTGTTTAGATCCTTCGATGAGCTCGAAAGATAAGCCTTCGATGGATGTAGATGGACCTCGAAGGATATCATCCTTCGAGGTATATGTAGTCCTTCGATAGGTTTCAGTTCGACAGATGATCTTTCGATCAGTCTATTTGATCCTTCGACCAGACGATCTGTGATGAGTATATATAGTCATGTAATGTGTTCACTTTAGTATGTGAGTGAACTTAGTCTTGTAGAGAGCGTATTTTCAGTTTGGTCAAGGGCTGTAACCGTGTCCACTGAAATACAAGAGAAAACTTTGATATCTCGTGTGTCTACCTTTCTCTTTGTAGCTTGTGTTCTCATATAAACTACCGGTTTGCATTCTAGCTTGGATTCCGCACTTGCTAGTGTGTTAAACATAACAAGGATAAGGTTTAACCTCAACCTCCGGGGGACCTACAAGTGGTATCAGAGCCGTGGCTCTTTTCCTTGTTAAAAACCGAGTTTATACAAGACTTTGGAGTGTTTGGACAAAACTCACATGGTTTAGCACCCGTTTTTAGTGTTTTTCTCGCATTTCTAGACGTAAAAACGTGTTCTAAACTAACCGGGTGTGTTAAAGGACGGGTTGGGTAACTTAAAAAAACTTGTTTTTAAGAAGTTTGGTAATTTCCGGCCAAATTCCGGCTTACTCCGGTGACCGGTTTTTCTGGATAAGAACCTTCTTTTTAAGGTAATATTTTATTGGTCAAATCTGGTTTGGTAGAAAGTATGGTCTGAACATACCTTCTATCGAAAGTTCTCTACCAACCAATCACCTTTTCACCAACCTGTCACTTTTTGTCAACTGTGTCAGTACAGATCGAAGGATATCCTTCGAAGTCGAAAGATCATCTTTCGATCAAAGGAAGTTCGATAGATAATCATCCTTCGAACATCCTTCGAAGTCTGTGACTTATCCTTTGATCCAAGGAATCTTTTCGAAGGATACATCTTTCAATCTACAGTTCTTATTCGAAAGATAAGGATCTTTCGATTGGAGAATCTTTCGAAATCATTGTTCGAAATTCAACAGTGATCTTTCGAACACTGTTGATCCTTCGAACAAGTATTGATCCTTCGATCCTAGCCTGTTTAAATTTAACAAGTTTGTGTTTTTCAGGTCTTTCGATCAGGGATCCTTCGGCTGGTTGTTATCATTCGAGATATTAACATAGTTTGTGAAAATTAAATTTTTAAAAAGGGAAAACTTGTTTTTTTCAAATTATTAATCAATTTTCACTTAATATATTAATTTTTATAAAATGGGAACAAACGGTCAGTGGGATCCAACCGCGTGGACTCAAACTACTTTGACTCCACAATCATCAGCTACGCAATCATCAGTTACGCAATCTGCGTCAGATTTCGACAAAACTGCATGGATGCGGGCTATTGCCCCACCTCAAGCTGCAATCATAACTGCAAATCAATGGGCATTGGTCACAAATCAAAGCAGCAGCATTCAAGCAATGATGCAGAACGACAGTGAAACTGGTACAAGCACAAAACCGCCACAACTAAATCACATCAATGATTGGGGATGGTGGAAAGAAAGGCTGAGAACTTATGTTCAGGGGCAAGGTCAAGATCTATGGATGTGCTTCTTCACCGCATTTGACAATGATTTGGAAGTTGCAGGATCTAATCCAACAACTTACAGCACTATGTCTGATGATGATAAGAAGAAATTTGAGTTAGAAAAGAAAGCATTCATGATTCTCACACAAGCTCTTCACAGAGACATTTACCACCAGTTTGTTTACTGCACGACTACTAAAAGCTTGTGGGATATGCTCACGTTACGATGTGAAGGAAATGCTCAATCTAGAAAGATCAAGCAAGAATTACTGAAGAAAGAGTTTGAAGGATTCACGTGTATGGAGAATGAGACTTTGGCAGAGTTATCTACAAGGTTCCATCACTTGTTGAGTGAAATGTTTGCTTTTAGAGTCACTGCCACTCCACAAGAAATGGTGCAGAGATTCACTGATAGCTTACCAGCAAAGTGGAGCAGTTTTCTTGAAATTCTCAAACAAAATGGTGTTCTTGTGACAACCCTCACTAAACCAGGTATCCGTACGACTTAATTAACTATTAATTGCTGCTTAATTACTGTGCTTAAACTGAGATTACTGATGAACTGCTACTTGACTGTTGATACTTGTACATATCTACATCATACTTTGATTTCCGTCACTACATTATTTACTTACTGAACTTTAGTGACAAACGTGATGCACAAAAGCACAGTAGCATTTGAACGGATAACCTATTGAACATGCTGATAAAGCCAGCATCAGGCAGACACTGCCTCTAAAGGCCTGTATGAGCCAGAAATATTTTACTACACCCAGAGTGTGTGTAGGGATACAAGGGTTGTATAACTGCGTCTCTAGGAATAAGATGTAATGATTGGATGTGCCTAAAACGTACTCTAAGCACGAAACACAACACTTTTATCAACATACTAGCTTCTAGCTAACTAATAAAGTGCCAAACCATGGGGAAATATTCCTGACACTTTGCAGAATAAATTGTGTCGCTAAAAATATTACTTACGACGCTTAAAAGATTACTTAAGCACTTTAACGGATTACTATCCAACCGAACAACCGGACTATACCCGGAACATAAAAATATTGCCAGAAATATTATTGGTCTTTTTCTGAGCCAGTTAGGGTCCCTGATTACCCTAACACCCGCTTTATAACACATCATGCAACTAACGGGGTTAATCTCTAGAGTTAACCTACTTAACTAAACTAAACACTAACTGAACCATTGAAAACCAACCGGATACCCCCCCCCTAAAGAGATCGGCCAAACCAAGGGAACAAGGAAGTACACATGTTGATTATTTAATTGGTGTATGTTTAATATCTAGGGGACACAAGATCCGTTGGACGATAATCCTAAAATTGTCTATAAATACAAGAGCTTAGCACAAGAGATCTCACACTTCCCAATCACCAACACACACACTCTCTTGCCCTCTCCCCATTCTCGGCCGAACCCACATAGGGTCACCACCACCACCTTCGATTCTTGTTCATCCATTTCAAGCATATACAAGGCTTACGGGTCACGCATTAGGAAGCTTGAAGCAAGCGGAAGTGGAAGGACCTCGTTTCTTAGCTTTTATCCACCACATTTTCGACTAGATTCTTCCCTAGCCCCGAGCTAGAGGTATAATGTTTAAAACTCACTCTCGAACGTATTTAAAGTGGTTAATATGATTTTTAACGGTTAAAAGTCGGAATCATGCGTTTTGAATCTTTAAAGTCTACTAAAACTTGATTTTTGTTGGTTAAAAGCTCATAACATGTGTAAAAGTTGTAGTATTTGAATATGTTGATTGTTGAGACCCGATCTACGATGTGGTGGCTCTTATCATCGTTTAACCCGACTTTGTTAAGATCATAGATCTTGACATAAGCTTGTTTCTATCGGTACGAGGGTTAAAAGGTGAAACTCCACCACACGAGAAACATGAACTTGTGTAAAAGTATTTTGACTTGTGAAATAGTATTTAAAACTAGCGGATCTACGTATGTACAAGTGGTATATTCGTAGAACCAAGTGTCGAGAAAATCATGTTTTATATAAGTTGGATGACAAACTAACAAATGTGATTTTACAAACCACAAGTGTATAAACACTTGTGAAATAAGAAGTATTCGACAAAATATCAATCTTTGAGAAAGATGATGGGAAGTTGTAAAGAATGATTTGTTCTAAAAACGGGGTTTTTACAAGACTAAACTATTTTATACATAGATCCACTAAATATAAGGAGATCTACACAATAGTTTTCAGAAAAACTACAAGTTCATGTAATAATGCGATTTTACATACTTGTCGACTAGTTTGATGTGTTGAAAATTAGTTTGATGTGTTGGAAATTGATTGATTGATTTAAAGAAGTGTTGAAGTGATTTTGTAAAAGAAAATGATACGCTTGAAAGCGTGGCCACCTCCAGTTACAGGGGAAACTCTGGCGAAATTTTTCTAAAATCTAACACTTCGAATTATTTACAAGTGTTAGACTACTTTTGACATATTTTCAAAATATATTTCGCCATGACTTTATTTATTAAATAATCGGAGGTGGGATTTTCACAAAACTAAACGTGATAAATATATATTCGGTAAATATATTTTTCACCACACTGTTTATGATTATTTTGTGAAAATATATAAATATTATTTTTAGAGTAAAAATAATATTTACAAACGTTGACGAACCCAAAATAATACAAACGCTTACACGACGAACGTATAAGTTACACCGGTAATTACTATTACCGCTTAATCGTTAAAACGTAACCTACACTTTATACGGAAATATTCATAAACGCGTATTTTGTCAACGTATTATTTTGGAAAATATTATGTGAAGAGAAAATATAATATTTTTGAGAAAAATATTTATATTTTGGAATGAGAAGTAAAAATATATTAAGTGGGACTTAATGAGTTGATACGAATGCACATGTATTAAATCCCCCATCCTTGGGAAGGAAATTAAATTACCAAGTATATACAAGGAACGGTTGTCTAACTGTATCCCCAGAAATGTAAACTATAAAGCTAAGGCACGGCCATCCGTCTAATAGAATTAGCACATGTAGGTCGTTGCACAGCTATCGGATATTTGGAGTACTTGGTATAGCGACGCACTGACTGTGAGTTCATGTCCCCCTTTTCTCTTAACTGTTTTCAGTTTTCTAAACTGCGGGGGTGAAATACATGTTACTATGATTATGAATATTTCTTACATGGTATGGTCAGCTAAGGAAGGAACTGTTAGGTTATGTGATTTGGGTAGGTGAAACCTTAAGAACATTAGTCCTCGTAGTACGATCGAGGGATACAAGTGATAGGCCTATTTGAGCATAACAAACCCCACCCATGCGCCCTAAGGTTGGACCATGTGGTGACCTTGTCTTAACACCACCCATGCGCCCGCAGGTTGGACCATGTGGTGACCTTATCGTAACACCACCCATGCGCCCGCAGGTTGGACCATGTGGTGACCTTGTCGTAACCCCACCCATGCGCCCGCAGGTTGGACCATGTGGTGACCTTGTCCTATCCCCTCCCATGCGCCCGCAGGTTGGAACATGTGGTTACACATTAACTGATATGTTTCCTTATTTGCTTTCATACCAGAGTTTACAAAATATTCACACTTACAATGGTTATAAAGGTTTATTCGCGCGCACATACTAAACACATGAACTCGCTCAACATTATTGTTGATTTTTCAACTTACATGTATTTCAGGGAATTAAAGGATCTGGCACGGTATGGCACGTTTTCCCGCTGCACTAGTTTCCGAGGTCATCCGGGGTTTAGGGAATGTGACTCTTTCCTGGACAAGTCACAGTCCTTAAACTGTGTTTATGTTTTGTTTGTTTGTTGAACATGACTATGGTTGTTAGGGTGTATTCCCGTTAATACAATGGTGTTGTATTTGGTTTTCAAAACTTAATGGATGATCTTGCATGTTTTTAATTCATATAGCTTTGTTATGATTAAGCTAAGGTATTAAGAAGTCACACCAAATTAACCACGCTTCCGCAAAGCCAGGGTATGACAGCTTGGTATCAGAGCTCTGATCATAGCGAACTAGGATTCCTTCTCGAGTCTAGACTATGATCACTAGGGCTCTCACGAAAACATTTTTACTGCATACCACTTAAGTCCAGATCCAAAACGTTTTTACAAACAAATGTTGAGCACATTTTATTTATTAATTATAGGCTCAGTTTTGGAGGCTGAGGCTCGGTCTTGGAGGCCGAGGCTCGATCTGGGAGATCGAGGTGGTTGGCTAGTGGGACTAGGAGAATTGGCTAGTGGGACTAGGAAGAGCAGTCTGAGAGGCTGGAAGGCTAGTGGGACTAGGAAGAGCAGTCTGAGAGGCTGGAAGGCTAGTGGGACTAGGAGAATTATTTGATTTCTTACTTGGTGACTAATATGTTTATATGATTATATGATTGATTGTTATACGTATGTGTCACACACGCCATACCTTCATCATGTACTAGAAAGATGGACACTACGAATCCCATGGCCATAGTATCAGACAACATAGTTTCATCGGAGCACGAGGTGTACATTTCCGATACTACCGGCACAGACGATGACGACTTTCAGCCCTTTTGCGCTGCCTGATGTCGTAACAGAGCCTACTGATGGCCATCTCGTTGGGAATTTGCCACTCACGGTGATCCCTGCTCCTGTGCCCCTTGCCGCATATCCCATTGTTGATATGCCCCCCCCCCCCCGACGTGGCCTCTGACGACGATAACGATCTACTAGAGGAGGACCCATTCGAGGGCGAGGCCCTATTGCTGCTGGTATTAGCCTACTGCTTGCGGACGCTCCTGCAGGGGAAACTCATGCCCATTCCCCTGTCCCAGACTCATTTGAGATCCTGACATCCGCATTTTCGCATATACAGGGAGTGCAGCACCATTCACACGACGCCGACCCTGGTACGGCATCATCAGCTGCACCGGTTCCCGCACATAGCTTTGAGTTTGATCACAGTATTGAGGGTGATCTTGTTCTTCCATCTGGTTTTGATCCAGACCAAGACCCTGAGTTCATACACTCAGACCAGCCCTGTGAGGATCCTGCAACCCTCTGTGATGGTTGATCCAGCTGATTTTGAGATAGAGTTTGTTGATCCGGGGCCAGCCGTGGCCCCTAAGCCAGGCGTTGCTCCTAACACCGCATTGGAGCATGACCCTGTTCATGCCGATGCACCTGCTGTTGCTCCTTGATTGATCATCTGCTTGGACGGGAGAAAATTTGGGTAGCTGTGCAAGACAATTTATTATTACGGGGGCCCACGTAATAACAACTTGTAGTGCACAGAAATCCTGGTGGACTCTGCGGGTCAAGCTAATGAAAACCAATGTAGCAGGAAATAACTCGAACACGAATGACCAAGGCAATGAAGCCTCGAGTTCATCCTATTTCAAGCAACAAGCCAAAATTGGCAAGCCTATGTGAAGGCTCAGTAATTTATTTCCCCACCCATACATTGAGTATATTTACGTGTAAAATTAGGTGAGTACATGATAGCTTATGGTGCTATGTATCTCATAGACAATTGGGAAGTTGTCTAACCCACTTCATGCCATTTCGGCAGAAGAGAATGTCACCCAGGCGTGACACAAACACCAGTATGTTGCCAAGGATAGAAGCCGAGCTACAAAAACGCATCTCACAGGCAATTACATGACATGAAGCTCTCCGCTTTTAGCACAGCAATGGCACTACTGGAAATAACCCCCCCCCCCCCCCAGCTGACTGCACCTATAAGCAGCACCTAAACTACAAGCCTTTGAACTTCGACGTAACAGGAGGCGCCGTTACATTTGTTCGTTGGTCCGAAAATACTGACTTCATACCAAGAATGACTAATTGTTCATCCCAACCGAGTGTTACCTTTACCTCGGGGTCATTTCTAGATGGCACACTCCCATGGTGGGACCATCAGGGTCAGGCCATGGAACAGAATGCTGCCTATGCACTGAGCTGGGACGAGCCCAAGGAAATGATTAAGGAGAAATATGGTTCTAAGACTGGAATAACAGAAGCTTGAGATGGAGTCCTGGAATTTGAAAATGGACGAATCAGAGATTCCTGAGCATGACCAGCGATCACCCGACTTGCCTAGGGTCGTCACCTACTAAGTCATTGATGTTGTATGATACAGTTGGGTACCTGTAAACCTTACATTCTGGTCTCGATTTGTGGCAATACAATCGAAGTGATCTATTGTTTATGTCTATAACATGAGATGTTATGCGATTGATTTATTTATAACATGAGATGTTATGTGTTGATATTGCTGTATACTTACGCACATTTCACTTACTATGACCTGACCCGTACGATCATCATAGGAAGATGCCTCCAAGACGGGATATACGCATACCCACCAATGAGGCGGAACTTCAGGGAATCATTGCTGCAGTCATCGCACAATACGAGGCCCATCGCTCCGAACGCAACGGAGGTACCTCAGGAAATAACCCACCCAACGGCTGCACCTACAAGCAGTTCTTAGGCTGCCAGCCCCTACATTTCGACGGCAATGGGGGTGCCGTAGCCTTCGTACGCTGGATTGAGAAGACGGACACTGTTTTGCGTGCGAGCAAATGCGCCCCAAGAGATCAGGTCACGTACATTTCCGGGCTGTTCCGAGATGGGGCTCTGTCATGGTGGAAACTTCAGGTTCAGACAATGGGCGAGGCTGCTGCATATGCTCTATCGTGGGACGAGCTGAAACAGCTAATGCATAAAAAGTACTGTTCGAGAACAGAAAGCCAGAAGGTAGAAACTGAGTTCTGGAACTTGAAGATGGAAGGTCCAAAAATAGCTGAGTATGTGGAGAAGTTCCAAGTTCTATCACGTATCGTTCCTTACATGGTAGATCCAGAATTTAAAAGGATTGAGCGTTTCATTTGGGGATTGGCGCCCCAAATCATGAGCATGGTAACGGCATCAAAGCCTGCAACAATCACCGAGGCCATCAATCTAAGTGTAGCCCTGACGGAAGAGGCAATCAGGATGAACAAATTTTCAACCTCTGAGGAGAAGAAGGAGACTCATGTAGAGTCATCTGGGGACAACAAGAGGAAGTTGGCGAATTTCAAACAGGGTACCCAGTCGAGTAGCGACGACAAGGCCAAAAAGAGAAAAGAGTACACGGGTATCCTACCAAAGTGCGACAACTGTCGACGTCACCATAAGGGGCGGTGTAGATATGGAAAATGTGGTAACTGTGGGAAGGTGGGACATGTCAAGGAAACGTGTCAGCAAGGTATTAGACATGGAAATAGTGGTCAAGATGGTAACGGAAATCGCGGAGGAAATAACGACGACGACAACTATCAAGGCAGGGATGATGACGATCAAGGCTGTGGCCAAGCATGTTTTAATTGCGGTGATGTGGGGCATTTCCGGAAGTATTGCCCTAAGAACACTCAGGCACGTGGATGAAAGCTCAATAGCGGGGATAGAATCCAAGCGTGGATATCGGTACGTCTCATAATAGTCAATGTTACGCTCTATTTGACAGTATTGTCAAATTTTAGCTTCAGAAAATATAGTTGTTTTAGTAGTAATTAACCTAGATACCCAGTTCTCGATAGAACAAGCCTAACGGAAGCTTCGACGTGATAATTGGGATGGACTGGTTGTCGAACAACCCGGCGGAGATTGTCATCCGCACCCCGACGATGAACGGAGAAATGATTGTGATTCATGGAGCAGGATACGCTCCTACGGATTATCAGGCAGAGAAGACAGAAAAATTTTCGCACAAAGGATGTGTTGCATTCTTGGCTCATGTCGTGGAAAAAGAAGCCGAAGAACCAAAACCCGAAGACATCCCTGTGGTTGGAAAATACCCCGAAGTCTTCCTCGAAGACTTGCCGGAATCGTCTCCTCCACAATAAATTCCAGGCACTGCACCCGTAGTCAATGCATCGTAGCAACTTACATTTTCGGAGATGCAAGGAATGACAGAGAAGTTTTAGCAATGGGTAGAGAAGGAAGATAACAGACCAAAATTCCCTTTTGGGGTAACCCCATTACCACTCGTCAAAAAGAGGGATGATGGTTTTCAGATAAACATCATCTACCGGGAGCTGAACAAGCCGGCGATCAAGAATAGATACCCTCTGCCAAGAATTGATGATCTGTTTGATCAACTGCAAGGTTCAAGCTTCTACTCAAAGATAGACTTGCGATCTGGATACCATCAGTTAAGGATACAAGAGGAAAGTATCCCGAAGACAGCCTTCAGAACTCGTTATGGACACTACGAGTTCCTTGTTACGCCGTTTGGTTTGACAACGCACCTGCAGTGTTTATGGACTTAATAAATAGAGTTTGCAAGTCGTACTTGGACAAATTCGCGATTGTGTTATCAACGACATCTTGACTTATTCAAGAACAAAGGCTGAGCACGAACAGCATCTAAAAGCTATTTTGGAACTGCTAAAGAAAGAGCAGCTGTACGCCAAATCCTCTAAGTGCGAGTTTTGGCTACACAAACTCCAATTCCTTGAGCACGTGGTAAATGGAGATGGAATCCACGTGGATCCAACCAAGATCAAGGCGATCAAGGATTGGGAAACGCCAAAGACGCCAACCGAGATTCGGCAATTCTTGGGTTTGGTTGGCTATTATCGAAGGTTCATCGAGAACTTTTCAAAGATCGCTCAACCATTGACGCTCCTCACGCAGAAGGATAAGAAGTTTGATTGGGGAATCAAACAGGAGGAAGCATTTCAGATATTGAAAGGTAAGCTTTGTAACGCGCCAATCCTAGCTCTACCGGAAGGTACCGATGATTTTGTGGTATACTGCGACGCATCGCGTCAAGGATTGGGTGGTGTGTTGATGCAACGCCAAAAGGTTATTGCCTATGCGTCACATCAGCTGAAAGTGCACGAAAAGAACTATACCACGCATGATTTGGAGCTAGGCGCAGTGGTTTTGCTTTGAAGATCTGGAGACACTACCCTTATGGTACGAAGTGTACGATCTTTACAGATCACAAGAGCCTCCAGCATATATTCAACCAGAAGGAGTTGAATATGAGGCAAAGACGATGGGTTGAGTTGTTGAACGACTACGACTGCAAGATAAAGTATCATCCAGGGGAGGCGAATGTGGTCGCCAATGCCCTAAGTCGTAAAGAAAGAATCAAGCCCATAAGGGTTAGAGCTTTGGAAATGATTATTCAAACCGATCTTTCCTCGCGCATTCGTGCAGCGCAGCAAGAAGCTCCCAAGGAAAGAAACCTTGCAGAAGAGTATCTCCGTGGGATGGAGAAGTTGTTGGTACCAAACAAGGAAGGAACGTTGTGTTTTGAGAAAAGGATTTGGGTTCCTTTGTTTGGTGGTTTAAGGAAGGTTATTTTCGATGAAGCTCACAAGTTACGATGCTCTATCCACCCTGGAGCGGATAAGATGTACCAGGATCTTAAATATTATTATTGGTGGCCTAGGATGAAAGGCGATGTTGCTGTTTATGTGAGCAAATGTTTAACATGTGCCAAGGTTAAGGCAGAATACCAGAAGCCTTCAGGACTTCTGCAACGACCAGAGATTCCCAAGTGAAAGTGGGAACAAACCTCTATGGATTTTATTACGAAATTGCCAAGAACGCCAAGAGGCCATGACACTATCTGGGTGATAGTGGATCGATTAACGAAGTCTGCACACTTTTTACCTATCCGCGAGAAGGATAATACAAGCAAATTGGCCGAAATCTACATGAGAGAGATTGTTACACGCCATGGAGTACCTCTCTCGATTATCTCCGATAGAGACGGAAGGTTCGTATCAAGGATATGGCAATCCTTCCAGGAAGCTTTTGGCTCAAAGTTGAATCTGAGCACTGCTTTTCACCCGCAGACCGACGGTCAAAGCAAGCGGACGATTCAGACATTGGAAGACATGCTGAGAGCATGTGTGATGGATTTGGGCGGTAGCTGGGATAAGCATTTACCCCTGGTTGAGTTTTCATACAACAATAGCTACCACACCAGTATTGGTGCCGCGCCATTCGAAGCTTTATATGGGCGCAAGTGCAGATCACCGCTCTATTGGTCTGACGCTGGTGATAGACAGTTGGTTGGTCCTGAAGTAGTCCAGGAAACCACCAACAAGATCGCACAAATCCGAGATCGCATTAGTGCGGCTCGCGACGGGCAAAAGGCCTACGCAGATCGAAGCAGGAAACCTCAAGAGTTCGAGGTAGGAGATATGGTTTTGTTGAAGGTATCACCCTGGAAGGGGGTGGCACGCTTTGGGAAGCGTGGGAAGTTGAATCCGCGCTACATTGGTCCTTTCAGAATTTTGGAAAGAATTGGGACCGTAGCATACAAGTTGGATCTACCTGCCGAACTGAATAATGTTCATGATACATTTCATGTATCCAATCTGAAGAGAAGCCCAACTCAAGATACCATGGCCATTCCTACCGACGAAATTCATGTTGATGACACGCTCCACTTCGTTGAAGAACCTGTTGAGGTCACGGATTGGAAAGTAAACAAGACCCGCCGGAGCAGTGTCAAGCTCGTCAAAGTTCGTTGGAATGCTAGACATGGTCCTGAATTCACCTGGGAGCGTAAGGACCAGAAATACCCCCACTTATTTCCTAAGAACCCTGCTTCTACAAGCAGAACCTAAAATTTCGGGACGAAATTCTTCTAACGGGGGGAGAATGTGACAACCCTCACTAAACCAGGTATCCGTACGACTTAATTAACTCTTAATTGCTGCTTAATTACTGTGCTTAAACTGAGATTACTGATGAACTGCTACTTGACTGTTGATACTTGTACATATCTACATCATACTTTGATTTCCGTCACTACATTATTTACTTACTGAACTTTAGTGAAAAACGTGATGTACAAAAGCACAGTAGCATTTGAACGGATAACCAATTGAACATGCTGATAAAGCCAGCATCAGGCAGACACTGCCTCTAAAGGCCTGTATGAGCCAGAAATATTTTACTACACCCAGAGTGTGTTTAGGGATACAAGGGTTGTATAACTGCGTCTCTAGGAATAAGATGTAATGATTGGATGTGCCTAAAACGTACTCTAAGCACGAAACACAGCACTTTTATCAACATACTAGCTTCTAGCTAACTAATAAAGTGCCAAAACATGGGGAAATATTCCTGACACTTTGCAGAATAAATTGTGTCGCTAAAAATATTACTTACGACGCTTAAAAGATTACTTAAGCACTTTAACGGATTACTATCCAACCGAACAACCGGACTATACCCGGAACATAAAAATATTGCCAGAAATATTATTGGTCTTTTTCTGAGCCAGTTAGGGTCCCTGATTACCCTAACACCCGCTTTATAACACATCATGCAACTAACGGGGTTAATCTCTAGAGTTAACCTACTTAACTAAACTAAACACTAACTGAACCATTGAAAACCAACCGGATACCCCCCCCCTAAAGAGATCGGCCAAACCAAGGGAACAAGGAAGTACACATGTTGATTATTTAATTGGTGTATGTTTAATATCTAGGGGACACAAGATCCGTTGGACGATAATCCTAAAATTGTCTATAAATACAAGAGCTTAGCACAAGAGATCTCACACTTCCCAATCACCAACACACACACTCTCTTGCCCTCTCCCCATTCTCGGCCGAACCCACATAGGGTCACCACCACCACCTTCGATTCTTGTTCATCCATTTCAAGCATATACAAGGCTTACGGGTCACGCATTAGGAAGCTTGAAGCAAGCGGAAGTGGAAGGACCTCGTTTCTTAGCTTTTATCCACCACATTTTCGACTAGATTCTTCCCTAGCCCCGAGCTAGAGGTATAATGTTTAAAACTCACTCTCGAACGTATTTAAAGTGGTTAATATGATTTTTAACGGTTAAAAGTCGGAATCATGCGTTTCGAATCTTTAAAGTCTACTAAAACTTGATTTTTGTTGGTTAAAAGCTCATAACATGTGTAAAAGTTGTAGTATTTGAATATGTTGATTGTTGAGACCCGATCTACGATGTGGTGGCTCTTATCATCGTTTAACCCGACTTTGTTAAGATCATAGATCTTGACATAAGCTTGTTTCTATCGGTACGAGGGTTAAAAGGTGAAACTCCACCACACGAGAAACATGAACTTGTGTAAAAGTATTTTGACTTGTGAAATAGTATTTAAACTAGCGGATCTACGTATGTACAAGTGGTATATTCGTAGAACCAAGTGTCGAGAAAATCATGTTTTATATAAGTTGGATGACAAACTAACAAATGTGATTTTACAAACCACAAGTGTATAAACACTTGTGAAATAAGAAGTATTCGACAAAATATCAATCTTTGAGAAAGATGACGGGAAGTTGTAAAGGATGATTTGTTCTAAAAACGGGGTTTTTACAAGACTAAACTATTTTATACATAGATCCACTAAATATAAGGAGATCTACACAATAGTTTTCAGAAAAACTACAAGTTCATGTAATAATGCGATTTTACATACTTGTCGACTAGTTTGATGTGTTGAAAATTAGTTTGATGTGTTGGAAATTGATTGATTGATTTAAAGAAGTGTTGAAGTGATTTTGTAAAAGAAAATGATACGCTTGAAAGCGTGGCCACCTCCAGTTACAGGGGAAACTCTGGCGAAATTTTTCTAAAATCTAACACTTAGAATTATTTACAAGTGTTAGACTGCTTTTGACATATTTTTAAAATATATTTCGCCATTACTTTATTTATTAAATAATCGGAGGTGGGATTTTCACAAAACTAAACGTGATAAATATATATTCGGTAAATATATTTTTCACCACACTGTTTATGATTATTTTGTGAAAATATATAAATATTATTTTTAGAGTAAAAATAATATTTACAAACGTTGACGAACCCAAAATAATACAAACGCTTACACGACGAACGTATAAGTTACACCGGTAATTACTATTACCGCTTAATCGTTAAAACGTAACCTACACTTTATACGGAAATATTCATAAACGCGTATTTTGTCAACGTATTATTTTGGAAAATATTATGTGAAGAGAAAATATAATATTTTTGAGAAAAATATTTATATTTTGGAATGAGAAGTAAAAATATATTAAGTGGGACTTAATGAGTTGATACGAATGCACATGTATTAAATCCCCCATCCTTGGGAAGGAAATTAAATTACCAAGTATATACAAGGAACGGTTGTCTAACTGTATCCCCAGAAATGTAAACTATAAAGCTAAGGCACGGCCATCCGTCTAATAGAATTAGCACATGTAGGTCGTTGCACAGCTATCGGATATTTGGAGTACTTGGTATAGCGACGCACTGACTGTGAGTTCATGTCCCCCTTTTCTCTTAACTGTTTTCAGTTTTCTAAACTGCGGGGGTGAAATACATGTTACTATGATTATGAATATTTCTTACATGGTATGGTCAGCTAAGGAAGGAACTGTTAGGTTATGTGATTTGGGTAGGTGAAACCTTAAGAACATTAGTCCTCGTAGTACGATCGAGGGATACAAGTGATAGGCCTATTTGAGCATAACAAACCCCACCCATGCGCCCTAAGGTTGGACCATGTGGTGACCTTATCGTAACACCACCCATGCGCCCGCAGGTTGGACCATGTGGTGACCTTGTCGTAACCCCACCCATGCGCCCGCAGGTTGGACCATGTGGTGACCTTGTCCTATCCCCTCCCATGCGCCCGCAGGTTGGACCATGTGGTTACACATTAACTGATATGTTTCCTTATTTGCTTTCATACCAGAGTTTACAAAATATTCACACTTACAATGGTTATAAAGGTTTATTCGCGCGCACATACTAAACACATGAACTCGCTCAACATTATTGTTGATTTTTCAACTTACATGTATTTCAGGGAATTAAAGGATCTGGCACGGTATGGCACGTTTTCCCGCTGCACTAGTTTCCGAGGTCATCCGGGGTTTAGGGAATGTGACTCTTTCCTGGACAAGTCACAGTCCTTAAACTGTGTTTATGTTCTGTTTGTTTGTTGAACATGACTATGGTTGTTAGGGTGTATTCCCGTTAATACAATGGTGTTGTATTTGGTTTTCAAAACTTAATGGATGATCTTGAATGTTTTTAATTCATATAGCTTTGTTATGATTAAGCTAAGGTATTAAGAAGTCACACCAAATTAACCACGCTTCCGCAAAGCCAGGGTGTGACAGTTCTAGACACAATCACCGTTTATGAGTTAATTCAAAAATTGGAGAACAAGGATGTAGAAGAAAAGCTTAAGGCAAAAAGAACACTAACTCCTCAAAATCCAGAGATGTACTATGGGATTGCAGGAGGTATCAGTGGAGAAAAACCAGCCTCTCAACACGCGAAGCTTCAAACAGCTTTCATCTCAAACACCGGACCTTCCACAACAAATCAGTTTGATCCTTCAGCATACACGATGATGTATTCAAGACCAGATTCTTCTTCTCAACAACAGTATGTGCAACCGACAGCTCAACAATTCACACCACCGCCTTTCTTAGACCCAAGCAGAGCTCAGCAGCAACAACCGCAACAACAAGGGTTTTATGGAAGCTCTTCAAACTTTCAAGCCACTTCCAATCCGAACACAGTCAGATTAGACACTTCCAACTTTTCCAAAGTCACTGTCGAAATAGCCAAGGAGCATATGGAGATGTTGAATACCTTGGTTAGTGCTTATTGTGGATTAGTCGCAGGTCAGATTGGGAATATCAATCTAACCAATGAAGATTATCAGCAAGTGGACAGAGAAGAGTTTGAAATGATGGATATCAAATGGGCGCTTGCTAGTGCAATTCGAAGAGCAAAGGAGTTTATGGAAAGGACGGGGAGAACCAACTTGGATAGCAACAACAACACCAAGTATGGTTTTGATAAGAATGCTGTCACTTGCTTCAATTGTGGTGAAAAGGGTCACTTCAAGCGGGAGTGTCAGAAGCCACCTAAGCAAGGAAATCAGAATCCCTTCAGGAATCAAGGACAGCCACAACAACAACTGAACAACAATTCTGTCAGATCAATAGTTCCTGTTGGAGGAAATGCATCTGGATCCACAAACACTAATCCCCACAGAGGATTGGTTGTTCAAGCTGATGAAATCTGCAACTGGAACCTTCAGCTTGGAGAAGGAGGAAATGGTGGAACAGCATGTTATGCTAAAGTGATTGAGAAAGTAGTAGAACCCGTGTCTGCTGGTGAATCTTCAGAAGATGAAGATAGTTCGGGTTATAGTGGGAGCATGGATGGGGAATCACTTGATGCTGGTGATTTATCAAGTGATGCTTTAGATTTGGAGGTTGATGAGCTTTTGGCTGAAGCTGAAGCATTATGCAAGAGGAGATCTATTCTCTGCCAGAAATCTACTGGAACTTCCGAGAAGCTTGCTCAGTTCTTCTCTGAAGATGGATCTTTTTCTTTTCATACAGCCTTTATGGCTCACGTAGAAGGTCAGACTTCTCAGGTATGTGATACTAATTCTGACTCTATTTCTGTTCCTATTGAATGTGCAAAGTGTTTAAAATATGCTGAAAAGGAAAGTCAGTTTGAAATCACACACAAACACAATCAAGAATTGATTGTAGATCTTTCTAAAGCAACCGAAGCTAACTTGTTTTTAACCAGAAATGAAAAGGAATTTAAAGCAACAATTGCGTCATTAAGACATGATGTTTCAGAATTACAAAAGGCTGTTTTGCGAAAACAACATGCTAACAATAATCTTATTGACACAATTGAAAAGCAAATGGTTGAGTTAGCAACAGCTCGATGTGAATGTGAGACAATTAAGCAGAAACTGGAAAGCTATTCCAATTCCCGCTATGTATTGGATCACATCATTGACGTTCAAAAGAAAAAGGGGGATGCAAAATGTATTGGATTCAAATCATGTCCTCCCCCAATGAATCACAATTACTCCAAATTGCCTGATGACGAGGATATGCCCCGTTTTGAACCTACTGTGCCACTCGGTCTAGATGACTTTGCAGCAGGCCTCGGGTTCACAACTGGTACATCATCCTCGGGTCAATCAGAATCTGAGAATGTGACAGATTCATCGTGTGTTAAGGAACAGAGTCCTCCCATTGTTGAGGATGCTGACTCTTCGGACGATGAACCTGAAGAAATTGTGAAACAACAGTCTAACTCAGTTACAACAGATATTCCAATCGAGAATCACATCCTGTGTGATCCACCAGTGAAACTGAGTAAGACTGAAATGTCAAAAGCAATGGAGTCCCTTGTATTTAGCCTTGAAGGGAATAATTTGTTGTACACGCTCAAAGGAGATAGCAAAATCTACTCTAACAAAGATTTTCCAATTAAAAATGTAAATCAAGACTTAATTGAGCAAATTTTTGAAGGATGCACTGATAAGTTTTTGGGGAACAAAAGTGGCAAAGTTACCGTCACTCAATGTGATCCAATTCCGTGTGAACAAATTAGAAAACAATACGGAAACCAAAAACTACCAATTGAGCGAAAACAACAAGTCAACTCCGGAAAGGGTAAGGTACAGGGAAAGAAGGCTCAGAACAAGAATGTTCAAGCACCTAAAGTTCAACAGCCTAAGACTGAACAACCAAAGGTTCAACAACCTAAAGTTGAACAGTCTAAGGCTACTCAACCTAAGGCTGCACAACCTAAAATTCAACAATCAAAGGTTGAGCAACCTAAAGTTCAACAACAAAAGGTGCAAAACAAAAGAGCTCCTGTTAAGAAACGAGAACCGAAAATGAACTTTGTTGGATCCACGGGTTCAGACAAACTTGAAACATTTCAGGATAAATCTAACGTTGATTTTGTAAAACAAGTTAGAATTTTAAAACGAAATGATCAGAATAATTACACCCAACACACCAACGGATGTGATTTAGGTCCAAGCACGTCTAGATCACAAAGTTCATCGTCTGGTTCTCCGTCTGGTCATCAACATGTTTCTCCGAAGTTTGTAGAGCGGAGAACATGTTTTGAATGTGGCACGGTTGGGCATATTGTAAGATATTGCCCACACGTGCAAAATCTGAAGTAAAAAACGAGTGCTCCCCAAGAAATCGATTACCAAAAACGATCAGTTTCCCCGAAACAAGACCCACGTGTCTTGAAAGAAAGGGAAAAGAAGTTAAAGCAAAAGAAGCAAAAGGTAATTGAAAAGGCCTTAAAATCAGAGGTCAAAGAAGAAAAACCTGTACAAGCAAAACCTGAAACTGTAAAACCAGTAAATGCTAAAACAATAAATTCAAATACTGGTAAAAGACAAACAGCTTGGAAGCAAAAGCAGGTAATTCAATCAGGGGGAGCACCACAGGTTCTTTTTCCTAATCATCAAGTGATTGAAATCACTTTCCTTGATGATCAAGGACGACCCAAGTCCACCAAGGCTTGGGTCCCCCTCTCAAACTGATAAGTTAGTTGCATGTGCAGGCGGCTCTAGGAGGAACTATTAATAGTCATTGGATTGTTGATAGTGGGGCTTCCAGGCACATGACGGGCGACTATCGTCTTCTTTTCGATGTGCGAAGTATAAGAGGAGGATATGTCGCATTTGCTGGAGACAAAGGAGGGTATATCACCGGCGAGGGAATGATCTCAAATGGAGTTGTGAGTTTCGACAAAATCAATTATGTGCAACAGTTGGATCACAATCTCCTGAGTGTTTCTCAGATCTGCGACAAGAAATTCACCATGCATTTTGATGATGCCGGTTGTTATGTGTTGAAGCTAGGATTCAAGATTCCCGAAGAATGGATTCTCTTATCAGCACCAAGAGTTAATGATTTGTATGTCCTCGATATGAGCCAAGCAATAACTAAGTCCAAACAAGTTACTTGCTTTATTTCAAAAGCCACAGAAAAGGAGACGATCTCTTGGCAGAGACGGATGGGTCATATTCACCTCATAAAAATGAATCACCTTGTCAAAAACAATCTGGTGAGAGGTGTCAATGTGAAGAATTTTCAACTTCAAGATGTCTGTGTGCCGTGTCAGAAAGGGAAGCAGATCAAGAAATCTCATCCATTGAAGAAGGTTAACACTGTAAACATGCCACTTGAACGTCTGCATATGGACCTTTTCGGCCCAGTCAAACACAAGAGTGTGCACGGGGAAGTTTTCTGCTTGGTAGTCACTGATGACTATTCAAGATTTTCATGGGTTGCTTTCATGGTCCACAAGAGCGAGACTCCAGGAATTCTAAAGAATTTGATCACCTTGTTGGAAAATCTTTATAATCTAAAGGTGAGGCGAATTCGAAGTGACAACGGAACCGAGTTCAAAAACAGGGTTATGGATGAATTTTGCACTGCAAAAGGAATCCTTCATGAATACAGCTCTCGGTACACGCCACAACAAAACGGAGTCGCTGAAAGAAAGAACAGAACCTTAATTGAGACTGCAAGAACCATGTTGGTTGAGTCTCAGCTTCCAGTTCGATTCTGGACTGAAGCTGTTGCCTCGGCTTGCTACACGTTAAACAGGGTTCTCACAGTGAAAAGACATGGCAAAACGTGCTTCGAACTCCTACACAAGAAGACTCCTGACTTGGAATATCTAGAACCTTTTGGTGCACCATGTACCATGATTGAGCCTGACGGGAAGTTTAGTGCCAAAGCTATCGAAGGTTACTTCCTTGGGTATGCTACTCCTAATCTGCGAGTATGGAACCTGACTACCAAGAAGATTGAAGAGTGGGGTGAAGTAAAAGTTCAAAGATATTCTAATCCACCGAAGCCTTCTAGAGATCCATGGATGTTCGATTATGATGGTCTTTTCGACTCATTCAATCTGCCGACATTTGATGATGACAATGCAATTGCTCAAATGTTGTCTGAAAGTGAGAATGCGACTGGCTCTCAGTTAGTTCGCCCAATCATTGTTGACTCACAAGCATCTTCTTCTGTCAACAATCTCGTTTCAAATGAGGTGTTTAATGATGCTGTCGACTACAATTTGTCATCGGAAGATGAGGAGTATGTTGATGCAAATGACGGTGAAGCACGGGGTCCGGTTCAAGGTACTTCAGAAGCAACGGATCCAGTGTCTGCGCCAATTGTCCAAGAAGAAAATGCATCATCTTCTACAACTCAACAGCTTCAGAATGATATCGGGAATTTAAATATCAATAACTTGAGGACCAATGTTGAAATTCCTCTAGTTCCTGAAACCCGAATTCATAACATTCATCCTCAGCAGAATATTATAGGTGATGTTCTCAGTGGTGTAAGGACAAGGAATCAAATCAGAAATAACGAAAATGCTGGCTTGTATGCTGAGATACGAGAATCGGGACAACAAAATGATTGGTCTTTCGCCTGCTATGTTAGCCAAGAAGAGCCTAGATCTTGGAAGGAGGCATTGAAAGATGATTCCTGGGTGGAAGCCATGCAAGAAGAACTTCAGCAGTTCGAGAAGTTGGGCGTATGGAAATTGGTTGATAGGCCCGACCACTACAAGAAGATCGGAACTCGTTGGGTGTTTAAGTGCAAGAAGGACGACCGTGGGATTGTTGTCCGAAACAAAGCAAGGTTAGTTGTTCAAGGCTTCAGTCAGATAGAAGGTATTGACTACAATGAAGTGTATGCACCTATTGCACGTCTGGAGGCTATTAGAATCTTTCTAGCCTACGCATCCTTCAAGAAATTCAAGGTGTACCAGATGGATGTTAAAAGTGCTTTTCTTCACGGAGTAGTCGAAGAGGAAGTATATGTCGAGCAACCACCGGGGTTTGAAGATCCATTACATGCTGACAGAGTTTTACTACTTAACAAGGCGTTATATGGTCTTCATCAAGCACCCCGAGCCTGGTATGAGACACTGTCTACCTACCTGCTGAACAACGGGTTTAGACGGGGTTTGATCGATTGTACCCTCTTCATCAAGGAAAAAGGTGAAGATCTTCTGTTGGTACAGGTATACGTCGATGACATTATCTTTGGTTCTACCGATGATAAGTTATGCAAGGAATTTGAGAAGGTGATGCAAGATCGATTCGAGATGAGTGCGATGGGTGAAATGATGTTCTTCTTGGGTTTGCAAGTTAATCAGTCCGAATCTGGAATTTTTATCCATCAAACCAAGTACGTCGGAGACATTTTGAGCCGGTTCCAGATGTCCGATTCGAAGCCAATTTCTACTCCTCTTCCGCAGAATCACGGGATTACTCCGGATGAAAAAGGGGAAGCTGTGGACTCTTCACTTTATCGTGCTATGATTGGATCTTTAATGTATCTCACCGCATCAAGACCCGACATTATGTATCCAACGTGCCTTCTCGCCAGATACCAAGCAAATCCGAAGGTCTCTCACTATGCTGCTGTCAAAAGGATTTTTCGTTATCTGAAGGGTTGCCCTGACACCGGGTTATGGTACCCTAAGGATGATAACTTCGATCTCAAGGCTTACAGTGATTCTGATTTCGGCGGCTGCAAGAAAGATGGCAAGTCAACAACAGCAGGATGTCAGTTCTTAGGCAATCGCCTAGTCACTTGGCAGTGCAAGAAGCAGACATGTGTGGCTACGTCTACATGTGAAGCGGAATACATTGCTGCGTCTAGTTGCTGCTCCCAGGTTCTATGGATCCAACAACAGATGCGGGACTACGGTTTTGAATTCCTAACTACTCCTATTTATGTTGATAATGAAGCTGCTTTACAGATCACTAGAAATCCTGTACAGCACTCAAAAACGAAGCACATCGATATTAAATATCACTTCATACGTGATTGCTTTGAAAAGAGACTTATCGATGTGGTTCACATTCATACCGATCACCAACGTGCCGACCTTTTTACCAAAGCATTTGATAAATCAAGATTCGATTATTTACTTTTGGTAAACGGCATAAAGGTGAAGCAAGAGTAACCGACATCGGGAAATCGTTTTTGTAAATATTTTTCTAAAACCAAAAATCCAAAAATATGTTTCTACTTTATTTTATTTTTGAATTTTAGGGGGAGAAAGTTTCAAGAAAAATACAAAAACATTGAAAAACCGCAAAAATACAAAAATATGTCTTTATTTTATTTACTTTCTGCATTTAAGGGGGAGAAAATTCAGAAAAACACTCCAACCGTTAGAAATCCCGGTTTGGAAATGGGAACATATTACGATGGACCTGTTAACCAAACTACCAAAGACGAATCGCGGTTTCGATGCTATATCGGTAGTGGTGGATAGATTGACGAAAAGTGCTCACTTCATTCCGATCCGTGAGACTTATACGTCAGAAAAGATGTCAGAAGTTTACACTAATGAGATAATCGCACGCCATGGAGTACCGGTATCCATCGTGTCTGAAAGGGTTACCCGGTTCACTTCATACTTCTGGCAAATTCAAAAAAAATAATCTTTACCCAAAAAGAAAATTCAGAAAAACACAAAAACAATAGAAAAACAAAAATGAGTTTCTTGGCAATATAAGAGAAAATGATATTACATCAGAGGTCGGTCGAAACATGTTTCTAGAAATTAAAAGAAAAGAAAATGATAAGTAGCTCTACTAATGATGTACCGGTAGACTCACGATCATTTTAAAGTATGCAGGAGATATAAACATAACGAACTGAAAACCGCGTTGGAACCGCTCATTGGCATATGGTCTTGGTACCGAAATTTCGTTTGATAGATTGCCGAGGTTCTGAGATATTCGGGGTTTATGCTGTTTATCATCTGGGTATCATGGTTGTTTCTATAAAAGACAAAGTCTAGTTCTTCCATGATACCATACATACGTGTACATATTGCATTCGACCTCAATAAGTGATAAACAATCACATGTCCAAACAAAATAAGTGATAATATATCACATCTTTCCGGGAGTCAAGTTCGTCTCTCTGCTGTACGAAAGTACTGACCTGTTCACGGACTTGCTCTTGTGCCCTCATGCATCGAAAATCAAGTTCCTCATCAATAAGTGATTTCATCACACAGGGCTTGGTTTTCAAACTCAAATAAGTGACTTGTTCACATTTTATATACGTTATAAACGGATGATAAATAGTATACTCGCCAGTAAGATGAACTCTCGTGCATACCTTGATACGGGAATGTGTCGTGAGTGGATGAACACCGGTCGGTAAGTATAAATCATACCTTAAATGTATCTCAATGTATTATGATTACACTTGATCGCTGAGTTTAAGTGGATAACAATATCGGTAATTGTGGTAGAATACTTATCCACATCTGTAAAAAAAAAAATATTAAAAGGAAATGTGTTTTGACAAAAGACCGCAAACTGATATGATTCTCTTCGCCAGAAACTCGCAAAAATATTGTTGTGTATGTATATTTACTGCTTAACTTTTATTGTCTTATTTTAAACAGTTTTGTCGTTTGGTGCATATCAGCACGACATTAGCGGTGATGTCGTTTGATAACATTCAAAGGATATTAAAATTGTTGTCTTTTATTTTATCAAAATCCAAAAAGATTTTCAATTTAATATTATTTTTGATTAACCGATGTTGGTGCTCGATCCGATACCTGGCAAGTCGAGATACTTCATAAAACTGACCTTTGCAGAACTTCATAACGGGCAATTTTTCAAAACGGTCGTTTCTGAGAACTTTTAAGAATTTGAAGGGTTTGAATTGCAAATTCCCAAAATCCAAAGTGTTGGTGAAAATCTGATCCTTCGAGGAAGCAATGGCCCTCGAAAGATCAGATGGTCAATGAAAGTCAATCTTGATGGTCGAAAGATGAATTGGTCAACGAAGGATTTGACCAATTGGATCCTTCGAGCTGATCAGACTTTTCAAAAGATGGATCAGGTCGAAAGATATCCTTCGAGGATTGTCTTTCGAAGTTGTTGAGGGTTCCCACAAATATCTGGTATCTTTCGATCCAGATCTGGATCCTTCGACCCAAAATCTCATCTTTCGAAGCACCTTTTCATCTTTCGAAAGGTTATTGATCCTTCGAGGCGGTTCGCGTTTCGAGGACAGAGTATAAAAAGGGACCTTCTTGTTCATTTCAACATAACAGTCAAATTTCATCACACAAAAATCCTCTGATCCTACCAAAACTCTGCCAAAATCGAAACAAAATTTAGGCTATCAGGTTTACAACGACAATCACGGTAGGATGATCCTAATACACTTAGCACCTCATCTGATCATGAGATTTTACTTTTCTTGTTCTCATACTTATGAAAATGATGGGATGAAATGTGAATGTGTTGTAAATATGTTAATGGTAGTTCCTGATGTCAAGGGTTTGGGTTTGGGTTAACCATAGTTCTGTTTTGGGGATTTTGTTTTAAATCGGACATCAGATGTAATGTGTTTGACAATAGGATGTTGTTGTTTGTTAAATGGTTTGATGTTGATGTTTTAAATGGTTTGAAACACACTTAAAACAATCACCGGAAAAACATGCCGATGAACAGTGCCACCGGAAAACATCCTTCGATCACGAAAGATGATCTTTCTTAACCTCGATAGATGGACTACAAAATATCCTTCGAACTGAGGCTCGAAGGATACTAAGCTTTTCGAAGGATCCATGATCAACCAAACATCATCCTTCGATTGATCAGATCTTTCGATTGACCAAGATCTTTCGTAAGTTGATCCTTCGATATGGCCTCTCATCTTTCGAGGAAAATAACATCTTTCGATCAAATTGTCATCCTTTGAGTCAAGTGTCAATCCTTCGATGTCTAAATGGAATCCTTCGAGGAAACAACACTTAGAAATTTTTCAAGAAACTGAAATCTTTCTAAGTGTGAAATCCTTGTTGACTGTTTGACTGTTTTCTCATTACGTGTCCTTGTTTTCATGAACAGAAATGGCACCGAAAGAGAAGAAGGGGATAATGGAGTATCTTCATCGGGCACGAATCAACTATGCCATTACTACACAACACACCGCTTACCAGTCCCAGATCAAGGAATTCTGGAATTCTGCTGTGGTTGAAACAGTGAATAACCAAGAAGTGATTAGAGGATTCGTTACTGAGAAACCCGTGGTGATCACTGAGAACACCATCAGAGCGCGTTTGCAATTAGGAGATCAACCAGAAGATTCGACTTCTATTGATTTACAGTGTCAGCGTGGTTTATTGATGAGGCTACGTTACAACGATAATGTGCTAGCAAATCAGATAAACAAAGGGTTCATGCCGTTACGATACAAGTTTTTATTGCATATCCTTATTCACTGTCTGAGCAATAAACGGTCTGGATACGATTTGTCGCCTATTGAATTGACGAGATTGTTTACGGCTTTAATTCTGAACAAGCCGTTCAACATATCACGTTACATCTTTGACAATCTGAAAGAGAATGCTCGCAGGCCACTTCCGTCAGCAAATCAACGGACGTCAACCAAGTTTTGGTTATATCCAAGATTCTTGCAAATGATGATGGATGATCAGATTCCGAATCTTCCCAAGGTTTTAATACAGATGTTCTACCAGTTAATCCGATGAACGAGCGTACATTGCTGATCTTCAAGTCTATGTCTAAGTATAAGGAATCCGATCCAGTCAGAAAGCTTATTGGCCACCTCGATGATGTGGCCTACGAGGCACCACAGAACCACAAGTGGCGTCGAGATGCAAGTAATTCTGATGACGAAGAGCCCAGGTTAATTGCGTTGGCTAACACACAACTCGAGGCTAAGCATGGAATTAAAGCATCGAGCAAGAAGTCTGCTGGCAGTTCCAGTGCTGCAACACATGCTGAAATTGATGTGAATGTTGTTGCAGAAGAAGTTCAAGGAGTGTTCGTCGAATCTGACAAAGGTAAAGGTAAGGCGGACGAGCCGAGGAGGTTGGTGGATGAAAGCAGTTCGTCTTCTGATGATGAAGGAGGTTCTGGTAATGATGATTCGTCTTCTGAGGATGATAATCCTCCTCCACCAGGGATGCGAAAGGTTTATGATCAGCACGGGAATTTTCGTGGTCTTGAACGTATAGAGAAACCGGTTAGTGCCGCAGAATCTGACAAAGATGATGATTATATTCCTGCTGCCCCTGGTTTGGTTAGAAAGAAGAGGAAAGCAGGAAAACAGGGTACTCGTACTTCAAAGAAATCAAAGGAAGGATCAGGGTCAATGGGTGAAACTGCTGGTGATGTCCCTATACCTGATTCGATCCAACATTCAACGCCTCCAGAGCATCAGCTACCACCTGTCAGTTATCAATTAACTACATCAGAGATGCTGGCGCTGGTCTCTTCTCCGCAGACGTCTTCTGGGACACGCACGACGACTGTTGATCAACAGCCGCCTGCAACTCCTGTCTCAGGTACACACACACGTCCTCCTCTTGTTATTACTGGTCCAACAGGTACTTCCGGTCCATCTGGTCAGTCTGGCTCCTCAGGACCTGAGCCTTCACGACCGTCTCTAGCAGAAACATTGTCTGGTTTGTCTGAAGCTGAGAGAATTCACTTCCTGATCGAACAAGTCAGTGAATTGGGTAACTTAGTCGGTCGGCATACTAGAAAGATTGAAGAGTATCGTGAACAGCGAACACGGGATGTGGAGGCACACAACAAGCTAGTCTCAATTGTTAGTGCTCAGAATCTTAAGATAAAAGAACAAGCTCTAGAGATTGAAAGACTGAAAGAAGCAAACAGGGCTCGTGATAGGGAAGTTGAGATAATGAAAGGGCATAGCACTGTGTTAGAGCATGAGGCAAAAGTGTTAAAGCAGAAGCATGAAGAGCTGTCGGATCGCTATAAAAATCGTGATGATCGATTAATAGAAGCCTTCAAGCCTGTCCAAGCAAACTTCAAGAAAATTGATCACAAAGTAGTTACGCTTTGGAATGAAAGGTGAAAAGCATTAGGCATCGTTCCTTCAAAGCGTGGCGATGACAAAGACGATGATGCAGCAAATCCTGATTAACCAGCTGCCTCAGGTTCCGGTGCAACTGCATCCGGTGCTGCAGGTGGGTCTGGTACGTCTCAAGATGCTCCTACTGCTCCTCCAACAGCTACTACTGGTCCGTCTGAGCAGCTGAAACGTTGGAAGCTTCGGCAGGGTTTGAACATGTTAGTCTTGAACCGAAAGCGTTTACCGATCTCCCTGAATCCTCAATTGTTCAACAGTATCATCCAGTCACGGGTGAACTATTAGAAGAGGGAGAACACGTTACAAAGATGTCTGATGAACGTATATTAGCTCTAAAGGAATTGGCTGAAGTTGATTTGAAGACGATCGATGATACTCCGTTAGTTCCGGACGAAACCGATTTCTCTACGATTGAAGAAATCTTCATCGGTTCGGATCCGGAACGTCCTGTTTATGTTGGTCAAGATAATGTGGAGTTTAATGCGCTTGATGATGAGTTTGTGGCGGCAAAGACAGCATAATTTACTAATCTTTCTTCAGATTCTCCTACAGCTCAAGAAAACCGTGAGAAGACCGTGAACGAATGGCGAGCGGATTTCCTAGCTAGGAATCCTCCTCCGCTCCCTCCGTTGGATCAGGCCAACTACATGAATCTGGAAAAGAATCAGGCTCGGGGTCGTATTATCAGCTGGATGTTCATCAAGGAGCTTCACTGCATGGTTGTGAAGCGAGAATGCGGCCTTCAGTACTTCAGGTCTCTTCTCAGCATTCTTTCACTTCCTTATTATGATGTTGCGGTTTTGGCTCAGCTGAGGGTTATTAATCGAGTCGAAGACAAGATGGTGAATCTGTTCGCCAAGAAGATCAGGTTGGAACGAAGAATTGGTTGGAAGGATCCGCTATACAGGCCGCAGTTCCCTCGATACGAGCAGATCAGGTTCACGCTTGATCCAGATACAAATACTGCTCATTATCGATTGGTTTATGATCCTCCGAAGTTGATGAAGAAAATACCGTTGTTGAAGATGAGGACAGATTTTCTGGGTAACTTTCGTTGCTGGGTTTATGATGCAGATACTGGAGAAGCGGTGATCTTATTCCAAGATAGTCCAGAGAACTTTCGAATGATAGATCTAATGTGGATTACTAACATGTCCAGGTCGGATATTATTATTCTTAAGGATCATGAGATCAACTACTTGGTTAGGGATCGTGCACAAGCAATGAAGTTTCAGAAGATGGCTCTGTATTGCTTCAACCTACTTGTGAATGCGGGAAGTGCATGGTCAACGCATCACTTAACGGTTGAAAGGACGTCAGAGACTTGAAGACACGAAGATCGAGACAAAGCTACAGCCAAGGGGGAGTTTGTTGGTGCACTTGTGTCTGTACTTTGTCTGTATTTTGTCATGATATAAAACGATGTCTTTTGTTAGTCTTGTTTACATCTTATGTGTGTTAATATGTGTGTTTGATGTAAGTTTGACCAAGTCAACCATCCTCCTGGTTTGACTTGGCCAAACAGTTAGAACATGGTTGTAATAGGTTTGTGTCGAAGGATGAGTCATCGAAGGATTGTTTAGATCCTTCGATGAGCTCGAAAGATAAGCCTTCGATGGATGTAGATGGACCTCGAAGGATATCATCCTTCGAGGTATATGTAGTCCTTCGATAGGTTTCAGTTCGACAGATGATCTTTCGATCAGTCTATTTGATCCTTCGACCAGACGATCTGTGATGAGTATATATAGTCATGTAATGTGTTCACTTTAGTATGTGAGTGAACTTAGTCTTGTAGAGAGCGTATTTTCAGTTTGGTCAAGGGCTGTAACCGTGTCCACTGAAATACAAGAGAAAACTTTGATATCTCGTGTGTCTACCTTTCTCTTTGTAGCTTGTGTTCTCATATAAACTACCGGTTTGCATTCTAGCTTGGATTCCGCACTTGCTAGTGTGTTAAACATAACAAGGATAAGGTTTAACCTCAACCTCCGGGGGACCTACAAATTTCAGATGTTACAAATGAGATCCACTTATGTGGTATTTATAGTCCAAGGAGGTCCCCTCATACGGACACGTCCGTATAAGTGGACCTGACGAATAACGAACCTACCATGTCCGTATAAGCGGACCTGACACATAAGCGGACCTACTATGTCCGTATAAGCGGACCTGACACATAAGCGGACCTACTATGTCCGTATAAGCGGACCTGACACATAAGCGGACCTACTATGTCCGTATAAGCGGACCTGACACATAAGCGGACCTACTATGTCCGTATAAGCGGACCTACCCTCTAAAACACATATACTCTCCAGTTTTCTCGTAAAACGCGCCCTAATCTATACAATACAATGAATAACATGATCCAAGACGAAATCAACAGATGTAGTGCACCAACAGACTCTCCCTCAGATGTTGATGGAGTCGTTCATTGAGTCACGACTATGCTGTGTCTTCATATCTTCAGTCTTGATCAGTTTCTGGGCTTTTCTCTCTCAATCTTTTCTTGCAGGTCTTCAGACACCCCCTTGCAATATGCTGGCATTTCTTTAGTTCATCAGCATCATCAGCTTTAGGATTGTTGTCTGCTTTTCGTCTAACAGCTTTTCATCTTATCCTGCAAAAACTCTACCTCAAAGTAAATTTTACAATTTAGAATAAAGGTGTATGCACTAAAACAAACTCTTCCTCAAACCAAACTGAAACTTTACCAGTGACAATATTGATGAACCACCTGAAAGGTTAAATTATGAAAACATTAAATTCCAAACAAACACTCCCCCTCAAATATTGCTCATCATGTTTAGCACTCGGAATTTTGAAAATCAGCTTTCCAATATCAGTTGTCGAAAATCGTTTTGTTTTTTTTTTCAAAAGTTTATGCTAAAACACACTGAAAATCTTTTTGGATTTTGAAATAAAGAAAATGTAATGCAGTAAAGAAATATTTACAAACAATATTTTTGTGAGTTCGTGTAAGAGGATCATATCAGCTTATGAGACAAGTCACCAACACCGTTAAGCTTCATTTCATTTTAAGTTCTAAACAATTCACCTAGATTGTCAGTATATCTGTCCACTTAAATTTTCACACAAACTTCAACTGATCCGAGATACGATATTAATGTCTTAAGAACTTAAACTTATCCGTGTGTCCCACTACTTGAATATACTCCCGTATCCAGATCCCAATATTCAGTCTTACAGGTGAGTATACCACAGATGATATCTGTTCAGGGGTTAAATGCGAGGGCCGTGAGAGCTCAGGTCGATACTTCCGTATACGCAGAGAGATGACGGCTTCGACTTTTCGGTGTGTCCCCTTTAGAGGATCTTTTGATTTCAACAGCAGCGACTATCAATTTTATTGTTTCATCAGCTTGCTGAGGGCGACGCTTATGTTTCAAAGCGTTTGCGGAAAGCATTATCCGGGGACTAGGTCAGTACTTCCATACAGCAGAAGTCCCGGGATAATACCCCAGATATCACTGAGCATAAAGACCTAGTATCTCAGAATAAGGGACCTTTCAAACAAGATTTCAGGGGTTACCTATATATACAAGCAGTTTTGTTAACCCACAGAATAAGCAAGTTTGAATTTTAGGTTTATATCTCGTCACAATCTACTAAATGTGTAAAAACCTACTGGCACATCCTCAGTGAGATTGTTTATCACATATTATCTTTCCAATTCTTTAGCATGTTGTGACAGTCCACTGATGTACTATCATTTCCTCTATTCATAACGAAACTCATTTTTGAATTTTATCATGTTTTTGGCTTTTTCAAATTTTCTAATGTTTTTGGATTTTCTGAATTTCCCTACTCCCCCTAAAATGCAAACACATTAACGAAATTTGAAAATTATCTAAAACTCTTGACCCACTTGAAGAAAATTCAAAACAAACTGTACAGAAACATGACAACCAATATCAAATCGCCTCAATTCGCCATTCACTAGGCGTAAACAATCTGAACTCCCCCTTTCACAAACCATTTTCTCATTTAGATTTCAAAACACTTAAGTTTGTTTTAATCAAAATGATTTTTCCGGAAAATGAGTTTGTTTAGATAAAAACCACTTGTAGGTTTACCACTTGTTTAAGTACGGGGATATGGTTCATCATCTTGTTCTTTGTGTTATCATAAGTAGTAAATCAAGTACAAATCAATGTCCCTGATTTACCGTTTTGCAATCAAGCAACCTGTACCACTTGTAAAAATCATCAAACAATACCACTTGTAGGAGTGACACCTCTACACAAACCATTTTACCAATCAGAATGCCGATTCCTGCTTCGCACTTACCAACCTGGAAGCTCCGGCGTAGTCATTCAACCTGTAAAATTTTAACAATTTTAAGAATTTTTCATACAAATTCATAATTCATGAATGATGCCGATTCCTGATCCACGATTACAAACTTGGGATCTCCGGCAAGTCAGGTTTTTCAAACGAAGAAAATGTCCACCCAAGCCTGACCAGCCTTGGGTGATTTCAATTCAGATTTTGTTGGGGTGTAAGTTGCTTTCTTTGTAGCGTAGAAGTCTTTTACCCCTTTCACCTTCCCATCGACCATTTTTCCAAAAATCTTCTTTACTTTCCCATTAAATGCTTTCTCAACATCAAAATTATCCTTTTCAGAATAACCCTGATTTGAGATTTCAGTCTTTCCAACTTTTCTTTTAAAATTCTCAGTCCTCAATGGTGGAAAGTTCTCGTCACCCATTGAAGGAACTGAGTTTTCATCACTCTCATCAAACTGTGGCTCCTCTGATTTTGTGGAATCAGATTCATCGCCAGATTTTACCTCAGATTTCTTAACAACCCATTTTTGGTTGTCAAGTTTTACACTTCGCTTGTAAAATCTCTTCGAACATTCACCAACTTCAAATGTTGAATTTTTGAAAACTTTAAATTGTTCAGTTGGTGGTTCGGTTTTATCAACAACAACTTGCTTCAGTTTTCCAGAAACTCCCTGTTTTGTGTTTGTCGCTTTCGGACAGTTCCATGCAATGTGACCAGCTTCATTGCGTCAGAAACAGGTTCTGGTTTCTTTCTTCACGTAAGCTCCATTCTTTCTCTTCTCGGCTAGAAATTCTTGATTTGTTTGTTTCCAGAATGAGCTTTTTGCTTCCTCTTCCGAGCTTGTACCTGAAACAAATTTTGTATTTGTTTTAGAAAATTTTTCATTTTTATAGTTTTCTAGTGGAGTAAAACCAAGTCCTTTCTTTTTGTAGCTACGATTATGGTTTGGTTTCTTTTGAAAACCCGAACCAGAATTGTAACCTTTTTTCTTGTTTAGTCGTTGTTGAACTCTTGAGGTGTAAAATTTAGGTTTTACAATAAGATTTTCATCTTTTATTTCAGAAATATTAATTTCTGTTAGTTTGAAAACCTTTTTAATCATTTCTGGTTTAACACCTCTTATTGGAAACTCCTTATCAAAATATAATTTGTTAGAATCATTCAAAGTATATGCAACTTCAAACGTTTCGTCATTCAAATTAGATTTTGACAACAAAAACTCTTTACTGTAAACCCGTTTTCCCGATGATTTAGAACTCTTTTCAGACGAACTCGAACTCCTGACTGACTGACACAAACTTTCGGACTCAGACTTTGACTCTGACTCCTCATCCTTATCCAACACCTAATCGACCACTCGTTTTATCAGTTCGGACTCATGATCTGTGTCGGACGCTGTGAATGTGACGTCAATATTGTCTGGTAAAACATCGGTTATCTCGGATTCTAACTTCATATTGACCGCCTGTTTTAGTTCTTCCTCGTTAGATTTTCTAGGCGAGTACCCTTCCCAAATCGGAGGCGGACACTTATTATAACAGACACCCTGTTTCTTACCAGTATCCTTCTTCTTCTTTGGCTGTTCATCTTTAAATGCCTCAAAACCTTCAACTGTTGGATAAATTCTGTCGATTATGTAGTCACAACCTTTGTAACTTTGCAGCAATCTTCTGATTCTTTCATTTTCAGCTGCTTCACTATCTAACTCTTTCTTCAACTTTGCACATTCTTCTATGTACATGTTGATCTCTTTCTGCTTTGCCATCATTGTTGCATTTAGCATCTTCAAAGCTTTTTCTCTTTCTGAGTTAGTCTTTTCCAGACCATTCACATGCCTGTTCAATACATCATACGACTTTTTCAAGTTCTTTACATCAAACAACATTTGTTCTTTCAACTTTTCTAACTCACTAAACCTCTCGTCTTTCTCTATACATTGTTTACAAGACTCTAAACATGTAAGACAGGGTTTTGTGACTTCAACGATCTTCTCGACTTCAACTCTCTTTTCAACTTCCACAATCTTCTCAATCACTTTGATTTCCTTCCTTTCTTTTGCAGCTTTCCTCTCTTTCAGTTTCTTCAGGTTTTCTGCAAAATAAAATTCAAAGCTATCAGAAGATAAGTGAGTTTTTCCAATATTAATCTGTTCAATCTCTTCATCACTATCACTTGTTTCTGATGAACTGTTTTCAAAAGAAACAGATCCTTCATCTTCACTCTTCTCTTCATCAGATAACACTTCCATCCATTCCTTCAGCATTTCTGGCTTTCGAATAATATGTGCAATGAACGCTTTAACATTTGAATCAGCTGGAATAAACTTGTCCCAGCTAAAACCTTCAGCCATTTTCTCATCGTCTTGATCAATGATGCCATAATAAGCTTTCCTGTTTGCATCCTCGATCATTCTTCCATGTGCCGTTTGAGGTTCTTTTTGTTGATGCGGTTGATGAGTGATTTGCTGATAAATGGTCTTCCTATAATAATCATCTTTCCCAGACGATTCCTTTTCTCCTCTCGGCTGCTGATTCTTGCACTCTCTTTTAAAGTGACCTTTCTCCCTGCAACGAAAACAAACAACTTTAGATTTATCAAATCCAAGATTAGAAAGATTTGCATCCAAGAAATCAGTTCTCCCTGTAACCAATCTAAACTTTTCAGCTCTCCTCAAAACACTTGCCAAAGCCCACTTGAAGTCCATCAATTCTAGCTCCTCTGCATCGATCTGGTCATAATCTTCTTTTGTCAGCATTGGATTGCCAATTCTTCCTGCAATCAATCCTTCATACGATTCCAATGCAGTGACCAGTAATCCCATATGATGCTTTACAACTTCTTCAGAATAATTTTGACCATTTTGAAGATGTAGAGCTACATTGCACTGAATCGAATGTCCATTTCCAGCAGATGCACTTTGAACACTTGGAGGATTCACCGTTGAGAACCCACTAGTGTTGACTGATCCTTGACTGCTTGGTTCAGATTGATTTCCAGCACTAAATGCAATTTTTATCTTTGGACTGGCTTCAGCAGTTTGAACATTTCCTTTATAGTACAATTTGATATCTTGCTGATGAGTAGAACTATTCATTCTGGCAATTTTCTGCTGTTCAAGATCCTGAGCCTCCAGTTTCTCGATAAACTGTGCAATAGATAACCTGCTAAACTGTCCGGAATTCTTCAATATCATCAGATATGTGCCCCATTCCTTTTGTGGAAATGCATCAGCAAGCTTTTCAACCCATTCTGCCGGAGTTTTTGTTATCTTCAGCTGTGACATAGTGCGTACAAGATGACAATATCTCTCAATGAGAGTCTTTGTCGTTTCACCAAGCATGCAAGTAAACAATTCAAACTCTTTCTTTAGTAAAGCTGCTTTACTTTGTAGCATCTCTGTACTTCCCTCAAACTTCTTCTTAAGAGCTTCCCAGATAGAATATGCATTGTCATCATGTTGAAGCAACACAAATATATCCTCCTTTACTGCTTGCTGTAACAGATTGATCATCATTTTTTTCACCTTTATAACTTTCCCTCTCTTGATCAGTGAATTCAGAAATGATTTTATCGACTTTCATAGCGCTTTGTGGTATAACATATTCAGTTTCGATGCTCTCCCAAGCTTTTAGATGATTCGCCTGCACCCAATTCTCGAAACGTTTCTTCCATCCATGATAATCTTCAATTCCCATCAGTTTTGGGGGTTTTTGCATTGTTCCGGTTTCATTCTCCATTGTCATAGTCTTCGTAAGATCGGATGGACTAGCAGGAGTTGTAGCAAACGCGTTGTAAAACTCAGTATCCATGTTTCACACTTGTATCACCTGACGTAGAAAAACAAAAACAAAAATTATCAGTTTAAAAGCTTATCAACTAACAAAAACGAACTGATACTCGAACCAGTGAATATTCTGTGCGGACTGAGAATTGACACACTGTGCAGACTGAATTTGATGTGAATTGAGTTTGTTGTCAAAACATGCGAACTACTGTGACCCGGGTTAAACTCAAACGACCAAATTCACTATGTGCAAACGGATGGACTTTCGAATGACCTGATGAACTTTTGACAATTGTGAACTCCAATCCGTACGAACTAGAACCGACTTTCAAGCGAATTTGACCTTTCAAACGATTTCATGCGACCTGAACACACTTCAAACTGTTTTGACCAACTTCAATGGGTCGAGATGTGCCGAAACTTGTATACCAGAAAAAAACAATAGGACTCTCAACAACACATGACCTCAAACCTTTAAGTAACAAATCAATGTGATGAACAGAATATTGTTAACTTGGGCCGACATTTTATGTCACTTGGGCTGTTAATCAATTGATTGTACCAATTTTCTTAGAACAAAACAACTATATCACCATAATATCACCGATAATGGTGATTGGGCTGTAATGTGATTGGTTTGAATCACAACTTTATGAATTCAAACGTGATTGGGCCTCAAAGGTTATTAAAAAAATTGATAGAGCCATTTATATTAATGGGGCGGTGCAACATGGACTTAAACAATGATTGGGCCGCCGTTTAATATGTGGGTCGGTTTTTCTTGGGCTGACAAACTATAATGCTCTTTAATTGTTGTGTCTACTGAGGCTTTGATTGGACCAAAAGATTTTAATGACAGACAACCCACATGCAACTAAAAATTGTGTTCAACAACTTTGATATTGTCATTATTTGGTCAACTGACATCTTTATGAGTTCGAATTTATAATTGGGCCGTTGCTTTTAATGGGGCGGTGACTTGTTAACAATGTATTCATGTGGAACAAAATATCAACCAGTCGACAACTATAAATGATCTGAACCACGTGAAGACGATGACTCAAAAACGAACCACCACTAATCTGACTTAAGAGCGGACCACTGAATAATGCACAATGAACGGATCTACTGGCTTTTATCACTTTGAGCGAACCTATTAAAAACACTTGGAGCGGACCAGACTTTGAAGCGGATCACTATGAACAAATTTGCAATTTTGAGCGGACCTAAGGTTGTCAAAAAAGCGAACCTAAGTGTAGGTGTGTCATAAAAGTGAACCAAGATGTCTTATGAGCGAATCTGATCGAGATTTTGAGCGAATCTATCAAAAGTGTGACGAATAAGCGAACTTGATAGAAAATTGGAGCGAATATATCAAAAATATGTCCTAAAAGCGAACCAAACCAACTTCTTTGGAGCGAACCTTTATCATGCCGTAAAAGCGGACCTAATTCGGAACCTAATTTGACCCATTTTTAATTTGAATTTCAGCCTCAAACTTTCAGGGATTTGACAATGATCTGTAACACACAATCTGTGAAATTTTGAGCGAATTTCGACCGTAAAATCTCGTTCTGACGAAGAAAGAAGGTGTAGAAGTAAGAATATGTGATGAAATCCAGCAAATCTATGTAGAACTCCTCCTCCTGAAGCTCTGATACCACTTGTAGGATCGTGTTTTGACCCAAACGAGTCTATCAGAGGAGTTTGATCAGATACAGGTGCGGAAAACATGTACCTGACGTAGAAACAGCTAGATATTCTCTTAATTCTCTTTGTTGATTAATTTGACAGCGTTTACAATCGATTCTCACACCGGCAGCACCTCGGTATGGAATTTCAGATGTTACAAATGAGATCCACTTATGTGGTATTTATAGTCCAAGGAGGTCCCCTCATACGGACACGTCCGTATAAGCGGACCTGACGAATAAGCGGACCTACCATGTCCGTATAAGCGGACCTGACACATAAGCGGACCTACTATGTCCGTATAAGCGGACCTGACACATAAGCTGACCTACTATGTCCGTATAAGCGGACCTACCCTCTAAAACACATATACTCTCCAGTTTTCTCGTAAAACGCGCCCTAATCTATACAATACAATGAATAACATGATCCAAGACGAAATCAACAGATGTAGTGCACCAACAGGGGTAAAAGACACACCTCTTACAAGTCGGAAGGAACCGACAAACCACAAAGGGATGATAGCAAGCAAGAAACACTGGCTATGAGAGATAAGTTGAAAATCACTTGCTACAGATGTGAGAAACTTGCGCAATATGCCTACAAATGCCCAACCAAGAAAACCAAAGAAAATGAGACACTATTGGTCGAAACAGAAGAAGATGATGAACCGGCACTTCTGATGTGCCTACACGTTGAAGAGAAGTAGAAACATGGAATTTGGTCGTGTGAAACGATCGAAGGGAAAACCGTGTGATGCGGAGGAAGATAACCTATGAAAGGTACAATGAAACAAGTAATCCTGTGACTGGGTCAGAAGAAAGAATTGTTGTGTGACACAACCGCTAGAGATCTGAATGAGTTAGATTGTTTAAATATATGCGAGATGGATTTAATTCATGTGACATGATGGTGGGCAAGTTAATCAAGACCGTTGGAGTTTGTGTTGAGACAACTACACAAGAGGAGGATCGTGTGATACAAATCAAGTACGGTGAAGATAAGTGTGAAACAAAATGTTAGTGTGAAGCGAGTTCGAGTGAAACAAGGTTCGTGAGGAGCAAGGTTGCTGAATAAGAAGATCCGTGTGAAACGTTGGATACCGAGGAGTTTCAAGAAAATGGAATTGATCAAAGTTCAAGATCTACAACTCAAGGATGTTCATGATTAGGGGGGGTGAATGAAAGTTATAATCCCTACACATTCTTAAGTACATGGGTTATATGGTAATTAATAAAAAGATTGGTGGTTACAAAGTTGAGGGGCTATTTGTGACAAATCAGAACTTGGTAACTACCACTCCAAGGGTGGTGAAATCCCTTGGGAGACACCCCTTGATCGATTGGCAGCCACAAGAAAAGAAAGGGACGCGACTTTTTGATTGAATGGACACACCTCTTCGTGAAGAGACATGTCTATTCATTCGTACCTATTAGAAGCTATAAATAGGGCTTTAGATTTCAGTTGTAATCATTCATTCCTGTACACATACAATCACATGTACAAAACATTCAGTTTATATTCAAGTTCAGTTTGTAATATTCGATTCATGTTCTAGAGATCTAAGATCCATTTTGGGGCCAACATACAACTTACGGAAAAGAATATATATAATGAGACACCAGTAATGGTGTTCGCAAGGGAGCACCATGATTTGTTGAGGCAAGGAGAAATATGGATGAAGACAACTGCTGAATAATACCGCATCAGTGCTGCATTAATTTTCACGGTCGTATTTGCAGCAGCAGCAATCATTGTACCTGGTGGAAGCAATCAAGAATCTAACATCCCCTTATTTGGAAAAGAATTCCCCTTCACTATCTTTGTTGTATCCAATGCATTCTCACTTTTTACAGGCGTTACTGCACTCTTATTGTTCTTATCAACGATCCTCACCGCAAGTTCTTCCGAAAAAGATTTTCATTGCGTTTTATTTATTGATTTGTTTTGACAGGCGTTACCGCATTCTTATTGTATTTCATTATCTTGCCTCACCACCCTTTCTTTTGTTATATAGTGGTTATTTTTATAGCGTTTTATTTATTTATTTATTTATTTATTTATTTCTTATTATTTTTTAAGTTTTTGCTTGTCCACCGGCTGCCTTTGGAGCTGATCGTCTCTTTGGAAGCGGCCTTTCTATTACTATGGATACTGGTAAGGTTGTTACATTTTGTTAAAAAAACTACATCGCACCCTCTCCAGACCCTACCAATAGCGTTGGTTTTTGTGGGATATACTGAGTAGGGTTGTTATATTTTGTTAACAGCACCTTTCATATACTTCTCAACGAAAACCTAACATGCATGCTACGTAGCGTTTTTATATTTTGTTAAAAGCACTTCCCAATGAACACGTTATATATATATATATATATATATATATATATATATATATATATATATATATATATATATATATATATATATATATATATATATATATATATATATATATATATATATAGGGTAGGGTTCCAGCGTGACCAACCTCCCAATTTAAATTAGATTTAATAATTGAATTAAGTTACATCTTTCCTAATTTAAATTCATTATCCACATAATGTTTATTTATTAATAAGATAATTATCAAAACAAACAACAAATTACCAGATTTCAATTTTAATTTTTATTTCAGATTTCATCACCAAAATTCAAATTTTGATTTTTAAGATCCACGTAACCTTCATATTTCAACAGTATACACATGTGTACTTGGATATAAATAGAACAGTACACATGTGTACTCAGCATCGTACATATGTGTACAGTAATTCACAGGTGTACTCAACATTCAAAAAAAAAACAATTCTGAGATATCACAAAAACAGACAGACGATATACACATGTGTACATAGCATTAAAAAGAGGGCAAAATCAGAATACACATGTGTACATCGCATTTAAACAAATAATTATTTTAATAATTGAATTAAGTTACATCTTTCCTAATCCTTGATTTGATTTGTGAGAGATTTATGCAATCAATTTAAGAGGATAATTGATTACTTGATTTGTGAGAGATTTATGCAATCAATTTAAGATTGAAATTACACATATACCCTTTTTGTATTTAATTAAATGGAAAAAGTAACCAAATAATTACCATCATGCCACTCACTTTAATCTCAAGATCATAAAAATCAAGGGCTCAGATCAGTTCACGCAGTTCACTCTTGGGATTTTGTTCACGTTTGAACCTAATCCTATATATATATATATATATATATATATATATATATATATATATATATATATATATATATATATATATAGGAAAATGATCCATTAAGAACCACCCTTTATTGCGAGAACCGCGAGAACCAATATGAACACAACAAAAAATATCTAAAAAATAAAAAAAATATATATATATAAAAAACACGAAACTTCGTCACTAAAAAAATAAAAAATGAACAACAATACCAACAAAAAGTACTGTTGCACATGTGCATGGGTACTGTTGTTCAATTTTTTTAGTGACGAATTTTAGCGATTTTTAACAAAAATATATATAAAATACCTTTTTAGCATTTATTTGTAGGTTTTAAATTTATGATTTAGTTTTTAGCATTTAGCTTGGGGATGGAGTGGGGTTTAGGTTCTTGGGGGGTGAGGGTTAGGTTTTTTTAAGTTTGTGGGGGGTGGGGAAGGGGGATTAGGTTTTTTTAGGTTTTCGGGGGTGAGGTGCTTTTTTAAGGTTTTTGAGGGGTGTGGGGGTTAGGTTTTTCTAAGGTTTTTGGGGGTGTGAGGGGTAGGTTTTTTTCTGGGGTTTTTGGTGAGTTATAGTTTTTATAGGGGGTAGGGGTGTTTAGGTTTTTGGGTTGTGGTGGGGTGGATGGGGGTGAGTGTTTAGGTTTTGGGTGATGATGGGTGAGTTTATTTTGTTATGTTCTCGTGTTTCTCGCAATAAGAGTGGTTCTCAAATGAACCATACCCTATATATATATATATATATGTATATATATATATCCCAACACGTTGCGCGGGATATGATCAGGGCGTTAGGGGTTTTTTTTTGTCTTTTCAATCTTTTTTATTTTCCCAAATTATGCTGCTTCATTTTTGGCGTCTAAGATTGTTTTAGCGTTAATTGTATTCATTAAATTTTTGGCATTGAATTAATTGTTTTTGTGTCACATAGATAATTTTTTTGGCGTTATAGCGTTTCTAGTCAATTTTTTTGGCGTTTTGTGGCGTTGTATAATAATTCACTACGAGTCATTAATATTTTCATAAGATTACAATAAGACCAAATATTTTTTATGGCGTTTAGTCAATTTTTTGGCGTTTAATACATTGACAAAGTGTTTTGCCAGCATCCATTCTCACAGTTTTCATACTACAAGCGTTTTGGTGTTTGTAGTTTTTGGCGTTTTATATAATAATGTATTTTTTGTAGAGAATTAGATAACAAAACAACAAATAATTTGATAACAAAACAATATAAAGTAAAAAAGTAAAAAAGAAAAAAAATAAAAAAATGGTAATCTAATTTCTCATCCGAATCTTCACTGTCATCAGCCTCTTCTTCTTGAATTTGTTTTGGCGTTTTGAACCTTTGAATACCTTAGCTAGATGCCAACTTTCCTACATAAACGCCGTCTTTTTTAGACGAAGCTTGTTAGTGGCATCTTGTGTTTTGGTGTAATATTCTCGTTTTGGTGGTATGTCATTAAAGATCAACTCTTGCTTGAATGCTATTTACAATAATGGAGTCCAAAATAGCATTTTACACTTGTGTTGATCCCTTCATGCCATGCATATAATCATCAAGAACAAAGCTCACATGATGACATATCACTGTCATCAGTCTCTTTTTCTTGAATATTTGTCCATTTCATTCAGCAAAAGATTATAGAGATAACCCCCTTAGAGAAGAATCCATTTAGTGAAAGCTTTGCCATCTGTGGTTATTTTAACTAACCTTCTTTGGCGTTTTAAAGTGAGTGGTTTCTAGAGAACATGTCGTTTGTTTTTCTGGGTGTGATCATTCATTGTGTGTAGACCCCTCTCTTATAGGAGTTTTTTGGCGCGTAGTTTAGGCGAGATTATTTATTATAATAAATGATAGTAATAAAGTAACCGTCTTTTCAGTTACTGTTTGTATTTACTGTTTTATTCAGCTTTTATCAATTTCTAGGGTGATAGATGTCCCATCTTCCAAGTTTGGCGTTTTTTTTAAATGACGTTATGCAGAACAAGATGACAAAATACAATAACGGAGAAAATATTAAGTAGGAAAAATATTTCTTGTTATTTCTGGCATTTTGTAAGCAATAACTTTTTGTAGTATTTTTTTTTGGTGATTTGCAAATAAATAGAGAAATATATCATTTAATTATCTTAAAAAAAGATTATTACACAGAAAAAAAAATAAAAATAAAAATAAAAATTAAAACTCTTCGTCAGAAGGTACTTTATCCGAGAAGTATCCATCACTTGCGTCATCTTCTTCCTCGGAGTCTTCATATAGACCTTCATCCATGTCATCACTTTCACTTTCATCGTCTTCTTGTTCTCCATTTTAACATGTTTTGCATTACGCCATTTTTTAGACCATTTCTGTGTTCAAACAAGTGGCGTTATGCAATTCTTCCATGAACCCAAGCCCCTGCTTTTTTCAATCCAGTAGTCTTCCTGCTCTCTGCTGTCGTATATAACGGTCACCATGTCTGTTTTATCATCAAAATGCCATGATTTTATGACAGGGTCCGGCTTTACATTGTGACAACTCATATAAATCCTTGTTAGGTTTCGATTTAGTTTGTAATTAAACGTACGTATATGAATTGAATGTGTTGTTTGATTATTTTCTTGAATGATTATGAACTTGGTAATTTGTGATGTGAATTACGTGAAACCGAAATCTGAAACCGAAGTATTGTGTTAAGCGTCTTTCTGCGAAACGAAACTTTTTAGTATGATACTTTGCGAAACGAAACATTTTAATTAATTATTTCGTGTAACTCGCAAGACCGCCACTTAGTAAACCCAACCCAAACAGACCCCTTCCCCCTTGCGCTATAACCAGCCCAACCCACCACCCATACCCCCTTGTGCGAAACATGAGCCCAACCCACTCCTTCCCTTTTCGGCCCACAAGACCCAAACACCCTTCTATTTGTATGTACGTATATGCATGAGTTAAAAAATATTGAAACCATACCCTCCCCTTTGGTCATGCGACGGCAGTAGAAACTCCCCCCTTGTTCGCAATCAGCTTCTTGTTGCCTCTCTATTCCTCGTTAATCCTTCTCTCCGATCTAAGGTTAGTATTCTTGTTTGGATTGTGATTTATGGTGTGATTTTTGTAGAAATATGCTGTGATTTTTAGTTGACATGCTAAGGTTTTGTTTTTGCATGATTTATTTCGATTGGGTATGCGACTTGTTGAGTTAATTGGTGTTATGTATGCATAAATGATCATTGGCTGCGTTTTTGTGAAAAATCATGATGTGTTACATCTAGGGTTTGTGATTATTGACATGGTTAGATGGTAATTGATGATTAGACTGCTGTTGGTTGTTATTAGGAAGGGTTGGGATCGTTTATACGCGTTTTGGTGTCGTTTGATTGTAAAACAGAATACTGATTGATGAAAACAGCCAACTTCAATTGGCTGTAAATGGACCATTATAAATCAAAAAATTGATTTTCTGAAGTCTAAGTTATACGCTTTCGAAAAACGCTTCAAATGGTGCTGGAATCATATTTTTCTGATGTCGTTTGCTATTTTTAAAGGTCTGTTTTATTCAGCGGCAAAAGCTGCGTTTTTTCTGCAGAAAATGTGTGTTATGTTTTTCATCACAACTTAAAATCTGGATAGAGTTAGGTCATGAAATTCGTAGAGTAGATGGCCACGGGTGTCGTCGTAAATCTCCAACTGGAATTTCGTCAATCGGACTTATGATGGAATTTAAATGAAGTTTTCAATGGACTGCAGTCAGAAAGTGATGAATCTGACTGCAGCCCGGTATGATTTTATTAAAATAATTGGTAATGAATTGAGTCACGAGATTTTTACACAATGTGACATGGACCGTTTGGAAAATTCTGTAAAGTTTTGGAAATTTTTGGAACAAGTTCACTATTTTAATAAAATACCCGAAAATAGCACAGTTTTGGTTGTTAAAGCTGAAACAATTGAAGTAGTGATTTGCGTGTCTAAATGTCGGTTATGTTATCTGATAATGATCCAACTTGTTATATGTCAACGAAAGTGTTATGTGAAGTATCGTGTGCTTGTTCTTGAGTAGTTATAGGTGGAATGTATATATGGGTGTGAACTGTCAAAGTGAGTGCATGTTATGTGGTAGATGCATGTAGGAACTTTGTGCCCTATTTGAAACCACTAATGGACTAACTGGTAACATACTAGGACGTGATTGACCAACCTTGACTGTTAGCTATTTTTTAAGAGTCAAACTGAGCAACGAAAGGTGAGTTCACACTTTCGTTAAAGCATGGGATTCCCAGTGGTTTGGGAATGGGTTAAATAACAACTACCCCCCTTAGGTGGGATATAATCTGCGTATTCTCCTTGGGCAGAATACGTACCCTCGTCCTCCTTGGGTAGGACAACAACCTTAAATTTACTAGACAACAACTCTATCATGAAGTCCCTCATTTTTATATCGACTTAATCGTCGGGCCATTGGCGAACGGGTCATTAGTTAAATAGCGCTATTAGGTCTGACAAGCCTCACACCGTGCCGTAGAGGACGGGAGTGGACTAATGTACTTGGGCACTTAGTCAATGATGATAGACATTGACGCAGGGCACTCAAACATGACTTAAGTCAGTAGTCGATATGGTAACGGGTCTAGTGGTTTACAACATGGGGTAGCCCCCACGGTATATGGTTATGGGAACATGGAACTGGATAACTTTTTCTTTTCGAAACAAGTTAACAACATATGGTTTTTGGAACAACATTAAAACAGACAACCAACTGTGAACTCGCCAATATTTTTGTTGATACGTTACTACATGGTTTGCAGGCCGTTAGGTTATTTACTGGAGCTTGCATTGGAGAAGGAGTCGTTGTGGGACATGAACCGCTATGTGTTCATGGGAAACTTTATGAAACTTTAAACTTATATTTTGGTTTTGAACTTAATGCTTCAGCTGTTAACTTAGACTTTGCTAAATTGTTTGACACCAATTATATTGTTTGTGTTGGGTTTTATTTACTTGCTTATATTGTTCAATATGATTGGTGGCTTGATCCTGGTCAGTCACGCTCCCTGCGGTGATACTCCGCTTGTGGATTTTGGGGGTGTGACAGATTGGTATCAAAGCCATTGGTTATAGTGAACTTGGTTTTAAAAGGGAAAAATCTTTTTGACAAAAACCAGACTATAACCTGTTCAGTGCTCAACGATCCACAGCGACACTTCGCTCCACGTGCAAGACCCAACACTCTAGGTGGTAGGATTTATGTTTGTATTGCCCACTTGCTTGATTACTTTTGCATGGTGTGCTGTTTATGGTATGTTTAGGTAGGATAGTAGCATGTTGTCTATTAGCCCTAATGCGTTCTTTATGACACTCAACTGTTTACTCGAAACTTGGCAAGTAGTGATCAAATTCATTTTCCTGTTTTCTCGTCATGCGTTCTATCTATTCATGCGATTGACTCGACATGACGTTACCGTTACAGCAAGAATTCAGATCTGACCCTCCGTACATTCGGTTGGCACGACAACATTCACGTAGAACAGAGCCGGCCCAAATGAACTCGGATTTAGGAGAACAGTATACCCACGCGTCCATGTCAACAAACCCCATCAACTCCACTAGTCGTCACCAGAAACGAAGCAGTCACAGTTACACGCGTTTGTCGTTGTACAACTCGAAACCCTATTATCCAAACTTTGTTTGGACCAATGATATACTCACGTGACTATGAGGCAACGAACTTTGCTTTCGTGTCGAAGCTCATAAAACTAATTATATAATGCATCATGGAAGTGATAAGAGGTATCAAGGTTTGAATAAGAATTACTGATAGATAGGAATGAAAAGGAATAGTCCGATGCGGAAAGAAAGAAAAGTTAGTCTAAGATTTGTTGAACCATTCGGAATCATTAAATAAATTGGATCAGTAGCTTATCAGGTAAAGTTACCAGAAAAATGACAGGAATACATGATATATTTCATGTACATAATTTAAGGAAATACCTAGCTGATGAATTTTTAGTTGTACCTCTTCAAGATATAGAGGTAAATGAAGAATTTAAGTCCATTGAAAGACTATACAAGTCAAAGATAAGAATCTCAAACCATAGAGAATAGTTCTGGTCAAAGTAAAGTGGAATTCAAAGCAAGGACCAGAATATACTTGGGAACTAGGATCAGTGACGAACTAAAAGTATTCCTCCATATTTCAGTGAATCTCGAGAATGAGATTTAAAATAAGGTGGGGAGGATGTAACATTTCCATTTTTATTAAAATAAAGTATATAAAATTTATATTATTAAACAGGTAGATTACAAGAAAATTGACTGTTAGAAATATGAGATATTTAGATGAACATAGGAACCGTTTAGTAATTAAATAATAAAAATAAGTTATAATTGACCTTACTCCGTTTTAGCGAAACTTGGGTCAAAATGTAGATAAAATTATGCTCGTTCTGATGACATATTTATCGTTTTATAAAACGTCATATTCTAGAAGTTATACATGATAAATGAGTGAAGCACCTGAATTAATTTTAATAATAAAATAATAATAAAAATCTTAACATATGAATTGTGAAATTGTGTGTGTTATGTGGAAAGATCTGATGGAATCTTTTCTTTTGAACGTGTTCCCTAAGTTTTTCCATTTCAACTATAAATAACACATAAGGTAGCATTCTAAAATTGTTCAGATCATTTTCTTTCTCTCTCTCCCCTCCCTCTGCTATATATTATACACCCATTTCTCTTTAGTATTATACCCATAAATCCTACGAAGCTCTGCCCCTTTGTAATTTTTTTAACCCCTGATCACTGATTCGATACCCTGTCTGATCGATCCTAAACCCAGCAACGGATGTCAAGGTGTTGCCTGTATAAGGCTACACTTTGTTAACTACGTTGGGGTCTTGATCTCGTGATGTATTGATAAAGTTAAATTGGGTTATTACACTAACACGAGTGCATTGTATATTTTATTAAGAGCTCAGGAGTTATACCAAGAATATTACTAGGAGGCTTTTAGTTAAACCCTAAAGTCTACAAAGTGAGCCATTCTTTCTTTTTTTCAAATTGCTTTGCAAAACCCTAAATGTTTTTTAGTTATACTTACAGTGATTAAGTCGTTGTATTCTATAATTACTGCCGATATGTGGGGTTTTATATACACTATTATTCAATCGTTGGTATTGGATGAAAGTTAGCCAATAGTAATATGAACACAGTCATTGTAACTGCCAACGTGACAAATACTGATTGAGTTTTTGGTAGATATAAACATTATAATCTCCATCTTGATACTGTAAAGTTATAACAATATGTATTTTTATAAAATAGAATGAACTCACCAGTATTTTTCATTGATAAAATGTTTTCAAACGCGTTTCAGGTAACTTACTGTGAAAGTAATAGAAGCCTGCTATGGAGCACTGAAGGCTTAAATAAAATGGCTATAAATACCTGAATAAAAGAAGAAATTTATGTTTTATTAATTAGGGTTTACCCTATAAAAACATTTGAATGAAATACAGGTTTTAGCCCATTTGTTTAATATTAAAAGTTTGGTGTTTTTACAAACTCAGAAATTATTTCCTAACTATGATTCTGATGAAAATTTTTTCACTGCATATTTAATAAACACCGGTACCACTTGACTGGTTCACGGCTCTCGCTCCCAGGGTGGGGTCGGGGGCTGTGACATTATTTATACAGTACTTAGTGTACCTTCTTCACGGATCACAAAAGTCTTCAATACATATTTAATCAGAAGGAGTTGAATATGCGTCCTCGGCATTGGGTTGAATTGTTGAACGACTACGATTGTGAAATCAGGTACCACCCGGGAAAGGCGAACGTTGTAGTGGACGCCTTGAGTAGCAAGGAAAGAGTCAAGACATTAAGGGTTCGAACTTTAGAGATGACGATTCAAACGAACCTCACCACACGTATCATGACACGCAATGAGAAGCACTCAAGGAAGAACATATTAAGGCAGAATTTCTCAAGGGTATGGAGAAGCAGTTAGTGCCAAAAGAAGATGGAACCTTATACTTTATGGGACGCATTTGGGTTCCACTCTTTGGTGGTCTTCGAGAGGTTTTTTTTTATGAAGCACATAAGTCAAGGTACTCGATCCACCAGGATCAGACAAGATGTACCAAGACTTGAAGGAGTACTATTGGTGGCCTAACCTCAAAAACGACATCGCTGCTTATGTCAAAAAGTGTCTGACTTGCGCAAAAGTTAAGGCCGAGTACTAGAAATCCTCGAGCTTGCTACAACAACCCAAGATTCCCATGTGGAAGTGGGAACAAATATATACGGACTTCATGACCAAATTACTTATGACCTCCATAGGTCACGACATGATATGGGTAATAGTTGACAGACTAACCAAGTCCTCACACTTCCTGCCGATACGGGAGAAAGATCGTATGAAAAAGCTTGTTGAACTGTACCTTAAAGAAATAATGGCTCGTCATGGAGTGCCTATTTCGATAATCTCGGACCGAGACAGTCGTTTTGTATCGAGAATTTGGCAATATTTTCAACAGGCCTTTGGATCTCGCCTAGATCTAAGCACGGCCTTCCATCCACAAACTGACGGCCAGAGCGAATGAACCATTCAAACCCATGAAGACATGCTTAGTGCATGTGTGATGGACTTAGGTGGCAATTGGGATACTCACCTACCCTTGGTTGAGTTCTCCTATAACAACAGCTACCACACAAGCATACAAGCCGCACCGTTTGAAGCTCTTTATGGTCGGAAGTGTCGCTCTCCGCTATGTTGGGCGGAAGTTAGAGATAAAAAATTAATTAGCCCCGAGTTAGTCAAGGAGACTACTGATAAAATCTTCTAGATCTGAGACCGTATCAAGGCGGCTCGTGATCGACAAAAGAGCTACGCCGACAACAGACAAAAACCGTTATCTTTCGAGGTAGGAGATAAAGTTTTGTTAAAAGTCTCGCCTTGGAAGGGCGTAGCCAGATTTAGGAAGCGTGGGAAGTTAAATCCACGATATATTGGGCCATTCGAGATCTTGGAAAAGATCGATCCTGTTGCCTATAAATTGAAGCTACCGGGTGAACTTAGTGGCGTACATGACACATTCCATGTGTTTAACCTCAAGAAGAGTCCAACACAAGAGACGGTTATCATCCCTGCGGATGAAATACACATCGATGACAAACTCTGATTCACTGAAGAACCCGCTGAGGTTATGGACTGGAAGGTCTAGAAAACAAGGAAAAGTCGCATCAAGTTTGTCAAAGTCCGTTGGAATTCTCGACACGGACCTGAGTATACTTGGGAACATGAGGATCAATTTAAAGCCAAATATCCCCATCTGTTTGAGAAGACTCCTGCAACGGATAACTCTGCTTGAATTTCGAGACGAAATTCTTTTTAGCGGGTGGAGTATGTGACAAACGACACAATCCGGTAACTTCCGTACCATTATATAATTATTTATTTTCTACAATTATGTGTTTTAAATGTCAACCTTACATGTTTGCATGTTATACATTTTAATCATGCATATCATACATTTTATGCGTCGCATTTTGAAACAATTTTAGCAATGCGTCAAAACAATTAGTAAACTCACCGGTTAGATAGGCTGTGTCAGCACTGCCTCAGTACTCAGCTAAATGGAAGATTTAGGACTTAGACGTAGGTCTGACATAAAAAAATATATCAAATCCCAAGTGGTAAAAACAAGTATAATTGTTAACACTTTCCGGAAAAGTTAACTAACTTTAAAAGTGTCCGTTTTGGACCTTATAAGTTACACAACTTAACCTTTTAGCGAACCGGCAATGAAACAAGCACCGAACAATTATCCGAACACTATCAACACACCAAATAAGAACTAGTTAGACATATTTTGACATCATAAGGTTAGTTATTATCACTAAACACCTTGTTTCATTTATAAACCCCTAATTCTATTTAACCCCTAATTAAAACATCAACTTACATGCTAGTCCTCTAACTATCAAAACTTGACACAACCCCCCTTTCTCCATTTTAACGGTTGTAATGGGAGCCCAACAAGCCCCCAAGATGTCTCACAAGTGTGTAGTTTATTTGTTGGATCATAAGGTGTTTGATGGATTAGGATGTGTGCAAGATTTATAAGGGAACTCATTCTTTCCAAACCATATTATTTCACACCAATTTCAAACTTCATCTTCTCCTCTTCTTCTCCCCAACCTCACGACCACAACCACTCTCTATTTACCTCCATTTTGTGATCATTCTCCAAGCAATCCAAGTTCATACAAAAAATTTATGTGTTTATGTGTATATTATGTGTATTATGTACTAGTATACAAGTAGGGTTCAAAAGCTAATAAAATAACACAAAGGATACAAATATAATTTATACCCAGAAATAACACAAAATACAACCAAGTATAAAAAATATTTATACTTGCCCAAATTGGTATATGGAGTATAATATATATATATATATATATATATGGTAAGGTTCATTTGAGAACCACCGTTATTGCGAGAACCGCGAGAACCAATGTGAACACAAAATAAAATCTAAAAAAAAAATAAAAAAAGTACTCAAATTTTTTTTAATATTTTTTTAACAAAAATCTCTATATTTAGTTACCCAAAAAACACTTTTTTTTTTATTTTTGAGTAACAGTTATCCATGCACATGTGCATATATATATCATTACTTCGACAGATTCCATAATACGTTATCAGTAATAGACAATTGCACTTTAATTTACAATACCATCCGTAATACACTAATTTTTACATTACCAATATTCAAAATGCACATGTGCATCATTAGGTATAACCATGATATAACATGTTTTGTTACAAAAAGTTTGTGATTTTGAACGGAGAAGTAGGCCCATATACATTTTTTTTGGTTAGTTATATCTAGTGGTTGATGGTTTGGCTATAGTTATTACCTTATGATGTAATATGATGATTGGATGGTATAAATGGTGTTGATATACATGTAATAAAGTGAAAATATTGGTAATGGTGTTGTATTATGGATGGTAGGAGGTAATGATATTGTATTATGGATGGTAGGAGGTAATGGTAGTGTATTATGGATGGTATGATAGATGAAAGGGAAAGTGTATTCAAAGTATGTACCAAAACACCTTATTTCATGTTGATACATATAGATGCACATGTGCATTTCTAATATTGGTAATGTAAAAAGTAGTGTATTACATATGGTAGTGTAAATGAAAGTGCAATTGTCTAATATTTGTAAAGAATTACATAATTTGTCAAAGACATTACAAAAATGCACATGTGCATGTTTGTGTATTATGGATAGAATGATAGATGAAAGAGAAAGTAGTGTACCAACACACCTTATTTCATGTTAATACATATAGATGCACATGTGCATTTCTAATATTGTTAACGTAAAAAGTAGTGTATTACACGTGGTAGTATAAATGAAAGTGCAATTGTCTAATAGTTGTAATGAATTACGAAATTTGCCAAAGAAATGATACAAATGCACATGTGCATGGATAACTGTGACTCGAAAAAAAAATTTTGAAATTTTTTTATTATAAACGAAATATAACGTTTTTTCCAAAAAAAAAAGATAGTAAAAAAATGGGTGTTTTTTAGATTTTTTAGGTATTAATGTTTGTGTTCACACTGGTTCTCGCGGTTCTCGCAATAAAGAGTGTTTCCTAACGGATCATTCTCCTATATATATATATCCTTAACAAATATCTTGAACACTTGGACTTTTAGACTTTGGACATATGGACAAATACATATATACAAAGAACCAATATATATATATATATATATATATAACTAGTGTGATTAAAAATATATATATTAAACAAGCCTTAAAAATATATTATTTTTGAGAAATATAATTCCGAAAAGTATAAAATCATAAGAAATGATTTTGACATTAAATACAAAATACATGGGTATTTACACCTAAATACACGTATACTTTCCTAAGTATACATTTGGTAAAAATTACAAATATATTTTTACTAAAATAATATTGAAAATATTATTTAATAAAAGTATAAATCAACTTTGACTTGGTCAAAGAAATACAAAGACAAGAACACACAAAATAATACAAGAATACGTATACAAAGATAAGTTAAAAATATATTATTTTTAACACATATTGATCGGAGTGTCGCGCTCCGATCAAAGATAATATTTATAACTCTAATTACCCTTAACAAATAGCTAGTGGTAGCAAGGGGTCGAACCACGAAGAGTATGTGGTTTGTGAATGGATTCGATTGAATTAAAAGGAATGTCACAATTTATGAAGCTTGCTAGAATATTTTTATTTTTTTTGTTTGGTTAAAAAGATGTGAATTAAACTAAAGGAGTTGATTAAATTACTAATGATTAACAAATTGCAAGAAAGGTAAATTGATTGTTTAAACAATAATGAAAAAAAGGGTTCACACCCGGTTTCTGTAATTGCAAACCTAGGTTCCTACAAGTTTTAGAATTGACCTAATTGGATAAGTGATTAACAGATTTAGTGTACCGTGATCTACGTGCCAATAACTGTCAACATTCCTAAGAATGGACAAGAATGCACTTCGTAATCAACACAAGTAAATCCTAACCAAGATAATGCATAAGTGCATAAACTCATTTCACAAAGTCATAACTTTATCACCGTTCGACAATTTGTAAATTCAATTCAAATACACGGCAATTATCAAAGGTGTTCAAAATCAAAACACAATTTGTCACACAAGTCAAAACTAAACACAATTCAAAACACTAAGTAATACAACTACCTACACCGGGGTGAAACCAAGGTGATTAGCCGCTCATGGTTGAAGGAACTTGATCACCGGATGACGAAAGCTTGATCTTGATCATCTTGAAGTGTGGAGAAGGATGGAATGGTTGAGGGTTAGGGTTTGGTGATTGGTAATGGTGGAAGTGGTGATGGTTGGATGAACTAGGGTTTGTGAACTGGTGATGAAGGTGAATTGAATGGTTATTCGGTTGATTCGGATGATCCAAGGTGTTAGAGATGGATTGGTGATTGGTAGTGATGATGGTGATGATATTAGGCTCCAAGAACAAGTTTCAAACTAAAAAACAAGTGTAACCCCCGTTTCTTGGTCAAAATTGACGTTATAACCCGTCCCCAACACCCCAAAACTCAATTTTCGCGAATCAGAGCAGTGAGGGGCGTCCCCGACGGCCCCCTGGGCGTCCCCGACGGCCCCCTGGGCGTCCCCGACGGCCCCCTGGGCGTCCCCGACGGCCCCTAGAAGTGCCAAAATCACCCGATGGCTTAAACGGCTGTTTACGGACTAAATCTAGCGACGGACACTTCTGAGGGGCGTCGTCGTCGGCCCCCTGGGCGTCGCCGACAGTGCCTATAAACCTCACATTTTGTTTTCTTCGTAACTTCTTCGTTTTAGCTCCGTTTTACTCACCGTTTTCGCCCACGTACTCGTAATTTAGCCCTCTATCATGCCATCTTCCAATATATTCATTTTAAATCCATTACCATTGTCACATCCCCAAAATACCACTTGCGGAAACACCGCGGGGCGTGTGACGTACCAGGATCTTAGCCACCAATCACATTGAACTCATAAATATATTTAAATAAAACTTTCATTCATTAACATAAGGTGTTACAAAACGTTACATATAATTCATTGTACACAGCAGAAGCAAAAACTCATTTGTTAAGTGTTTCATAAACCACGCGTACGAAAACCATTAGACTTGTGTTGCGATTCCATGTATCTCGACCCATGACCACTCCAGCCTTCCAGACAACAAGTTCCATGATATAACCCTACCGACCTGCAAGCATGCAGATAGGTGTGTCACACAACGCTGGTGAGTTCAAAGTTTGTTAACACGTTTTAGTTACCAGATATAAGTATAATTCAATGATTTAATGTTGTTATTAACTCGATTACCGCAAATGGCTCTAGATTTATTTGCCCAAACCCCAATGCTCTATCACACATTGGTCAAGTGGTTAAGGTAATTAGTTCCGACCGTCCTCCCCGGTATGGTGTGAGAGTGCCAAACCTAAAAGCGCTATCAACTAATAACCCCGTTGCCTCCCCGGCAACCAATCGGTATATGTAAGGGGACTTAATGATAGAAATGAGTGTAATAACCAACATCCCAATAACCCGACATTCCACCCCGGAACGATTACTAGATGTCCCTCCCCGGGACGCATGCTTGGTAAAAGAGCAGTGAACTCACCTTAGATTTTCTCGGTATGTTACGTTACATTACCCGTTCCTAGTTGGTCAACCAAACCCTACCGTGGTTACCAAGAGTAGTCAGTTTCACAATCACGTATCCAAATCACGTATCACATAGTAAACATTTAGATTTCATGCACGATTATAATCACAAGTTCATGTTTCCATCAATGATTACTAACAACGTCAGTTACAGTTTGCATCTATCCCATGATCACACTATACATGTAGCACATACCTAGTTCCTTTACAAGTTCACACCTCATGTATAAGACTCTTAGATAGCAATTAACGAATGGGTTTGTTACTCACATAAAACAGTTCACATTCCACATGCATACTATGCGATAGTGTTCAACAGTTACAGTGATATTCACATTAATACATACAAGTTTCCTAGTTTCCAACTAATGAAGTCATTAAGCATAGACGAATTTATGAAATCAGCATTCACAATAAACACACAATCTACTATATTAACAGTTTTGTTAATTCGTTCTCAAAAGGTATCCGGTGAAAGATCATATTCTGTCGAGATCACATATGACGAAACACCCTATGTTTCGTCGAGATCAGACATGGCGAAACACTCTTATGTTTCGTCAGGTTCAGACATGGCAAAACACTCTTATGTTTCGTCGGGTTCAGACATGGTGAAACACTCTTATGTTTCATCGGGTTCAGTTACCAGGTCCTTGGCCGCATAATCATCAGTTTCACATATTCAGCATAATCAAAGGATTAAACAGTTTAATTTCCTTGAATTCCTATGAACACTTATCACTACTGAGTTATGAACAATAACTACCAAGATTTCCATAATCATAACAATCAACAGGCTCATCATGACCTACCAATATAATTAACCTAAGAATCCATCATCATCGGACTCTAGCAAACAATCATAATCATCCTCATCATCAAAATTCATGAAGAGTCTAGTTTTTTGTAATATCAAAAACCATATACGACTGTTTTCGTGTTTACCCCAATAATACAATCAAAATTTATCTTAATCAAGATATTATTAACACATGTTGCTAGCATACCCTAAATCACACAAACCCCTAACTGTCTTTGCCAATCGATTAACATGTTGCACGCAGATGAGAGCAATCAATAATAAACAAGGCAATTATATATATTCATACTAACCAGTCGATGAGAGAGTTATGCTTAGACGAGAGGGTAGAGCTTCTCATGAGAGGGGAAAGGAGGCTGCCGTCGGTTATGAGGGTTAGGGTTTGAGATATCATACAGCGTATATGTTTATAGTGTGAACAGGGCCTAGTCCTACCCGGGTTTCTCTTGGGTCGAAGCCCATCCTGGCGAACAACATCTTTCATCGTTAACAAGGTGACGAAAAACATCAGGTTTCATCGAGCAAAGGTGACGAAACTCCATCCGATCTTTCGTCGAGCAAAGGTTTCGTCGAAGAAGAGCATGCAATATAAACTAATCCTAAGTTTTAATAGCAACCACACAACCCACTACTTAAATCATGCAGTGATTATTCACATGTTATAACACAAACAAATTACAAAAAAAAAAAAAAGATTGTAAACAAGTAACGTGTCGAGGAAAGACCTGTGAAAACTCGAGTTGTCACATCATCCCCAACTTGAAAGAAATTTCGTCCTGAAATTTGACGAGTAATCTAAAATAACAAGATGTTAACTCAGGATGACTGGGGATTTTCCGCGGGTACCACATCATCCCCAACTTGAAAGGGAATTCCGTCCCGAAATTCGCCAATGACAGCAAAAGTTGGTTCAACCATCTGAACAATTGAGGATATTAGAGCTTTATCAGATCTTTACGTTCCCACGTGAACTCCGGTCCAAGTCTTGAGTTTCAACGAACTCTCACGATTGTCATACGACTTATGCTATCGAACCTTGACTTCTTGGTCCATGTTTTCGATAGATTCCCTGATAAATACAACTGCTCAGTTAACCTTAGACTCTGGTAAAGGTATCACAGGTGTTTCATTGGATAAACGCTGCCTTAGACTCGAGGCATAATATCATCACGAACGTTATCCAATTTGTCAAGTAACTCGAGTTTGTGAGCCATGTCACCGATTCGTTCTAGAAATCTGAATGTCCCAACGTATCGTAAACTAAGCTTGCCACGTTTTCAATAGCGTACCGCACCCTCCCAGGGTGAAACTTTCGATTATGACACGTTCGCCTACAGCGAACTCCCAGTGTTTCCTGACAGTCACGCGTTGCCGTCAAACAATTTCTGATCTAAGCAATCTTCAAGAGTTTCGAGTACATGTCCTGGATCTGTGATTAGGTTGTCACCCACCTTAGTCCAACAAGAAGATTGGTATTATCGTCCATGCAAAGCCCCCAAACAGAGCTGTCTGAATACTAGAATGTTAGTTGTTGCAGTAAATTCAACCAGAGGTAGGTGTCCTTCCAATGTTACTAAGTCAATCACACATGCCCGCAGCATGTCTTCAAGTGTCAGGATGTTTATTTACTCTAACCGTTTGTCCTATGATGATGAGTAATGCTCATGTCTATACGTGAGCCAAGAGGGTTGTGTAATGCCTGCCATAAATCAGGTATAGATCAAAATCAGAGATAACAGGAGTTGGCACCCCGTGCCTAAAAAGCCGCCTCTCTTAGAGGAATATTCACAACTTGTGAAGACTCGACTGTTTCCACGATTGCAAGAGAGTGTGCTGGTTATGTGAGACGATCAACGATCACCCAGGTGATATTGTCTCCGTTTCGGGTTGTAAGTAGACTAGTGGCAAAATCCATGGCAGTATGTCCTCATTTCCATATGAGTGTTTTTGGTTGTTGGCACAAGCAGTAGGTTTCTGATATTCCACCTTGTCTTTCGCACAGACATCGTTCATATACTCGGCTACGTGGGCCTTCATGCCCGGTCGCTAGTTCAGGATTTATAAATCCTAGTATCCTCTATCAAGACCCAGACGACTGAAACATCGGGGCAGGTGTGCTTTGCTCCACTCAAGTTCCCTACGGTTGCAGTATAATGGGAAAGCGTATGCATTCCATGAAGTAGCGAATATCGTCCAACTTGCAAGAAGTTGCTCTTCCATGCCCCGCATGGACCCAACGTGAAATTCCTCTTCCTCTAGTGCTTCGGTTAGAACAAGGCGAATCCGATCGGGTAGGCTAGAGTCGATAGTGAGCTGCATGCTCATACGTGTTTTAGGTTCCATAGTCGTAACCGCTCGAGAGTTCCATCTAGTGATGTCATCATATGTTTAGCTTTTTCGAAACAAGGGTACACGGGAGGCCCTTGTGATCAGTCTAAGTAGTGCATTTGATACCGTCCAAGTAATGCCTCCAACTTAAATCCAAAGACCACGGTTTCCACCGCAGGTTATGACTCGTGCAATTCTCCTTCGTAAATCCACTATGTGCGTCATCGTCTCCTTGTGTTGCATCGGCGTGTAACTGGGTCTCCGATTCGAACCATCATGGTATACCGCTAGTTCACCCACATCCTCAGGTAAAGGCGATGTTCAGTGCATTGCAGAGTTGGGATTTGAAAACTGAAAAGACGTCCTCCTGTTTTGTCTTCCACGAGCACAGCACCCTGCTGTGCTAAAGAGATTGTTGTATCCTCGAAGGGATCTTTGGTGTTGATCAGTTCCTAACAAAATGGATCTTGGCAAGATCCTCGCGTATTCCCACTTCGTTGTTTGTATGCCTAAAAATGTACCTCTCTAATCCAGAAGTTACCTTTATCAAGACTTCGTGTGTAGTGGCTCCTCCCTCGGGAGCTCTAAATTAAAATACAAATGCCGCCCATGATGTTCCTTTCTCCTGGTAATGATTCAACATGTCAACAATAAGCATGGTCGATTCATGTGATCCATAAAGCTGCCGGTGCGATGATTAGCCCAACGGTCATGGAATACAACGTTGTAATGGCCACACTACATTCGATATGCCGTTTTAGGAACATGCTCCATCTGATAAAAGTTCATTTGTTGGTCAATCCTCGAATGGGAGCTTGACCCTCGCTACTAGTCAACAGGTTGCCAAGGCATGGTCAGGGCAAACAGTTCTTGATTGTCACCCTTCACGGATATAACTGGGGCTCCCTAAAGCGAAGAAACTGGGTCTGGCCAAACTCCTATCCAACAATTTCTGTAGTAGATTAGATGGTTCTTGCAACCCACCTGGTGCAAGACGGTAAGGAGTACAAGTAATCAGGGCTTCCTCTGGCGCGAGATCAAACTGAGATATTGGCTAACAGTTGCGGAAGTAATCCTGGAAGTTCTTCGAGTAGCTCATCGGAAGAAATCACAACCATTGATGAATCCTCGATCCTCTTTTCCTTAGCCTTATTATCAAAGACGAGTGCTAGTATAGCGGGGTGATCTTTCCGTTGACATTTCTGTGCTTTCATAGCTGAAATGGCGCTAACCTTTACGCCACTCTGACGCTTTAGAACAGATAACGATCCTCCACTAAGGAGAGGGATACGCAAAATCTTCTCCTCACAGGGTATATCCACACGATCTCTGGATAACCAATCCACACTAACTACTGCATCAAGACCATCAAGGATAGTAGTAGGAAGGTCGATGTTGGACACATGTCCCACGAGGTCGAGTTTGCATCCCAACAAACATATGAGGTTCCATTTGTCTTGTCATCAACCGATTCCACAACAGGTTCGGTTTCAAGAAGCATTAGGGTTAAATAGAACAGTGACGAAGTGATTCGTTACCAAGAATGTGTAGGCCACCGCGTTGTTATAATCCTGGCATTGCCCACGCCAATCCTAAATGCCCCTCCATGAGCATCATTTCTCGTGTTATTGTACTCGTTGTGAGGATTTCCAGTACTGCCTTCGTTCCCTTGATTGTTGTTGTTTTGATTTAACAATGGCCACTCCATGTCGTAGGTACCTTCATTTCCATACTGTTGGTTACCTTTACAAGTACCTTGATGTTGCCGTGACTGTTGCCTCTAATGCTGTTGTGTGAGGAGCTCTACGATCATTCACCGACAGGGTCCATCTTTTCGCATTCCATGGTACGTGCTAAGGCACTACTCATTGTGCGGGAAGTTTCACATTCCACTCTATAGTCAATTGTCATCGCTTATGTCCTGATTGATTCGTAAAGGTTGACTCCCATCAGCCGCTGACTAGGGTTAGAGATTCGATTGCAGTTACTTTGCTGGTGTTCGTTGCCGGTAATCAGGGTCGTCCTAATACTGAGGTCGGCAAGATACTACGCTTATCTTCTTGTCCTTCGATCTTGCATGTCGATTGAGTAATACACGGTATGCTGCTAGAGTGTTGCAGAAGTGATCGCACTTCGGGATCTAAGGCGTCTGTACATTGAGTTCCAGCAAACAAAGAGGAGTGTGAGAGGTAGAGACCAATCATTGATGTTGCAACATCCAACTCAGGGACGTCCTTACAAGCACCTAACATTCTACACAGTTCGCTAGGCGTTCAGATGGGTGTTCAGGTAATACTCGATAGCATCGAGATTCGAAAGATTTCAGAGAGAAATGAAAAGATCACATTCAAGTATGAGACAATCACTACTATGACTCCTATAAATTTGATACGTTTCTCTTGATCGAATAACAGAGCAGAACCCCTTCTTCACTTGTTAAGCCTCATTGGGACTCACATGCACCCCACATTATTATTATGTGTGCACCCACAATAATATTGTGATTCGCATGCTCATCTCAGCTCCTCCTAACTCATGTCAAATGGTTCCTCAGACTCGAGTAGCAAACAAAGAGTATCACGAAACGTGAGTCATTAATGTTTAGGGAAATACCACCCTATCAATCACATAACACATGCAAGAAATACATGAATTCATACTGTTGTGCTAAACGTCCAATCACATGCAATGTCATATGTAAGTGTTCACTAGTTACGCAGTACAATGAGTATACGAGAGACGAACCTTGCAGTCTGGAGCTGAGTGTCATGGTCATATTCAGAACTTGTTCGGTTATAGTCTGGTTTTATAAAACGTTTTAAAACCGAGTTCACTATAACCTGTGGCTCTGATACCAAACTGCCACACCACCAAAATACCACTTGCGGAAACACCGCGGGGCATGTGACGTACCAGGATCTTAGCCACCAATCACATTGAACTCATAAATATATTTAAATAAAACTTTCATTCATTAACATAAGGTGTTACAAAACGTTACATATAATTCATTGTACACAGCGGAAGCAAAAACTCATTTGATAAGTGTTTCATAAATCACACGTGCGAAAACCATTAGACTTGTGTTGCGATTCCATGTATCTCGACACATGACCACTCCAGCCTTCCAGACAACAAGTTCCATGATATAACCCTACCGACCTGCAAGCATGCAGACAGGTGTGTCAAACGACGCTGGTGAGTTCAAAGTTTGTTAACACGTTTTAGTTACCTGATATAAGTATAATTCAATGATTTGATGTTGTTATTAACTCGATTACCACAGATGGCTCTAGATTTATTTGCCCAAACCCCAATGCTCTATCACACATTCCGTCGTATTTAAGCGAATAACGCAACCGTACGACCAAACGAACCGACATCCGAGATATTTTTGAGCATGTTTTGAGTTCCCTATACTTTAACTTCATTTTGGAGCCTTGAAATGGGGTTAACGGGGCTTAAACGTGTCAAAAATGGGCCGAAATGCGTATTTCACAAGTTCAGGGACTAAACTGCAAATTCTGAATACTTAGCCATGCGGCCCGCGTAAGCCCATGTGCATATCTTAAGCGGGCCGCCTGAGATGCCCAGTAACAGAAAAACCAGTTTCTGAAACAGCAGCTGGTTTACAGGGATTTTGGACATGGTTTTGATCATTCTATGGGCCAATTTTGATGGTGTTTGAGAGCCCATGGTATCCAAATACCATGTGCCCACTTGTACGGATGAGATCAAAGCTCAATCTTCGAGAAATGATCCTAACGGCTCTTGAAAATCTATAAATACCCACTTGCTTTCACTTGCATTCCTCACATTTGATCTGATTCTTGCTCTCTAAGTGGAAGTATTTGCTTCCTACCTGAGAGTGAATCGGGTCAAAGCTTGCGGGGACCTTTTGTAAGTATTCCTTCGTTCTTTTCGTTCATTTCTATCGTTAAAGTCAAACTGTGTTGACTTTCTACATTGACCAGTTTATGGTCAACGCGAAGTTCGTTTGAACTTCATAACGTGAGCGTAATCACGATGGTTATAGTCCCTAGTGACTATACCTACTGATTACCACGTTATCTAGGCTCAGTGACGAGTCGTAGTTTCGGCCAAAATGTGTTTTCTCACGTATTTTGTAACCAAACTACTCTAGGGTATTAAAATCGTTTGTTTTAATACCAAACCTGTTTTCTAACTTTACTAAACATGTTCTAGCATGTTTAGCTCGTCACTTTTAGATTTGTGCTTGTTTAGGGTCGTAAAGGTAAGCGATCTAATCAATCGCTTATGCTTTCGAACCCGACCCATTTGGTCGATCTTTGGGATCCGACCAAACACTTTAGGTGACCATAGTGTATAGGGAATAACCTTCCGAGGTTATACCTTATGGTCACAACGTTTAAGTAGTTGTATGATAAGTAGTTCTTATGCCTTAGGTAAATTACTAAAATACCCTTTTTGCGCCAAAATTCATTTTAAGCCTATGTAACATAAATTTTGATATCTAAACTGATTTAACAACAATGTCACGTAAAACGATGTACTAAGTATGCACACAATGGACATACATAGCAAAAACACGATGAAAAGCATGTACTATATGTGTACTATTGAACATAACAAGCATATGATATGAAAACATGGAAAGCATGAAAGTAACAAGTAGGCACATGTGTTTCACCCCAAAATGTTTGAAAAACAGTAAAAGAGGGGTACTATGTACTCACTGGCATCTTTATGCTGACGTACCTATTTTCACATGTGTTTCAGGAGCTAATGCATAGGACGTTCGTGACACGCTAGGGTGGACTTCGGCCTTAGTGACGATAAAATGGAACTAAACTAGTTAAAACTTGTTATGTACTCTTTGTTTCAGTTATTTTAAGACAATGTAACTCGTTTGTTTGATTCAATAAAATATAACTTTGTATGCCATGGTTGTGAAACAATAATTCTGTTACAACACTCCCCGACGTTTCCGCCACGGTTTGATGTTTTACGTGGTCGGGGTGTGACAGAAGAGTTGGTATCAGAGCCAATGGTTATAGGGAATTAGGTTATTAGTAATGCTTTGACCTAGACTATAACCTTTTTAGGACCCCAACACAAGTTGTCTTGTGTTTAGATCTTAAAACATGCACTTCACCTATCCTTAGGTGATCGCCAAAACAAGAACCCAATTTTCAGAAACGATTTTTGAAAAACAATCCTCTGTTTTTAAATGATTTCTTATATGGTTTTGAACCCTTTTGATTTTTCAATTTGATTTTGAAACTTTATCATTTGTTTTTGAATGATCCTTTTGGGCCTTGTGCCTTCCAAGTTTTCAAAATCTCGTCAAAGTTTTGGGTTCTAAATAGTGTGAACACGTGCAAACTGGAAGGGTGAATGCCTGTACCCTGGGTTTTCTGTCTAAGGCTAGAGTGTTCGTACAAATCCACATAATCGGACCAGTCACTCTTACCTGGGAACTCTTGGGGTGAGTGTTCACTTATAGGCGAGCATGTCTTCGCTAAGCATTATTTATGAACCCATTTACTTTGATTAGTCACTGTGTGTCGTTTGTTTGCTTTGTGATACGGACAGATGACCACCATTCTTGCTTTGCTGATTTTGTTTCATCTCATTCTTTTCATCTAATCATCTCACTCGTTTCCTCTCGTGTTTTCCTCTTTTTAGCATGCCTCCTCGACGTGAAAACCCGTTGTCTAATGCCGAAATGGCAGAGATTCTGGCGCAGCACATGGCTGCCGCACTCCCAAACATTATCGCTCAGATAAACCAAGCAAACAACAATCAGAACGCTCCTTGTAACTTCAAGAGCTTCAATTCGGCTAAACCACTGAAGTTCAGTGGTACTGAGGGGGCAACTGGGCTCCTTCAATGGTTTGAAAGCATTGAGAGTACATTCCGTCACGTTCTGTGTCCAGAGAATAGGAAGGTCGAGTTCGCCTCTAGTGTATTTCAGAAGAGGGCGCTTACATGGTGGAACGGGGTTATGAGAGATCATGGTGCTGAAGTTGCTTTAGCATAAACATGGGCTGAACTGAGAACTCTTATGATGAGGGAGTTTTGTCCTCGTCATGAGCTACGAAAATTGGAGAGGGAGTTTGATGATCTGAAACAGGTTAGTGGTGAGCACCGGGTGTATACTGATAGATATGAAGAGCTGAGCTTATTATGCCCAACAATGGTCACCCCACTCGACAAGGCTATCGAGAGATACATCGATGGTCTACCTGACCCCGTACAAGACATCGTTACTGGTAATAATCCTACCACTGTCCGTCAGGCAATCGAGTTAGCTGCGACGTTGACTGAGTCGCAGATTCGAAAGGGTAAGTTGCACAGGATGGGTGACAAGAAGGGTAAGAATCAGGAGTCTGACAAAGGGGATAGCAAGAAAGGTAAAAACAAGAAGGGGAAGGATTCTAGTTCCTCAAAGGGCTCTAGGAAGCGAAAGGCTTCCCAGAATTTTGCCATCACTGCCCAACAGAACCAGGCAGCTCCTAATCAGCCAGCGCAGCCTCCAGCAAAGAAGCTGTGACAACCCTCACAAAACCAGGTATCTGTACGACTTAATTAACTATTAATTGTTGCCTAATTACTGTGCTTAACTGAGATTTCTGATAGACTGCTACTTGATTGTTGATACTTGTACATATCTGCATCATACTTTGATTTTTCCGTCACTACATTATTTACTTACTGAACTCTAGTGACAAACATGATGCACAAAAGCACAGTAGCATTTGAACGGATAACCTATTGAACATGCTGATATAGCCAGCATCAGGCAAACACTGCCTCTAAAGGCCTGAATGAGCCAGAAATATTTTACTACACCCGTAGTGTGTGTAGGAATACAAGGGTTGTATAATTGCGTCTCTAGGAATAGGATACAGAGATTGGATGTGCCTAAAACGTACTCTAAGCACAAAACACAGCATTTTTATTTACATACTAGCTTCTAGCTAATTAATAAAGTGCCAAAATATGAGGAATTATTCCTGACACTTTGCAGAATAAATTGTGTCGCTAAAAATATTAATTACGACGCTTAAAGGATTACTTAAGCACTTTAACGGATTACTATCCGACCGAACAACCGGACTATACCCGGAACATAAAAATATTGCCAGAAATATTATTGGTATTTTTCTGAGCCAGTTAGGGTCCCTGATTACCCTAACACCCGCTTTATAACGCATTAAACAACTAACGGGGTTAATCCCTAAAGTTAACCGACTTAACTTAACTAAACTCTAACTGTACGATCGAGATCCAACCGGGTGACCCCACCCCCCCCCCTTTAGGCCGGTTCCATTCTAATGGAACTAGAGGGTACACTTTTTGATATTTTAATTAGATGTTGTGGATATCTAGAGCATGAAACCGATGGACGAAAGAGCATAATTTCTCTATATAAACACACACACAAACACAAGTTTACACACACACAAACACCAACGTTTCACTCTCTCTCTTGCTCCCTCTCTTCTCGGCCGAGAGCATCCACATCCATCCATCATACTTTCGGTTCTTGTCTTGCCATTCCAAGTGCACACAAGTGTCGGGGATCACGTACGAGGAAGCTTGAAGCAAGCGGAAGCTAAAGGACCACGTTCATTTGCTTTTATCCACGCCATTTCCGACTAGATTCTTCCCTAGCCCCGAGCTAGAGGTATAACATTTAAAACTTGTTCTTGATCGTATCTAAAGTGGTTAAAAGGATTTTTAACGGTTAAAAGTCGGTAACCCATCTTTTGAATCTAAAAAGTCTACAAAAACTCGAATATCGTTGGTTAAAAGCATATAACGCGTGTAAAAGTCGTAGTACTTGAATATGTTGATTGTTGAGGCCCGATCTATGTTGTGGTGGCTCTTATCATCGTTTAACCCGACTTTGTTAAGATCCCGAATCTTGACATACACTTGTTTCTTTGTACAAGGGTTAAAAGGTGAAACTCCACCACACGGGAAACATGAACTTGTGTAAAAGTGTTTTGACATGAAAAATAGTATTTTAAACGAGCCGATCTACGTATGTACAAGTGGTATATTCGTAGAACCGGGTGTCGAGAAAATCATGTTTTATATAAGTTGGATAACATGTTAACAAATATGATTTTTATAAACTACAAGTGTATAAACACTTGTGAAACGAAAGATCCGACAAAATAACAATTTTTATAAAAATTGTCGGGAAGTTGTAAAGAGTGATTTGTTCCAAAAACGGGGTTTTTGCAAGACTAAACTATTTTATACATAGATCCACTAAATATATCGAGATCTACACAATAGTTTTAGAAAAACTACAAGTTCATGTAACAATGCGATTTTACCTACTAGTCTACGAGTTTAATGTGTTGAAACTAGTTTGAAGTATCGGAAATTGATTGGTTGATTTAAAAGAAGTATTGGAATGATTTTGTAAAAGAAAATGATACGCTTGAAAGCGTGGCCACCTCCAGTTACAGGGAAAACTCTGGCGAAATTTTCTAAAAATCTAACACTTAGAATAATTTACAAGTGTTAGACTATTTTTGATATATTTTCAAATATATTTCGCCATGACTTTATTTACAAATATTCGGAGGTGGGGTTTTCACAAAAATAAACGTGATAAATATATATTCGGTAAATATATTTTTCACAACACTGTTTATGATTATTTTGTGAAAATGTATAAATATTATTTTTAGAGTAAAAATAATATTTACTAACTTTGTCGAACCCAAAATAATACAAACGCTTATACGACAAACATATAAGTTACAATGGTAATTACTATTACCACTTAATCGCCAAAACGTAACTTACGCTTTATACGGAAATATTCACGAATGCAGATATTGTCAACGTATTATTTTGGAAAGTATTATGTAAAAAGAAAATATATTATTTTTGAGAAAAATAATTATATTTTGGAATGAGAAATAAAATATATTAAGTGAGACTTAATATTATAAACACGCATGTATTAATTCCCCCATCCTTGGGAAGGAGATTTTCTACCAAGTATATACACGGAACGGTTGTCTAACTGTTTCCCGAAAATGTAAACTATAAAGCTAAGGCACGGCCATCCGTCTAATAGAATTAGCACATGTAGGTCGTTGCGCAGCAGTTGGATATTTGGATTACTTGGTATTGTGACGCACTCACTGTGAGTTCATGTCCCCCTTTTCTCTTAACTGTTTTCAGTTTTATAAACTGCGGGGGTGAAATACATGTTACTATGATTATGAATACTTGATACATGGTATGGTTAGCGTAAGGAGGTTTGTTACTCAGATCATGTGAGTGGGTAGGCACAACTTGAGGCCATTAATCCTCGTAGTAGGACCGAGGGACAGGAGCGGTAGATCTATCTGGGTGTAGCGAGCCCAGCCCCAGGTCCAGCATAACGTACCTCGGAGTGACTTAGTGCCCGACGCATAAATCCGCTAGGTTTGAGTCATCCCTACTTGCACTTCACACATATCAACGGCCTTGCAAACCATTGGTGATCTCTTTTTCCTTATTTGCTACATACCAGGTTTTTGATAAAGATAAAGGTTTGTTTACGCACTTTCGCATGAACTCGCTCAACATTATTGTTGATTTTTCAACTTACATGTATTTCAGGAAATTAACGATCTGGCGCGGTATAGCTTGTTTTCCGCTGCATTAGGCCCGAGGTCATCCAGGGTTCGAGGCTTGTGACTCTTTCCTGGACAAGTCACAGTCCTTGAATCGTGTTTATGTTAAGTTTGCATTTGTAATGTTTAGACAAGTTATGATTGTTGGGTGTTAACCCGTTAAGACAATGTTTAATATTTTTATCAATGGATGATCTTGCATATTTTTAATTCATATAGCTTGTTATGATTAAGCTATGGTATTAAGAAGTCACACCAAAATTAACCACGCTTCCGCAAAGCCAGGGTGTGACAGCTTGGTATCAGAGCTCTGATCATAGCGAACTAGGATTCCTTCTTGAGTCTAGACTATGATCACTAGGGCTCTCACGAAAACATTTTTCTGCATACCACTTAAGTCCAGATCCAAAACGTTTTTATAAACAAATGTTGAGCATATTTTATTTATTATTTTTAGGCTCAGTCTGGGAGGCTGAGGCTCGGTCTGGGAGACTGAGGCTCGGTCTGGGAGGCCGAGGCTCGATCTAATGGATCGAGGTAGTTGGCTAGTGGGACTAGGGAGTCAGTCTGGGAGGCTGGGAGAATTTGCTAGTGGGACTAGGGAGTCAGTCTGGGAGGCTGGGAGAATTTGCTAGTGGGACTAGGGAGTCAGTCTGGGAGGCTGGGAAAGTTTGCTAGTGGGACTAGGGAGTCAGTCTGGGAGGCTGGGAAAAGTTGGCTAGTGGGACTAGGAAGGACAGTCTGGGAGGCTGGGAGGCTAGTGGGACTAGGAGGATTATGTGACTATTATTTGGTAACTTATGTGATTGCCTGATTTACTGATTATTTGTGCATACTTGTGATTGTGTTACAGACACATGGATACATCAGGCACCGGAGACTCAGATACCACTGGACCTCTACCCATAGTGTCGGATGACATTGTGTCATCGGAGCATGAGGTGCATACCTCAGACTACACGAGCACGGATGATGATGACTTCCAGCCGTTCGCTCTACCCGACGACGTTGATGAGCATACTGATGACTCCTTGCCCTTCGCTTTACCCGAGGGTGCCTATGAGCCTATTGGTGGCGATCCTGCTGAGTATCTTCCCCTTGTTGTGATTCCAGCTCCGATTCCTCTTGCTTCTTATCCAGCACACGAGCTATTACTAGACGCCGAGGTTGACGGCGACATTGATCTCTACGAGGACGAGCCTTTTGAGGACGAGGTTCCTGATGCAGCCCCTTTACCCGCTGGCGGTCTCTTGATGATTGCTGATGCCCCAGCTGGAGACTCGCCCGTCCACTCACCAGTCCCAGACTCTTTTGAGTCTGTGGCATCTGCTCCGTCTCACGAGGTGAGCACACAGCATTTTGTTCATGACTCGGACCCCGATCAGGCGTCTTCTGTCGCCCCCATTCCGAGCCTTGTATTTGAGCACGACGATATTGAGGATTCCGATCCCGTTTTTCCTCCAGGATTTGATCCTGACCGTGATATTGAGTATATTCCTATGGACCAGCATATGGAGGACCCTGTTGATCCCGTCGATCCTATCGATCCCTTTGATCCAGAGTTTGATTTTGACATGGTTTTTGACGACCCGGAGCCTGCCGTAGCCCCAGAGCAGGCAGCTGCTCTCGATCCTGTACATGAGCATGACTTGGTACATGCTGACGTTCCTGTTGAGCTCGTTTTGGCCGACCCGCCAGTTGGCGATCTTCCTGTTGATGATGTCCCTTTGTTAGTTGCTGATCATGCTGTTGATCCTTTTGTTGACCCACCTTTGATTGCTGATGTCCCTGTTGACCATCATATTGATCATGTTGATCCTGTCATTGCTCCTTTTGATCCCGTACCCATTGAGCCTGAGCACGCTCTATTTGCAGAGCATATGGATCCACCTGATGAGGAGGCTCAGCACGGTTGGATACCGGCTAACGAGGATGTTCCACCACTTCCACCACATCACACCGAGGCACATCATACTGATTTTTTGTTTCAGATCCCACCATTTGTACCTCCAGCAGGGCCTGGAGAGGGCTCTTCAGCCCACCCCTTTGGGCACATACCGATGCCTATGCCCTTCGTACCTCAGATGACACCTGTTCCATCCTCTGTTCATGTAGCACCATTCGATCCCACCAGCATGCCACTGCTTTGGTCATCTTCCTCACCGGTACCACCTACTGATCCATATCATCCATTCCATATGGGACATACCATTGAGGACGTCTTGATGTCCTTTGTCCATCAGCATGATTCCCATACACAGCGACTCCAGGAGCTCGAGAGAGCTCAGCTATCTTTTGGTCCATATCTTGGTCAGACATCTTCATCTTTTCAGCCTTTTCGATCATTACCTCCTGACTATGCTGCCCGACTTACGACCTTGGAGCAGCAGATTGCATCTGTTATTCGCACTCAGCAGGCGATGGAGGAGGATTGGCTTCATTTACGCCGCTTACTTTACGCTCACTTTCCCCCTCCTCCACCCCCATCCGCATAGGGCTCATTGGTGCCATAGTGGTAGACGATGGTGAGACGACCGCGATTGTGACTGCACAGCCTTTTGGAGACCATCTGACGATACTGATTTTTGTTGATATTTGTTGATGTACTGGATGTATGTGACACTGATGTGATATTGTTTTGACAGGGGTGATGTAGCCCTATTTGCTCTGTGATTGTATGATACAGTGACGTACTGATACCCTTACCACATTATGGTCTCGATATATATAACAATCGCCGTATTCTCACCATATCTGATTCACTTGATTGCTTATTTATGTTATGTGACATGGGATGTTGTATAGTTGCAACATGGGATGTTGGGACATGGGATGTTGTATGTATGATATTTGCAACATGGGATGTTGTATGTATGATATTTGCAACATGGGATGTTGGGACATGGGATGTTGTGTGTATGATATTTGTGACATGGGATGTTGGGACATGGGATGTTGTGTGTGATATATTGATAACATGAGATGTTATATACTATTACTATTACTATATACGTATGTTTATTATGGCCTAATCGACGTACGCATCTTTAGAAGATGGCACCAAGACGACAACCGCAGCCGATGCCCACTACTCCTGAAGAACTACAGCAAGTTTTTGCTGCCGCCATTGCTCAATATGCTGCCTCGCAAGGAGGACCAAGCGGAAGTAGCTCGAACATTAACAGCAACCAAAATCCTCCTCATGGGTGCACCTACAAACAATTCCTGGACTGTAAGCCCATAAACTTCGACGGCACAGGTGGTGCTGTTGCCTTCGTTCGCTGGGCTGAGAAGACCGAGTCCGTACTTCGCATGAGCAAGTGCGCTGTGGATCAGCAAGTCACTTACATCTCAGGGCTATTTGTGGATGGAGCCCTATCCTGGTGGAATCTACAGGTCCAGACCCTTGGCGAAGCCGCAGCTTACGCACTGACCTGGACAGAGTTGAAAGAGCTCATGCGCAAGAAGTACTGTTCTCGTGCTGAAATCCAGAGGTTAGAGACCGAATTCTGGCACCTGAAGATGGAAGGTTCCAAGATAGCTGAGTATGTCCAGAGGTTCCACGATTTGTCGCACGTGGTACCCTACATGGTTACACCGGAGTTCAAGAGGATTGAACGCTTCATCTGGGGATTGGCTCCTCAGATAATCAGCATGGTGACTTCTTCCAAACCTGCAACCATCACAGAAGCCATTGATCTGAGTGTGGCTCTCACCGAAGAGGCGATTCGGTTGAACAAGTTTGATGGGGTTGAGCCCAAGAAGAAAGAGACTCATGTGGAGTCATCTGGTGGTAATAAGCGAAAGTTTTCGAGTTTCAAGCAGAGCACCGGGATGGTGGTTAAGAAGGGAGAATCGAGTGCGCCAGCTCAAGATACAGCTGGTAGTAAAAAGAAAGGGAAAGGATACATGGGTGCACAACCCAAGTGCAACTCATGCCAACGACATCACTCTGGTCGTTGCAGCTTAAGAGTTTATGAATCATGTGGGAAGACTGGTCATACGAAGGATTTCTGTTGGGCTAATGCTGGCCGGGGAGGCCAAGGAGGAAATGGGAATAGGAACAACCGTGGTGGTGCTGGGAACCGCCCACAAGGAAACCTGGGAGGTGATGGAAACCGTGCCAACAATGCTAACCAAGCAGGCGCTATGAATCGGAACCAAGGAAACCATCAAGCTGGAAACAATGGTGGGAACGGGCAGAGGCCCGGATGTTTCAATTGTGGAGATAAAGGGCATTACAAGAGGAATTGCCCAGAGTTAACCCAGGCACGCGGAAGAGTGTTTAACATGGAAGCCAGGGAAGCGCGCCAGGATCCCAACGTTGTCACTGGTACGTTCCCTGTAAACCAACGCTATGCATCCGTTTTGTTTGATACTGGTGCCTATTATAGCTTCGTATCGCTAGAATTTAGAAACATGCTTGGTTTAGCCGCTAGTAAGTTAGATATTCCATACTCGATCGAATTAGCGAATGGGAAGTTAGTAGAAGCTAACGAGGTGATTCGAGGTTGTGTAATCGAGCTGGGAGAGCGTGAGTTTGCTCTCGATCTATTACCAGTCCAGTTGGGAAGCTTCGACTTGGTAGTAGGGATGGATTGGTTATCGAGTAACAAAGCAGAGATAGTTTGTCACGAGAAGATTATTCGAATCCCGACCGATGATGGTGAGACCATTGTTGTTCATGGAGAGAAGCGTGAGACGCCGTTAAGGATGATTAGCTGCCTGAAAGCAAGGAAGTGTTTGAGGAAAGGATGTGTTGCTTTTCTAGCACACATTGTGGATAAGAAGGCTGCTGAGCCGAAGATCGAAGACATCCCTGTCGTGAGGGAATACCCAGAAGTCTTTCCAGAAGACTTGCCTGGCTTGCCACCTCAAAGGCAAGTGGAGTTTCGCATTGACTTAGTTCCAGGCGCCGCGCCTGTGGCTAAGGCACCTTATAGACTCGCTCCGTCTGAGATGCAAGAACTGTCGACACAACTTCAAGAGTTGTTAGACAAGGGTTTTATCCGACCAAGCTTCTCGCCTTGGGGAGCTCCAGTTTTATTTGTAAAGAAGAAGGACGGTAGTTTCCGTATGTGCATTGATTACAGAGAGTTGAACAAGCTGACAATCAAGAATAGGTATCCCCTGCCAAGAATCGATGATCTGTTCGACCAGCTTCAAGGTTCAAGCTTCTATTCAAAGATCGATCTTCGATCTGGATACCATCAGCTACGGATACAGGAGGAGATTATCCCGAAGACAGCCTTCAGAACTCGATATGGACACTACGAGTTTCTCGTTATGCCGTTTGGTTTAACAAACGCACCTGCAGTGTTCATGGATTTGATGAACCGAGTTTGTAAGCCATACCTAGATAAGTTTGTGATTGTATTCATCGATGACATCTTGATTTATTCGAAGACAAAGGCTGAGCACGAGCAGCATCTTAGAGCCATTCTGGAGCTACTAAAGAAGGAACAATTGTACGCCAAGTTCTCTAAGTGTGAGTTTTGGCTACGTGAGGTGCAATTCCTTGGGCACGTGGTGAATGGAGATGGAATCCACGTGGATCCAACCAAGATTGAGGCGATCAAAGATTGGGAAACGCCAAAGACGCCAACCGAGATTCGGCAATTCTTGGGTTTGGCCGGCTATTATCGAAGGTTCATCGAGAACTTTTCTAAGATCGCTCAACCGTTGACACTCCTCACGCAGAAAGATAAGAAGTTTGATTGGGGAATCAAACAGGATGAAGCGTTTCAGATATTGAAAGATAAGCTTTGCAACGAGCCAATCTTAGCTCTACCAGAAGGTACTGATGATTTCGTGGTATACTGCGACGCATCGCGTCAAGGATTGGGTTGTGTGTTGATGCAACGTCAAAAGGTTATCGCCTACGCATCACGCCAACTGAAGGTGCATGAAAAGAACTATACCACACATGATTTGGAGCTTGGTGCAGTGGTTTTTGCTTTGAAGATCTGGAGACACTACCTTTACGGTACAAAGTGTACGATTTTCACAGATCACAAGAGCCTCCAGCATATATTCAATCAGAAGGAGTTGAATATGAGGCAAAGACGATGGGTCGAGTTGTTGAACGATTACGACTGCGAGATCAAGTATCATCCAGGGAAGGCGAATGTGGTCGCTGATGCCCTAAGTCGTAAGGAGAGAATCAAGCCCATAAGGGTTAGGGCTATGGAGATGATAATTCAAACCGACCTTTCCTCGCGCGTTCGTGCAGCACAGAAGGAAGCTCTCAAGGAGGGAAACCTTGAGGCAGAATATCTCCGTGGGATGGAGAAGGTTTTGGTGCCAAACAGGGAAGGAACGTTGTGTTTTGAGAAAAGGATTTGGATTCCTCTGTTTGGTGGTTTAAGAGAAGTTATCTTTGATGAAGCTCACAAGTCGCGGTACTCTATCCACCCTGGAGCGGATAAGATGTACCAGGATCTTAAAGATTACTGCTGGTGGCCTAGGATGAAAGGCGATGTTGCTATTTACGTGAGCAAATGTTTAACTTGCGCCAAAGTTAAGGCAGAATACCAGAAGCCTTCGGGACTTCTGCAGCAACCAAAAATTCCCCAGTGGAAGTGGGAAGAAATCTCCATGGATTTTATTACGAAGTTGCCAAGAACGCCAAGAGGCCATGACACTATTTGGGTGATAGTGGATCGCTTAACAAAGTCAGCACACTTCTTGCCTATCCGCGAGAAGGATAATACAAGCAAATTGGCTGAAATCTATATGAGAGAGATTGTTACGCGCCATGGAGTACCTCTCTCGATTATTTCTGATAGAGACGGGAGGTTCGTATCGAGGATATGGCAATCCTTCCAGGAAGCTTTTGGCTCAAAGCTGAACATGAGCACAGCTTTTCACCCGCAGACCGACGGTCAAAATGAGCGGACGATTCAGACGTTGGAAGACATGCTGAGAGCATGTGTGATGGATTTAGGCGGTAGCTGGGATAAGCATTTACCCCTGGTTGAATTTTCATACAACAACAGCTACCACACCAGTATTGGTGCCGCGCCATTCGAAGCGTTATATGGGCGCAAGTGCAGGTCGCCGCTCTGTTGGTCTGACGCAGGTGATAGACAATTGGTAGGTCCCGATGTAGTTCAGGAAACTACAGATAAGATTGCGCAGATCCGAGATCGCATTAGTGCGGCTCGTGACCGTCAGAAGACCTACGCAGATCTGAAAAGGAAACCTCAGGAGTTTGAGGTTGGGGATATGGTTTTGTTGAAGGTATCACCCTGGAAGGGTGTGGCACGCTTTGGGAAGCGTGGGAAGTTGAATCCGCGCTACATTGGTCCTTTCAAAGTTTTGGAGAGAATTGGAACCGTAGCATACAAGTTGGATCTACCTGCCGAACTGAATAATGTTCACGATACATTTCATGTATCCAATCTGAAGAGAAGTCCAACTCAAGTTAACGTTGCCATTCCTACCGACGAAATTCATGTTGATGACACGCTCCACTTCGTTGAAGAACATGTCGAGGTCACGGATTGGAAAGTTAACAAGACCCGCCGGAGCAGTGTCAAGCTCGTCAAGGTTCGCTGGAATGCTAGACATGGTCCTGAGTTCACCTGGGAGCGTGAAGACCAAATGAAGGAGAAATACCCCCACTTATTTCCTGAGAACCCTGCTTCTACAAGCAGAATTTGAAATTTCGGGACGAAATTTATTTAACGGGGGGAGAATGTGACAACCCTCACAAAACCAGGTATCCGTACGACTTAATTAACTATTAATTGTTGCCTAATTACTGTGCTTAACTGAGATTTCTGATAGACTGCTACTTGATTGTTGATACTTGTACATATCTGCATCATACTTTGATTTTTCCGTCACTACATTATTTACTTACTGAACTCTAGTGACAAACATGATGCACAAAAGCACAGTAGCATTTGAACGGATAACCTATTGAACATGCTGATATAGCCAGCATCAGGCAAACACTGCCTCTAAAGGCCTGAATGAGCCAGAAATATTTTACTACACCCGTAGTGTGTGTAGGAATACAAGGGTTGTATAATTGCGTCTCTAGGAATAGGATACAGAGATTGGATGTGCCTAAAACGTACTCTAAGCACAAAACACAGCATTTTTATTTACATACTAGCTTCTAGTTAATTAATAAAGTGCCAAAATATGAGGAATTATTCCTGACACTTTGCAGAATAAATTGTGTCGCTAAAAATATTAATTACGACGCTTAAAGGATTACTTAAGCACTTTAACGGATTACTATCCGACCGAACAACCGGACTATACCCGGAACATAAAAATATTGCCAGAAATATTATTGGTATTTTTCTGAGCCAGTTAGGGTCCCTGATTACCCTAACACCCGCTTTATAACGCATTAAACAACTAACGAGGTTAATCCCTAAAGTTAACCGACTTAACTTAACTAAACTCTAACTGTACGATCGAGATCCAACCGGGTGACCCCACCCCCCCTTTAGGCCGGTTCCATTCTAATGGAACTAGAGGGTACACTTTTTGATATTTTAATTAGATGTTGTGGATATCTAGAGCATGAAACCGATGGACGAAAGAGCATAATTTCTCTATATAAACACACACACAAACACAAGTTTACACACACACAAACACCAACATTTCACTCTCTCTCTTGCTCCCTCTCTTCTCGGCCGAGAGCATCCACATCCATCCATCATACTTTCGGTTCTTGTCTTGCCATTCCAAGTGCACACAAGTGTCGGGGATCACGTACGAGGAAGCTTGAAGCAAGCGGAAGCTAAAGGACCACGTTCATTTGCTTTTATCCACGCCATTTCCGACTAGATTCTTCCCTAGCCCCGAGCTAGAGGTATAACATTTAAAACTTGTTCTTGATCGTATCTAAAGTGGTTAAAAGGATTTTTAACGGTTAAAAGTCGGTAACCCATCTTTTGAATCTAAAAAGTCTACAAAAACTCGAATATCGTTGGTTAAAAGCATATAACGCGTGTAAAAGTCGTAGTACTTGAATATGTTGATTGTTGAGGCCCGATCTATGTTGTGGTGGCTCTTATCATCGTTTAACCCGACTTTGTTAAGATCCCGAATCTTGACATACACTTGTTTCTTTGTACAAGGGTTAAAAGGTGAAACTCCACCACACGGGAAACATGAACTTGTGTAAAAGTGTTTTGACATGAAAAATAGTATTTTAAACGAGCCGATCTACGTATGTACAAGTGGTATATTCGTAGAACCGGGTGTCGAGAAAATCATGTTTTATATAAGTTGGATAACATGTTAACAAATATGATTTTTATAAACTACAAGTGTATAAACACTTGTGAAACGAAAGATCCGACAAAATAACAATTTTTATAAAAATTGTCGGGAAGTTGTAAAGAGTGATTTGTTCCAAAAACGGGGTTTTTGCAAGACTAAACTATTTTATACATAGATCCACTAAATATATCGAGATCTACACAATAGTTTTAGAAAAACTACAAGTTCATGTAACAATGCGATTTTACCTACTAGTCTACGAGTTTAATGTGTTGAAACTAGTTTGAAGTATCGGAAATTGATTGGTTGATTTAAAAGAAGTATTGGAATGATTTTGTAAAAGAAAATGATACGCTTGAAAGCGTGGCCACCTCCAGTTACAGGTGAAACTCTGGCGAAATTTTCTAAAAATCTAACACTTAGAATTATTTACAAGTGTTAGACTATTTTTGACATATTTTCAAATATATTTCGCCATGACTTTATTTACAAATATTCGGAGGTGGGGTTTTCACAAAAATAAACGTGATAAATATATATTCGGTAAATATATTTTTCACAACACTGTTTATGATTATTTTGTGAAAATGTATAAATATTATTTTTAGAGTAAAAATAATATTTACTAACTTTGTCGAACCCAAAATAATACAAACGCTTATACGACAAATATATAAGTTACAATGGTAATTACTATTACCACTTAATCGCCAAAACGTAACTTACGCTTTATACGGAAATATTCACGAATGCGGATATTGTCAACGTATTATTTTGGAAAGTATTATGTAAAAAGAAAATATATTATTTTTGAGAAAAATAATTATATTTTGGAATGAGAAATAAAATATATTAAGTGAGACTTAATATTATAAACACGCATGTATTAATTCCCCCATCCTTGGGAAGGAGATTTTCTACCAAGTATATACACGGAACGGTTGTCTAACTGTTTCCCGAAAATGTAAACTATAAAGCTAAGGCACGGCCATCCGTCTAATAGAATTAGCACATGTAGGTCGTTGCGCAGCAGTTGGATATTTGGATTACTTGGTATTGTGACGCACTCACTGTGAGTTCATGTCCCCCTTTTCTCTTAACTGTTTTCAGTTTTATAAACTGCGGGGGTGAAATACATGTTACTATGATTATGAATACTTGATACATGGTATGGTTAGCGTAAGGAGGTTTGTTACTCAGATCATGTGAGTGGGTAGGCACAACTTGAGGCCATTAATCCTCGTAGTAGGACCGAGGGACAGGAGCGGTAGATCTATCTGGGTGTAGCGAGCCCAGCCCCAGGTCCAGCATAACGGACCTCGGGGTGACTTAGTGCCCGACGCATAAATCCGCTAGGTTTGAGTCATCCCTACTTGCACTTCACACATATCAATGGCCTTGCAAACCATTGGGATCTCTTTTTCCTTATTTGCTACATACCAGGTTTTTGATAAAGATAAAGGTTTGTTTACGCACTTTCGCATGAACTCGCTCAACATTATTGTTGATTTTTCAACTTACATGTATTTCAGGAAATTAACGATCTGGCGCGGTATGGCTTGTTTTCCGCTGCATTAGGCCCAAGGTCATCCAGGGTTCGAGGCTTGTGACTCTTTCCTGGACAAGTCACAGTCCTTGAATCGTGTTTATGTTAAGTTTGCATTTGTAATGTTTAGACAAGTTATGATTGTTGGGTGTTAACCCGTTAAGACAATGTTTAATATTTTTATCAATGGATGATCTTGCATATTTTTAATTCATATAGCTTGTTATGATTAAGCTATGGTATTAAGAAGTCACACCAAAATTAACCACGCTTCCGCAAAGCCAGGGTGTGACAGAAGCGGTATGAAGGGAATGCACCTTTGTGCAATAGGTGCAATAGCCACCATTTACAGCAACTCCCGTGCCGTTTCTATACCAACTGTGGAAAGTCAGGTCATCTTGCAGAAGTTTGTCGTTCTGCTCGAAATCAGGTCGCTCAACAAGTTGCTCAGCCTCCTGCTCAGCAACAGGGTCAAGCTGCACGACCTCACTATCCTCCTGGCTCGTGCTTTAATTGCGGAGACCTGACCCATTATCGAAACCATTGTCCAAGGCTGGTTAATGCAAATCCAGTTCAGGCTCAGGCTCGTGGACTAGCTTTTAACATGAATGCTGTTGAGGCGCAAGCAGACAATGAGGTGGTGAACGGTACGTTCTTTGTTAATAATCAACATGCGTCTGTTCTTTTTGATTCAGGGGCCGATAAGAGTTTCGTGTCGTTGTCTTTTGAGCCATTGCTTCGCGTGTCTAGAACGAAACTAGGTAAGCCTTTGACAGTAGAAGTTGCTAATGGAGAACCCGTTATTCTTGATTCGGTTCTTTGCAACTGCCAATTGAACCTTAACAACCATCTTTTTCCCATTGACCTCACGCCTATGCAACTTGGAAGCTTCGACATTATTGTGGGTATGCATTGGTTAGCCAAGCATCGCGCAGAGGTAGTTTGTTTTGAGAAAATTGTTCGAGTTCCGCTTTCGTCTGGTGAGATTCTACAGGTTCGTGGTGAGAAACCTGTTAGTAGCCTCAAGCTTATGTCCTGTTTTCAAGCTCGAAAGTATCTGCGAAAGAACTATGTGGCCTTTTTGGCACATGTTACAGCAGATAAGGGCCAAGGTAAGTCTATTCAAGATATCCCTGTTGTTCAGGATTATCCGAAGCTTTTCCCTGAAGAGTTACCTGGTCTACCTCCTGCACGCCAAGTCGAGTTCCGTATTGACCTCGTACCTGGTGCAAATCCCATTGCCATAGCTCCATATCGTCTTGCACCATCCGAGATGCAAGAACTGTCTAAGCAGCTTCAAGAGCTTTCTGACAAAGGTTTCATCCGTCCTAGCTTTTCACCTTGGGGTGCTCCCGTTCTTTTTGTCAAGAAGAAGGATGGATCCTTCAGAATGTGTATCGATTATCGTGAGCTGAATAAGCTTACCATCAAGAATCGATATCCCCTACCTTGCATTGATGATCTCTTTGACCAGTTACAGGGTGCTACTTGCTTTTCAAAGGTCGATCTTCGTTCTGGGTATCATCAACTTCGTGTGCATGAAGAGGATATCCCCAAAACAGCTTTCCGCACTCGATATGGGCATTATGAGTTCACAGTCATGCCATTCGGTTTGACCAATGCTCCTGCTGTATTCATGGACTTAATGAATAGGGTATGCAAGCCTTATTTAGATAAGTTCATCATCGTTTTTATCGATGATATCTTGGTTTATTCTAAGACGCGAGCTGATCACGAGCACCATCTTCATCTTACCCTGGAACTCCTAAAGAAAGAGCAACTTTTTGCCAAATTCTCCAAGTGTGAATTTTGGCTTAAGGAAGTTCAATTTTTGGGACATATTGTCAACGAACAAGGTATTCATGTAGATCCCTCCAAGATCAGTGTGATTAAGGATTGGGATACGCCTGCTACTCCTACTAAGGTTCGTTCCTTTCTTGGTCTTGCGGGTTATTACCGCCGCTTCATCGAGAACTTCTCAAAGATTGCAGTTCCTCTAACTGCTCTAACTCAGAAGAACAAACCCTTTGAATGGGGTTATAAGCAAGAAGAAGCATTTCAGACCTTAAAACAGAAGCTTTGTAATGCACCTATTCTGACTTTGCCTGAGGGCAATGATGATTTCGTCGTTTACTGTGATGCATCGAAATTGGGTCTTGGCTGTGTTCTGATGCAAAGGAATAAAGTCATAGCCTATGCATCCAGGCAATTGAAGGTGCATGAGAAAAACTACACCACTCATGATCTTGAGTTGGGTGCAGTTGTTTTCGCTCTCAAAATCTGGAGACATTATTTGTACGGCACAAAATGCGTGGTTTTCACTGACCACAAAAGTCTTCAGCACATCTTCAATCAGAAAGAACTCAACATGAGGCAAAGACGTTGGGTCGAACTCCTAAACGACTATGATTGCGAGATTCGCTACCATCCCGGTAAAGCGAATGTTGTGGCTGACGCATTGAGTCGTAAGGAACGTACTAAGCTTCATTGTGTTCGTGTTCAATCTGATGTTCAAGCTCGATCTGATATCCAAGCACGCATATCTCAGGCTCAACATGCTTGTGTTTCACAAGATTTGATGGGTAAAGAATTACCCTATCACATTAAGCCTGATCTTGTTCTGAAAGAAGATGGATCGTATTATTTCATGGACCGTTTGTGGGTTGCAAGCCAAGATGATCTTCGCACTTTGCTTATGGATGAAGCCCATAAGTCTCGTTATTCTGTTCATCCTGGCTCAGACAAGATGTATAAGGATCTTCGTACTCAATATTGGTGGCCTGGTATGAAGAAAGACATTGCCTTGTACGTTTCCAAATGCCTCACGTGTCTCAAGGTTAAGGCTGAACACCAACATCCTTATGGTCTTTTGGAGCAACCAGAGATCCCAGTTTGGAAATGGGAAAGCATTGCTATGGATCTCGTTACCAAATAATTAAATAATACATAGGTAGTTAAATAATTAAGTAAAACGATGTACTAAGTATGCACACAATGGACATACATAGCAAAAACACGATGAAAAGCATGTACTATATGTGTACTATTGAACATAACAAGCATATGATATGAAAACATGGAAAGCATGAAAGTAACAAGTAGGCACATGTGTTTCACCCCAAAATGTTTGAAAAACAGTAAAAGAGGGGTACTATGTACTCACTGGCATCTTTATGCTGACGTACCTATTTTCACATGTGTTTCAGGAGCTAATGCATAGGACGCTCGTGACACGCTAGGGTGGACTTGGGCCTTAGTGACGATAAAATGGAACTAGACTAGTTAAAACTTGTTATGTACTCTTTGTTTCAGTTATTTTAAGACAATGTAACTCGTTTGTTTGATTCAATAAAATATAACTTTGTATGCCATGGTTGTGAAACAATAATTCTGTTACAACACTCCCCGACGTTTCCACCACGGTTTGATGTTTTACGTAGTTGGGGTGTGACAGAAGAGTTGGTATCAGAGCCAATGGTTATAGGGAATTAGGTTATTAGTAATGCTTTGACCTAGACTATAACCTTTTTAGGACCCCAACACAAGTTGTCTTGTGTTTAGATCTTAAAACATGCACTTCACCTATCCTTAGGTGATCGCCAAAATAAGAACCCAATTTTCTGAAACGATTTTTGAAAAACAATCCTCTGTTTTTAAATGATTTCTTATATGGTTTTGAACCCTTTTGATTTTTCAATTTGATTTTGAAACTTTATCATTTGTTTTTGAATGATCCTTTTGGGCCTTGTGCCTTCCAAGTTTTCAAAATCTCGTCAAAGTTTTGGGTTCTAAATAGTGTGAACACGTGCAAACTAGAAGGGTGAATGCCTGTACCCTGGGTTTTCTGTCTAAGGCTAGAGTGTTCGTACAAATCCACATAATCGGACCAGTCACTCTTACCTGGGAACTCTTGGGGTGAGTGTTCACTTATAGGCGAGCATGTCTTCGCTAAGCATTATTTATGAACCCATTTACTTTGATTAGTCACTGTGTGTCGTTTATTTGCTTTGTGATATGGACAGATGACCACCATCCTTGCTTTGCTGATTTTGTTTCATCTCATTCTTTTCATCTAATCATCTCACTCGTTTCCTCTCGTGTTTTCCTCTTTTTAGCATGCCTCCTCGACGTGAAAACCCGTTGTCTAATGCCGAAATGGAATACATTCTGGCACAGCACATGGCTGCCGCACTCCCAAACATTATCGCTCAGATAAACCAAGCCAACAACAATCAGAACGCTCCTTTGTAACTTCAAGAGCTTCAATTCGGCTAAACCACTGAAGTTCAGTGGTACTGAGGGGGCAACTGGGCTCCTTCAATGGTTTGAAAGCATTGAGAGTACATTCCGTCACGTTCTGTGTCCAGAGAATAGGAAGGTCGAGTTCGCCTCTAGTGTATTTCAGAAGAGGGCGCTTACATGGTGGAACGGGGTTATGAGAGATCGTGGTGCTGAAGTTGCTTTAGCACAAACATGGGCTGAACTGAGAACTCTTATGATGACGGAGTTTTGTCCTCGTCATGAGCTACGAAAATTGGAGAGGGAGTTTGATGATCTGAAACAGGTTAGTGGTGAGCACCGGGCGTATACTGATAGATATGAAGAGCTGAGCTTATTATGCCCAACAATGGTCACCCCACTCGACAAGGCTATCGAGAGATACATCGATGGTATACCTGACCCCGTACAAGACATCGTTACTGGTAATAATCCTACCACTGTCCGTCAGGCAATCGAGTTAGCTGCGACGTTGACTGAGTTGCAGATTCGAAAGGGTAAGTTGCACAGGATAGGTGACAAGAAGGGTAAGAATCAGGAGTCTAACAAAGGGGATAGCAAGAAAGGTAAAAACAAGAAGGGGAAGGATTCTGGTTCCTCAAAGGGCTCTAGGAAGCGAAAGGCTTCCTAGAATTTTGCCATCACTGCCCAACAGAACCAGGCAGCTCCTAATCAGCCAGCGCAGCCTCCAGCAAAGAAGCGGTATGAAGGGAATGCACCTTTGTGCAATAGGTGCAATAGCCACCATCTACAGAAACTCCCGTGCCGTTATTAATGAAATAAAGTTATTTGATACCAATGTTTGTTTGTTGATGTTTGATGTTTTTCATGTTTTGACTTTTATTCGATTTCAAACTCTATATCGCTTTCTGGAGAGTTATACGCAAACTGGTGCGCAAACGCAATCAGTTTAACGCGATAAATACTTCGGAACATCAATTTATGCTTAACATACCTTAAGTAACCTTTACATAACTTAGAAATAAGTTTTGAAGGCTTTGGTATGGCAAAATCAAGTTAATTCGCTTACATGGACTAAAATTGACAAACTGCGAAAGTATGCCGATTTGAACTGTAACGAACATTCCGGAACATTCCCATAAGTTAAACACACCCTAAATATCCTTTACATAGCTTAGAAATAGGCTTTTAGGGGTTCGGTGTGCTAAAATAAACTTTTGGGTCATTCAGGGACTAAAAGCGTCAAAAAGTGCATAAGTTTGCATTTTCGCGCATAACATACATTCTGCATACTTCCGGACATCCAAAAATTTATGCAAGCATTAAAATATTTTATTTTAGTGTTTGGCATGAGAAAAATCCATTCTTCGCGCAATTTGGATCATCTTTCGCGCTTATGCGCATTCCGTCGTATTTAAGCGAATAACGCAACCGTACGACCAAACGAACCGACATCCGAGTCATTTTTGAGCATGTTTTGAGTTCCCTATACTTTAACTTCATTTTGGAGCCTTGAAATGGGGTTAACGGGGCTTAAACGTGTCAAAAATGGGCCGAAATGCGTATTTCACAAGTTCAGGGACTAAACTGCAAATTCTGAATACTTAGCCATGCGGCCCGCGTAAGCCCATGTGCATATCTTAAGCGGGCCGCCTGAGATGCCCATTAACAAAAAAACCAGTTTCTGAAACAGCAGCTGGTTTACAGGGTTTTTGGACATGGTTTTGATCATTCTATGGGCCAATTTTGATGGTTTTTGAGAGCCCATGGTATCCAAATACCATGTGCCCACTTGTACGGATGAGATCAAAGCTCAATCTTCGAGAAACGATCCTAACGGCTCTTGAAAATCTATAAATACCCACTTGCTTTCACTTGCATTCCTCACATTTGATCTGATTCTTGCTCTCTAAGTGGAAGTATTTGCTTCCTACCTGAGAGTGAATCGGGCCAAAGCTTGCGGGGACCTTTTGTAAGTATTCCTTCGTTCTTTTCGTTCATTTCTATCGTTAAAGTCAAACTGTGTTTGACTTTCTACATTGACCAGTTTATGGTCAACGCGAAGTTCGTTTGAACTTCATAACGTGAGCGTAATCACGATGATTATAGTCCCTAGTGACTATACCTACTGATTACCACGTTATCTAGGCTCAGTGACGAGTCGTAGTTTCGGCCAAAATGCGTTTTCTCACGTATTTTGTAACCAAACTACTCTAGGGTATTAAATTCATTTGTTTTAATACCAAACCTGTTTTCTAACTTTACTAAACATGTTCTAGCATGTTTAGCTCGTCGCTTTTAGATTTGTGCTTGTTTAGGGTCGTAAAGGTAAGCGATCTAATCAATCGCTTATGCTTTCGAACCCGACCCATTTGGTCGATCTTTGGGATCCGACCAAACACTTTAGGTGACCATAGTGTATAGGGAATAACCTTCCGAGGTTATACCTTACAGTCACAACGTTTAAGTAGTTGTATGATAAGTAGTTCTTATGCCTTAGGTAAATTACCAAAATACCCTTTTTGCGCCAAAATTCATTTTAAGCCTATGTAACATAAATTTTGATATCTAAACTGATTTAACAACAATATTAAACATGTTAAGGCATATCTTGCTTGTCATAGGACTAGTTAGGCATTCCGAACGCGTTTTACGTGAACGACGCGTTAAAGTAGCATAAGCTACCTAAGCGGGTCGTAACGGGTCAAAAGCACCTAGGATAAGTTTCGCTTTAGTACGTAGGCTTTGTTAAACCATATTACATAAGTTCCCCTACTTATTTGGTTTACGAACCCTCGTACTACCCGATCCTCCGATAGGTCCGTTTATTAATGTAGATACCTATATAGGTGCCGTTTGATTTCCGTGATCTTCTAGCATTGCTTGGTGGTTATCCTACGACTTCTAAGCAATCTCAAGTGAGTACATAGTACCCCTCTTTTACTGTTTTTCAAACATTTTGGGGTGAAACACATGTGCCTACTTGTTACTTTCATGCTTTCCATGTTTTCATATCATATGCTTGTTATGTTCAATAGTACACATATAGTACATGCTTTTCATCGTGTTTTTGCTATGTATGTCCATTGTGTGCATACTTAGTACATCGTTTTACGTGACATTTTATGCTACGTATGTTCGTTTAGCGCATACTTAGTACATTGTTTACATTACCTTTTCACGCTATGTATGTTCATCATACTTAGTGCATTTGTTTTTCATCACATGGTTACATATTGGGTATGACATTTGGATTGTTTAAGTGGGACCATATACATTCATTAACTTTGATCACGCCGCTCGTTAGTAGGTAATGGTACCATAGGAATTGACAACTCCCGTTCCTGACATCCTGGGTATGTTTGGATGGAAGGAATGACCGAATTCGATTTAAACATAAAAACCGATAGACCTTTAATTTGTTAAAAGGTTTATCACCACAGTCACAAGGCTTGAATGTATGCATTTTAACAATACCATATAAATGTTTGTATTCAGTGTAGCATGCATTTCCACAAAACATAACATTGATTTAAACTGAGTTTTACTTCAATATCTTGTTTTGTGCATTTTCACCTATGGTTTAATTGATACATATTTCACTTACCATACATGAAATTTTGTTTACACACTACATGATTGACATTCGACATAGACATTTTGATATGATTTTCACAATGACATTTGACAATTTGGTTTAGACATGGGTAAATTTATATTGGTGGTTTGTTTGGGTAAGTGGTTTAAGTAACGAGACGTATGTAATGTAATACAAGCATGGTGGATACGCCGCTGGTACTTCCTATATATAAGTGCTTGAATTGTATTACATGTCGTAGCGTTATTTAAATCATTCATTTTGGATTTATACATTTTTACAAATAACATATTTTTCACAAGACATTATTTTACAAAACATTTTATTTATTACAACTTATTTTACTTGGTTATTTATTTAACCATACATTATTCTTTTACTTATACATATCATCTGATTTTATCACTTTTTAAACGATTTACAAAACAAAACAATTTACAAGGTTCATGACTAACTTTTCTTAAACATGAGTCATGAATCCTATTTTCACAAAACCTATGTATCTCACAGGCATCTTTATGCTGACGTACCTATTTTCACATGTGTTTCAGGAGCTAATGCATAGGACGTTCGTGACAAGCTAGGGTGGACTTGGGCCTTAGTGACGATAAAATGGAACTAGACTAGTTAAAACTTGTTATGTACTCTTTGTTTCAGTTATTTTAAGACAATGTAACTCGTTTGTTTGATTCAATAAAATATAACTTGGTATGCCATGGTTGTGAAACAATAATTTTGTTACAACACTCCCCGACGTTTCCGCCACGGTCTGATGTTTTACGTGGTCGGGGTGTGACATGACTGTCTTTGCCAATCGATTAACATGTTGCACGTAGATGAGAGCAATCAATAACAAACAAGACAATTATATATATTCATACTAACCAGTCGATGAGACAGCTATGCTTAGACGAGAGGGTATAGCTTCTCATGAGAGGGGAAAGGAGGCTGCCGTCGGTTATGAGGGTTAGGGTTTGAGATATCATACAGCGTATACGTTTATAGTGTGAACAGGGCCTAGTCATGCCCGGGTTTCTCTTGGGCCGATGCCCATCCTGGCGAACACATCTTTCATCGTTAACAAGGTGACGAAAAACATCAGGTTTCGTCGAGCAAAGGTGACGAAACTCCATCCGATCTTTCGTCGAGCAAAGGTTTCGTCGAAGAAGAGCATGCAATATAAACTAATCCTAAGTTTTAAGAGCAACCACACAACCCACTACTTAAATCATGCAGCGATCATTCACATGTTATAACACAAACAAATTACAAAAAAATAAGATTGTAAACAAGTAACGTGTCAGGGAAAGACCTGTGAAAATCGAGTTGTCACAAACATCCCCCAAAACACATCCAAACTTCGTGATTAACCTGGTTTTGTTCATTTCACGTCCCCGATTGATCCCGTTTGCTCCCGGTGGCCTGGAAAGCTCCCGAAAAGCACCTTAAACTCTATTAAACCTGCAAAACACAAATCTAATTAAAAGTAGGCTATTCAGAATAAAAAGTCAAGTAAAAACTCAAACTTAGACACAATTGAACACCGTTATTCGACAACGTATCACATTCCCACACTTGTCTTTTGCTTGCCCTCAAGCAAATCTGTAATTCACTTTCACGTGGGTCGAACAAGAAACACACTCCCCATTCCCGAGACGAAGGTTAAGGTCCAAAGTCATACCCGGTTCAAACTTTTTACAATTTACAAAATATCTAACGGTAAAGTGAATAATCACATATAAAATGGTTATCCAAGATTAACCCGCCCTTGAAACCAATAAATCATACACATCCCTCACAATGTTCTCTCAACTCGGTTTATAAATTGGCAAATATTCATGATGTATTAGCACTTTTAAAAAGTAATCACTCAAAACCGATTAGAACACGTATCCGCATAGGCTTGCAACTCAATCATTCTCCACCACCGAACACGAACACGAATACTAAGCACAAGTCATAAGGTCTTTGTAAGGGTTGTAATGGGGCTAGGCTAAGGATAGGAAATAGGATATTTAAAGTGGCTAAGGTGATGAAAATACGATTTTTATTACAAAACAATTATTCTAAACACGACTAACTACCAACATCAAACTAGAAGACAACAATTTTCGCCTTTTATTCCACAAACTAGAAACACATATTTTTGTTCTTTTCTGAATATATTTTTTTTCATTCTTTCTTTTTTTTTTTTTTGCAACATTTTCTGATTTTCTTTTTGTAAGCAAACAATTTACAACTATACAAGCGTAACTTCTATAATCGAATTTCCATCACACGGGTTTAAAAGAAAAGGTTTAAGGTTATGGGCTGAAGGGTTGTCAAACGAAAGGATTAGGCTCAAAGTTGGCTACTAAGGGATAAATTTTTGGGTAGGGATGGATAAATGGTGTAAAAGGAAAAGGTTTACCTAATGCCTTAATCATTCTTGTGCTTGTATTCGGTCTATGGTCTCAAACGTATCAAAAGTCGCAAGTTCTACAATACGTGACTAATGGTCCACTCAAACAAAAGAAACATAAATATATAATCATATGATCTAAAAGTGGCTCAAAACCTCACATATATAAAGGGTATGGTATGTGACATGCATGATGTGCTAGTTTGTTAGGCGGATTATTCCAAAATAACCACCCGCTAAATATCCGTCATGCTATTAATTCGAACTTGACCATGACAAAGACCAAATGGGTTGTGTCATCCCTTGTTGACTTAGTTACTTGTGCTTTTGAGATCGCTTTCGAAACAAGATGTAGGATCGTTTTCAAACCCGAACGAGTCGATCAGAAGAGTTTTACTCAATACGAAAAGTGGAAACAGACGTATTGAGGTCAATTCAGCAAGAATATCACTTTAAACTGTCGTTATTTTGATTTCACAATGAATTACAGCGAGACGACACTTCGGCAGCACTTCATTGCACAAACCGGAAAAAATCTCTCTCTGATTTCGCTTGAAAGAGCCTTTATATAGGTGATGTGATTCCGCTTGAACATGACCATGTTCATTTCAAGCGGAATCAACATAATAGATTCATGCGGAATCAACATTTTAACTCGAGCGGAATTAGAACACTTTTTGATTTCGCTTGAACTGACCTAGTGTCATTTCAAGCGGAATCACCTCTAATTCACACTTTCTTGTTTTTCGTGCCCTGATCTAACTGGTTCTATACAATACTCGATACAAGACGAAGTCGGTAGACGTATGCACCAACAGACTCCCCCTCGAATGTTGACGAGTCTTAAAGTGTCGAGTCTTCGTGTCTTCAGTCTTTATCAGCCTTCGGGCTTCTCTTTGAAGTATCTGACACTGTAAGGCATCCTCAAATCTTCTCTTTTCTATTCCTCATAATCATCAGACTTTCACAATTAGAACCTGGCTATTTGACATTCAGACTCCCCCTCTCAATTTGCTGGGATTGCAGTCTGGCTTCCACGGGTTCAAGATCGTCGCCTAGCTTCTCAGGATCAATTAATCCAGCTCTTACTCAAACCTGCACATTCTCTACCACAAAAATAAGCATTCTATGATAAAGATTTGACAGTCTTAGACACTATCTGCAGATCTCTGACGAACCACTTGCAGAAAAGATTTTAAAACCTTTTAAAACACAATCTTCCACTCAAAATAATGTTCATCATGTTTAGTACTTGGAATTTTGAACATCAGCTTTCTAACAACAGTTGACGAAAATCTTTTTGAATTTTTCAAAATTTATGCTAAAACACACTAAAATCTTTTTGAATTTTTTAATATACTGAAATGCAATAAAGGAATATATACAAACAATATTTTTTGTGAGTTTGTATAAGAGGATCATATCAGTTTTTGAGACAAATCACCAACACCGTTAAGCTTTGAACATTTTAAGTTCTAAACAATTCACCTAGATGATCAGTATACTGATCCATTTAAATTTTCACACAAATTTCAACTGTTTCGAGATACGATATTAATGTCTTAAGCACTTAAACTTATTCGCGTGTCCCACCACTTGAATATACTCCCGTATCCAGATCCCAATATTCAGTCTTACATGTGAGTATACCTAGATGATATCTGTAAAGGGGTTAAATTGCAAGACTGTGAGAGCTCAGGTCAGAACTTCTGTTCAGCAGAGAGATGACGGCTCGACTTTTGGTGTGTCCCCTTTAGAGGATCTTTTCTTCAACAGCATATGATTTAGCATTTTGCAATGTTTTATCATTTTTATGCTGAGGGCGGCGCTATATTTCAAGCAATTTGCAAAGTATTATACGAGGACTAGGCCATTGCTTCCGCAAAATCAGAAGTCCCAGGATAATACCCCAGATATCACTAAGTATAAAGACCAAGTATCTCAGAAAGAGGGACCTTTCAAACAAGATTTCGGGGGTTACCCATATATCCAAGAAATGTTCCCCACAATATAAGAAAGTTTGAAATTTAGGTTTATATCTCGAAAACAATCTACTGAATGTGCAAAAACCTACTAACATATCCGTAGTGAGATTGTTTATCACATTTGAAACATTCCATTTCTTTAGCGTGTTGTGATAGTCCACTGATGTACTATCATTTCCTCTTTTCACAACAAAACTCATTTTTGAATTTTATCATGTTTTTGGCTTTTTCAAATTTTCTAATGTTTTTGGATTTTCTGTTTTGAATTTTCTGAACTTTTTACTCCCCCTAAAATGCAAACACATTTACAGAAATTTGAAAACAAAACTGTACAAACAAATTTGACAACTGTTGTGAATTGCTTCAATTCGCCATCCACTCGGCATAAACAATCAGAACTCCCCCTTACAACAAACTATTTTCTCAATTTGATTTCAAAACACTTAAGTTTGTTTAATCAAAATGATTTTTCCGGAAAATAAGTTTTTGATACCAATCACAATACTAAGAATGATGCCGATTCCTGTTCCACTTTTACCAACATGGGAACTCCGGCAAGTCAGGTTTTTCTAATCAAATAATATATCCACCCAAGCCTGACCAGCCTTGGGTGTTACCGAGTCACCAACACTTGGTTTCTTACCTTCCATCTTCTTCTCATAGAACTCTTTAACCCCTTTGACTTTTCTGTCAATCATTTTTCCAAATATGTGTTTTACTTTCGGGTTAAAGGCCTTTTCAACATCAAAAACCCTTTTGTCAGAATAAAATTGGTTTGAAATCTCAATTTTACCAATTTTCTTCTTAAAATTTTCAGCCCGAAGTGGTGGAAAATTCTCATCATCCACAGTCGGAACTAATTTTTCACCATTATCCTCAACCTGTGGCTCACCTGACTTTGTGGAATCAGATTCATCGCCAGAAGATAGCTCCTCTGATTTTGACCTATCAGAATCATCGCTAGAACTATCACCAGATTTTTTAACAACCCATTTCTGGTTGTCAACTTTAGCTCTTTTCTTGTAAAACCTGTTTGAACATTCACCAATTTCAAATGTTGAATTTTTGAAAAGTTTGGTTCTATCAATTTGCGGTTCAAACTCAATCACTTTCTCTTTCAGTTTATAATATCCCTGTTTGTTTTGAATTGCCTGTGAACAATTCATGGCAATATGACCACTTTTTCCACACTTGAAGCAGGTTCTAGTTTTCTTCTTCTGATCCACAGTCTGCATTTCTTCTTGCTTCTTTGCAAGGAACTCTCTGTTTGACTGCATTCTGAATATTTTTTCTTTCTCTTCTTCAGAAGATGTACCTGAAACAAATGTCATCTTTGATTTAAAATCTCGAACATTTTTTTCATTTTTCTATTTTTCTGTTGGAATAAAACCAAGACCTTTCTTTTTGAAATTACCGTTATGTTTGGTTTCTTTTGAAAACCAGAACTAGAACTGTAACCCTTTTTCTTGTTTAATCTTTGCTAAACTCTTGAGGTGTATTTTTTAGGTTTATCATTAAGATTTACATCTTTTATTTCAGAAATGTTAATTTCTATTAGTTTGAAAGCCTTGTTTATCGTCTCAGTTTTGACACCTCTAATTGGAAATTCCTCATCATAATATAATTTGTCAGAATCATTCAAAGTATAAGCCACTTTAAATGTTTCATCATTCAAATTAGATTTTGATAACAGGAATTCTTTATCATAAACTTTTTTGCCCTGTTTTTCGGTTTGACTCGGAGTGCTGGACTCAGACTTTGACTCCGACATAGACTCCGACTTTGACTCCTCTGTTTCATCGTTATCTAACACCTGATCCACCACTTTCTTCATCAATTGAGATTGTTGATTAGTGTCAGACGATGTAAACGTGACATCAATATTTTCTGGCAAATTGACTGATGACTCCGACTCCCATTGTAAGTTTGTTGCCTTTTGGACTCTTTCAGAATTTGGATTTCTGGATAAATAACCATTTTCCAGCGGGGGTGGACACTTGTTGTAACTGACACCTTGTTTCTTACCAGAATTCTATTTGTCAGTCTTTTTCTTTATGTCATTCTTCTTCTCAGTCTTCTTCTCAGGAATCTTTTCGTCAGAAACCTTCTGTTCTTCAGTTACTTCATCATCCTCAAATGCCTTCATGCCTTCAACAGTTGGATAAATCTTGTCAATGACATAAGAAGTACATGGGTAACTTTTCAACAAACAATTAACTCTTTCAGTTTCAATTCTTTGAGCCTCCAGTTTCTGTTCTAGAACAGCACACTTCTTGATGTAGTTGTTCACAACTTTCTGTTTGGTCATGAAAGCTCCTTGAAGTGTCTTCATTGTTGTTTCCTGTTCTTCACTAGTGTCATTGTACATGTTCATTGCTTTGTTTAACACATCATAAGATTCCTTCAACTTATTCATGTTGTTGATCAACTCACTGTTTTTCTTTTTCATAATTTCACAGGTTTCACAATTCACAGGAATCTCTCTGGCATCAACCTCTTCACTAATCTTGAACTTTGGAACTTCTTTCACTTTTCTTCTGACCACCGGAACATCTTCATCATCACTACTGACCGGTGTTTTGATCTTTTTCTTTTTCTGTTTAGCTTTTTCATCTTCACTGTCACTTTCTGCCATCATTTTCAAATGATCTCTCATTCTTTTTGCATAATATTCAGTATCATCCTCACTATCTTCTTCAATTCGACCAACAAAAGCTGTGTGAACTGGAGCTTTGTTAGGATCATAATCATCCCAATTAAAATTCTCCCAGTTAAACCCTTCAGGTAACTTTTCATCATCTTGATCATTCACACATGCTTTAGCATCAGATGGAATATATTTGTCCCAGTTGAACCCTGTTAATGACTTCTTCTCATCTTGATTCACCATACAAGCTCTCTTTGAAGATTCTTCAATCACATTTCTTCCATGTGTTGTTTGTGCCTGTTGTTGATTTGGTTGTTGAGCAACTTGATGGTAGATGGCCTTCCGGTAGTAATCATTGTTGTTGAATGGATTTTGAGCTCCACTTGCTTCGCGATTAGTGCACTCCCTCTTGAAGTGTCCTTTTTCCCTGCAACGAAAACAAGTGACTTTAGATTTATCAAAACCTAAAGTAGAAACATTAGCTTCACGAAGATCATCTCTTCCTGTGATCTGCTTGAATTTCTCAGCTCTCCTCATCACACTAGCCAAACACCATTTTATATCCATTAGCTCCATTTCCTCAGCATCGATCTGGTCGTAATCCTCCTTAGTTAGCATTGGATTCCCGATCCGACCTGCAACAAAACTTCCATACGATTCCAAAATAGTTCCCAACAAAGACATGTGGATTTTTGCAATTTCTTCTGTGTAATCTTGATCATTTTCAAGACTCAAAACAATATTGCACTGTAATTTCCTGCCATTCTTTGTTGTTGCCAAATTCGGATCAAATAATGGATATGAAGAAAAACTTGTTTTGCTGCTTGATCCTTTAGATGAACCACTTGATGAACCCTTTGCATTGAATGCAGTTTCAACTTTCGGTGACATGTTTGTCTTGTCATTCAATCCTGCTTTATAATACAAACTGATGTCTTGTTCACCATCAAACACTTTCATTCTTGAAATCTTTATCTGTTCCATTTCTTGTGCTTCAAGCTTCTCAATGAACTTGCTCAGTGTTAGATTGTTGAAACCTTTTTTGTTTCTTAACATCATCAAGTATGTACCCCAAGTCTCATGTGGTAATGCATCAGCCAGTTTCTCAATCAACTCTTCATTCTCTTTGTTGATACTAACTCTCTTCATGTTTACCAACAGATTGCAGTATCTTTCAATTATCTGCTTTGTACTTTCATTTTTCAAACCACGGAATAAATCAAACTCTTTTTTCAGAAGTGATTTCTTGTTTTTGATCATCTCTTGGCTTCCAACAAACTTAGATCGTAATGCTTTCCAAATCGAATATGCACTCCCAGTGTGTTGTAATAAGACCAAGATATCCTCTTTAACTGCATGTTGTAGTAAACTGATCATCATTTTTTCGTTTTTGTATTTCTTTTTCTCCTCAGCACTAAGATCTTTGATAGGAATCACATCTTCGTCATCATTTGTTGGTCTAACGTATTTTGTTTCAATGCATTCCCAAGCATCCAAGTAATTAGCTTGCACCCAGTTCTCAAAACGTTCTTCCCAACCCTTATACTCCTCGATGTTCATGAGTTTGGGTGGTTTTTGCATAGTGCCTGTTTCGTTTTCCAACATTGTTTGTTGAGTAACTGTGATCGGGTTGTAAAAGCGTTATAAAATTCATTTGCCATGTTTCGGTTTTCAAGAAATTCTTAAACAGTCAGTTCAAGCGAAATAACAAACTTCAAACGAAATCACTATCTCAAGCGAAATCCCTGTTCAAACGGAACCAGTACGTTCAAGCGAAATCTCCTTTCAAGCGAAATATCTTTTCAAGCGGAATAACTAATTTCGCTTGAATTGGCACCTTTTTCAAACGGAATACTGTTCAAGCGGAATCAACAATACTTTTCAAGCGAAATAACAATTTTGAAGCGGAATACGGATGAAATTTCAAGCGGAATACCAGTTTCAAACGGAATTAAGCTCTAATTCCGTTTGAAATGCTGCTGATGTCATCATTCTCAAGCTGTTTTCAAGCGGAATCACGAAAATCATCAGTTTTAGATCGATTTTAGGCCTGAAACTTTCAAGGCTTTGTTAAAACACTATTGCGCACATTCTGTGAGAAATTTAGCCAATTTTAACCGTGAAAAATTTTGAATTTTGAAAAAGAAGGTGTAGAAATCAGAATTTACAGCTGAATTGGTAAGAACTCTTCTTCCTGAGCTCTGATACCACTTGTAGGATCGTTTTCAGACCCGAACGAGTCGATCCGAAGAGTTTTACTCAATACGAAAGGCGGAAACAGGCGTATTGATGTCAATTCAGCAAGAATATTACTTTAAACTGTCGTTATATTGATTTCACAATGAATTACAGCGAGACGACACTTCGGCAGCACTTCGTTGCACAAACCGGAAAAAGTCTCTCTCTGATTTCGCTTGAAAGAGCCTTTATATAGGTGATGTGATTCCGCTTGAACATGACCATGTTCATTTCAAGCGGAATCAACATAATAGATTCAAGCGGAATCAACATTTTAACTCGAGCGGAATTAGAACAGTTTTGATTTCACTTGAACTGACCTAGTGTCATTTCAAGCGGAATCACCTCTAATTCACACTTTCTTGTTTTTCGTGCCCTGATCTAACTAGTTCTATACAAGACTCGATACAAGACGAAGTCGATAGACGTATGCACCAACACAAGACATTTTTGAATTTTTTTTTGAAATTTTCCCCCATCCCCACACTTGAGGTAAACATTGTTCTCAATGTGTAGTGTTTAAACGAACGGGTCAAAATTGAAAAACTTTTACTACCCCCCCCCCATCCCCACACTTAAGGTAAACATTGTCCCCAATGTGTAAGAACTAGAGTTTTTAAATCGCACAAGGGATGTGACACGACTAACCTCCCCAAAAATTCACCCGAAAAATAAAATACAATTTACACTCTACTTATTTGCTAACTAAAAATCCAAAGTAAAAAGAAACGTATGCACCTGATTTTTGAGCTCATTCCTCGTGTGCTCTTCTTCTCTTCAAGAAAGGGTCGTCCCACGAACACGGTGTACCTACAAATCTCAACCTTTGTGTAGAAGCATGCTTCTCACAACCATCAAAATTTGTTAGTTTCCTAGTTCTACCCCTTTTATGAAAATATTACCAAGTCATACGATAATTTACTTTGATTTATGTGGAAAAATTAATTTACAATAACAACAAACCTAACTCACTTTCGTAGGAATCACGGTTGCATTTAGCTTATGCAACAAGCCCTTTTAAACCTCCCGATAGCTCGGGAGGATGAGTAGGTCTCGTGAGGGTTATATAGGGAACACACCCACAACGTTCATTTAACTACTAAAACGAAATAACAAATTATACAACAACAAAACTATGGAGAAAAACTAAAACTAATTGTGAAAGAACTATACAACAACAATTATCTTACCACCTTATGGTGGTCGAATGGCGTGCTTGCCACCCACGAACTCTTCAAAATCACCTACCGATGATTCATACCATTTGTTGCCAAACGGTCCAAACTTCCTCACATCCTCTTCCTTTTTCTTTTCTAGAGGTGACCTCTTTGCTTTTTTTTCTTCTTGACCGTCTTCTTCTTTGTTTCTCCAAACCTACCAACCAGAGCACACACTTTTTTGTTTGGATTCATGTCCTTTTTAGGACACTTATCTTCACCGAGCGGGTTAGTGAAATTTGGAAAAACATTTAAATTTAATTCCCGGTCCACAAACTTCATGCTTACCATTCCCGTTGCATAATTTATTATAGCATTAGCAGTTGCAAGGAACGGTCTACCCAGTATAACTATCGGTTGGGTGTCCTCAACACACCCAACATAGTCTACTACCAAAAAGTCAACTGGGTAGTAGCAATCATCCACTTTAACAATCATATCCTCCACCATCCCCCTTGGATGCGTCGGAGTCTGATCGGCCAATACCACGGGAGTATCAAACTTTTTTAATGGAACAAAATCATATTGGTCATACAAACTCCCGGGCAAGATGCTTACACAAGCTCCAAGATCTAGGAGCGCCCTCTCAATTTTAAATGTTCCAATTTGAATTGGAATAAGAGGATCTCCCGAATCTTGAGCTTTTTGGGGGGAGCGCACTCGATAAGACGGCACAACCATGTGATACCAAATCAATCGGTTCGGGTAATTTATTGCGCCGTTTTTCATTGCTCAACTCTTTCAAGCATTCCACATGAGCTGGAACTTTTTTGTTGGTGCATATTTGTGACAACAGCTTACATTTGGTCTTTGGATGGTTCTTCTGTTGCTGACAGTCTGTTGCTGACAGAAGCTATTGAAGCTGAAGCTATCCAAAGACCAAAGACAGTGTAAGATTACTTGAAGATTGCAAGAAGACTGAAGACAAAGTTTTTATGAAGCTATTGTCAAGGGGGAGTTTGTTGGTGCATATTTGTGACAACAGCTTAGATTTGGTCTTTGGATATCTTGTAATTAGTTTAACGATAAACGGTTAGCGGGTTTAGCTTTGTATTAGTGAGGTAATTGAGTTTGGGCTAAACTAAACCCAGATTGGGTGATGGGGGCGAATTGGGCCTGTCCAATTCGCAACCCAAGAGTGTTTAACCTAGCCCAGTTGTAAACCTTGTGTTATATAAACAAGGTTAGGCATTAGGGTTTAGGTTAATCAGCCAAAACAGAGTTTGAGAGGCATTAGAATTTGTGAGAGCTAGACTTGGACGAATTTGAGTGTGTGGTTAGGGTTTTGATTGATTGTAATTCAGTTTGATAGATAATCAATAAAAACCCGGTTTGAAAGTGATTTGCTGTTTCTGTTCCTACACGTTTTCTGCTTATTCTGATCAAGAGGATTCCGCACTCTTGATCAGATTGACAATTTTGTGAAGATCCATACACATCAAGGGGACCTACAATTGGTATCAGAGCGTAAGGCTCTTGAAGGCTCGGTTCAGAATTGTGCTTGGCAGAAACCTGAAGAATTTCGAAAATTTTGAAAGTGAAAAATTAGGGTTTTCGAATTTATTGAGTTTTGATATATTTCTGCGAATTTGTGGCTGTGTTGATCTTTTTCTTAGTTTTACTGATTTGCAGGTTTTCAGGATTGTTCGGGTTGTTTGGTTGACAAATTCGACTGAATAGATTTGAAGATTCAAAGACTGTTCTTCGTGTTCTTCATAAAATTTTTGGAAAATTGGACTGATTTTGCTGTTTCGATTTTGCAGGAACTGTTTAAGGAATCTGAAAATCTTCAGAATTTCGAGGAGATTAAGTTTCCAATTTTACTGGATCAGCGAAATTAACAAGTCAGCGAAATTGTCTGACCAGCGAAATTAACTGTTCCAGCATATTTATCGGCGAACTTAAATCCAAAGGCGACTTTGGTAACTGTGTAATTGTCCACAGCGAAATTACCTCGGTTTTCAGCGACTTTACCAGTCGTCGTAATAGCGAAATTGACCGGCGAACCTGACAGCAAAATTACTAGCGAATTTAAGTGACCTAGCGAAATTAATCAGAGTCTTGATAACCAGCGAATTTAACCCAGCGAAATTAACATCATACCCAGCGAAATTGTCACACCCCGACCACGTAAAACAACAAAACGTGGCGGAATCGTCGGGGAGTGTTGTAACAGAATCATTGTTTCATAACACATGGAAAAATTAAAATGTTGTTATATTGATAAAAAGAGTTACAATGTCTTAACAAACAAAGAAGTATAACAAAATTAACTAGTCTTGCATCTTTTATTGTCACTAAGGCCCAAGTTCGCCTATGTGTATCTTGATCAATCCTATGCATCATCTCCTGAAACACATGTGAAAATAGGTACATCAGCATAAAAATGCCGGCGAGTACATAGGTTTTATTAATTTAGGATTCATGACTTATAAGTTTAGAAAAAGTTGTTTAACAAAAATCAGTCATGATCCTTGTAAAATGTTTTGTTTTATAAATCGTTTGAAAAGCGATGATAGATATGTATAGTTAAAAGAATGATAGTAAGGTTAAATGAATAACCAAGTAAAAAAGAATTTGTATAAAACAAACTGTTTTGTAAAATAATGTTTTGCGAAAATTATGTTATTTGTGTAAAAATGTGTAAATCCAAATTGAATGATTTAAATAACGCCACGACATGTAATATAATACAAGCACTTATATATAGGAAGTACCAGCGGCGTATCCACCGTGCTTGCATCACATTACACACGCCTCGTTACTTAAATCACTTACCCAAACAAACCACCAATGTAAATTGCCCATGTCTAAACCAATTGTTAAATGTCATTGTGAAAACCATGTCAAAATGTCTATGTCAAATGTCAATTATGTAATGTGTAAACAAAATGTCATGTATGGCAAGTGAAATATGTATCGACTAAACCATAGGTGAAAATGCACAAAACGAAGTATTGAAGTAAAACTCAGTTTAAATCAATGTTATGTTTTGTGGAAATGCATGCTATACTGATACAAACATCTATGCGGTGTTGTGAAAATTCCATACATTCAAGCCTTGAGACAGCAGGATAACCTTCGAGTAAAAGTTATCAAAAAGAAATGTTTTCGGATTCGGTCATTCCATCCATCCAAACAAACCTAGGATTTTAGGAACGGGATTTGTCAAGTCCTATGGTACCACTACCTACTACCGAGCGGCGTGATCAATGTTAATGAATGTACATTGTCCCATTTAAACAAACCAAATGTCATACCAAAATGTAAGCATGTGATGTGATGTGAATCTACTAAGTATGAACAAAATGAATATACATAGCATGTGATGTGATGTAAAACAATGTACTAGTATGATGAACATACATAGCATGAAAAGGTAATGTAAATCAAATGTACTAAGTATGCAACAAAGGACATACTGTCACACCCCGATTTCCACGTGTCACCGGTGGGCCCGGTGGGGGAGTACCGTGACGTGGTTGGCAACGTAATAGTCGAACAACACAATATTTAATATGCACAGCGGAAGCAAATTTAAAACATAATAAAACCGAATTTAATTATTGTAATATCGAGTATCACAATGATCGGATGTTTGTCCACATAACGGATTGAAATAAAATAGAAACAATGGTTCAACAGACTTCAGGCATCCTAAGCTTGCGAGACTTTTTATTGATGCTAAGGAGACAATCCAGCCAATTTCGTTTAGTACCTGCATTCAGTCTTTTTGGGAAAATACGTCAGTTTACACTGGTAAATACAATCAACTGACTCATTTTGGAAAATGATTGAAAATTGGTTTGGATGCACGTGGCATAAACAATTTTATTTTAACTTGGGAGAATTATTTAATATTATAATCTTGTGAACGAATTACATGTTACTTGTGCGTTCAGTAGCCCGGATCTTGTCCGGGTTAAAGATTAATAGACACACCACATCATAGAGTTATACACTGACAGGTGTACGCCTACACCCCGTGCTCAGGTCGTGGCCATCTCGTAAGATAATGCCAAGGATATCCGGGACATGGTCATTAACCCCCCAAAGACTTTAAGTAATCAAGACTGTTTAAACGAGCCGATCAAATTATTCAACTACCCACTTAACTGTGGAGATTTGATACTCGATCAAGCGGTATGCTATATACCGTAACCCAAGACCGTATAGGGAAAATAAGTTAAAAGTATTTACCTGAGCAATGTATAAATCACAATAAGCAAACGCAAGTAGCTTTTACTGGTCCTCCTTATCTGGAACGAAGGTTTATAATAACCTATTAGAATTCTAACGGGTCTTTTATTAAGCTTAAGCTTAGACCGACTAGTTTCAAAGATACGGTTCGTACGCCTGATTAGGCGAAGACCGGATAGAATGTGATTTAGACCCAACAAATCCAGAGACTTGTTTAATATGGGTTTATTTTTCACATTCGGGATTTCGAGACAAAACCGTTAAGGTTTAACCCGTTTCGGTTAATTTATGTAAACTTGTTACATAAACCGAACCGTACGCGTAATAAGCGTGACGGGTAGTCATGAGAGCTGTATACAGGTTTCCTAAGTTAATTAGGTCTCAAATATGTTGTGACATCAGTAAGGTGTCTTTCATTATGCCCGAAACTTGTTTAAACACAAACTAGGCCCCGTAGGGGTAGTTTGGTCATTTTTAAAGGTTGTAAAAAGGTTTAAGTGTTTAACTGAGTTACAGGTCTGATGTAATCAATAAATATACTCCAATTAATGAGTTATAACAGTAAGATAAAGCATATGTGTGAAATTTATCGTTTTTAACCAAACTATGCCCCGTAGGGGTATTTTGGTAATTTCACATAAGCCGAAAAGCTCAGAACTGAAGTCTGAGTTTATCCACCTTTGCTTACTGTTAAAATTTTATAATTTGCCTCTTATATCAGTAGGTATCAACCCGGGTATGTCCAATATGATTTTAAAACATATTATGCGTTAAAAACGCTAATTAAGGCGATTAAAGGCCATTTCCGGGTTCGATACTTAAATCTGATATTTTTTATATTTCCAGAAGGCTTAAAAGAATTTATTTATCATATGTGATCTGTAGCAAAAGGTTTGGAGTCGTTTAGATATGTAAATCTCATTTTATGGCCCGTAAGGGCAAAACTGACATTCACCGAATTAAGCCTACGACTATGAGTTATGCTCAACCTAAAATTAATTAAAAATCTTTAAAAATCCCAAAATAATATATTACATCAGTGGGTAAAATTTTTGATACCAAAAAGTATGTTTAACTAGGCTATACGCTAATTACGCCATTTTATTAGCATAAAGCATTCATTTTGCGATAATGAGCATAACTCTTAATCTACAAGTCAAACTGATGTCAAACTTTGCATACAAGTCTATATATCAGTAACTAAGGTTTCTACACTTTTATATTTTCATAAATCACGTTTTAAGGTAATAAGGGCATAACGGTTAACATATGAGCAATTAACGGAAGCATGCATATTAATCGGATAACTAATGAACCAAGGTGTATAATCACAGAGGGTTGTTCTAACATGTAACCTAGTCCAATTAAAGCTCTGAGGCATTTCTAAAATATGCCTAAACGGGTCAGAACTGAAAGTCAAAGTGAAAGTCAAACTATGTGACTTTCGGTTCCGAACCGGGTCTAAACAGGAAGTTGTCGGGTTTGAACATGTTTAGACATGTTCTTACACTTATTACTAAGTTATAACAATGATCCAACAGGTTGTATATGATTTACAATGTTAATTATGCATAAACGACATTTTAGACTTCCTGTTGACTTTTTAAGTAAAGGTTTGACCCGACTTTTGACCTGGTTAAAGTGATGATCAGGGGAAACCCTTTTGAGGTTTTATTATTCACATAAATACCATCTTATATCTACTTTTGATTCGAGAATTGACTGAGCCATTACTTATTAATCTCGAAGTCAAACCGTAATTACGACGCTTTGACTTTTAGCTAAATAACTAAGCTAAAATTAATTTAGAAAGATTAAGACAACTTACAAGGGTCTAATGGATGATTAGGAAGGCCTGGAGAGTGCTCTTGTGCTCCACACTTGATCAGAAGGTTGTTGAGGAATGAATGATCAAAGTGTTGCACTTTGAGAGCCTTATATAGTGCACTAAGACACCACAATGTGTTGACAATTAAGTCTAGGACTAACCACAACATTTCCACAGGTGTCCTACATGTTTAGGGGTTGTTTAGGGGCCAAGAGAGACGAGGAAACACTGTTAAATTCGGTTTCATGCGCGTAAAAACAGGTAACAGCCGGTTTCTGGTCGCTGGCACTTGCTTACGGACCGTAAGTCCTCTCTTGTGCTCCGTAAGCCTGACATCAGGCTTGAAAAACTTGTTGTTCTTTGGTATCTTGAAGGGGTAACTTGGGGCTTCGACTTTGGGACACGTTTTATCAGATTGGGGCCTCTATAAAGTGCTTAATACAGTAACATACCCTACCATCTTGGTATGCTTGCTTGGATTCTTCATAAAAGTACCGAAAACTAAGGGTTACCGTAGGAATTCCTTCGTAGGAGTCCACCAATTGATTCATGAATCATTCATTGCTAATATTCACTGAACTTGAACATACACTAGATGTTTTTTTTAATACGTTTTGAGTCTTGGGATTTATAACGAGGTTGTTCAGAGGTGAAATAGTTAACATGACGACATTTTTAAATCCTGTCAACCATCTTTAATAAATCCGAGTTTATAACGCTTTTCGTCTTACACGACACGTGTCGTTATTTTATTTAACACGAAATTTCGAGGTGTTACATCCTCACCCCCTTATAATAAATCTCGCCCCGAGATTTACTGAAATAAATAAGGGTACTTCTCTTTCTTGGTGGATTCAACTTCCCACGTATACTCGGGACCTCTTCGGGCATCCCATTTGACCTTTACAATAGGTACATGCTTCCTACGAAGCTTCTTTACCTGTCGATCTTCAATCGACAAAGGTTTTTCAACAAATTTCAAGCTCTCGTCTATATGCATATCTGTGTGCGGCATTACCAGTGATTCATCAGCAACGCACTTCTTCAGGTTGCAAATGTGGAACACATTATGAATTCCACTGAGCTCTTCAGGTAAGCTTAACTTATAGGCAACTGACCCGACATGTTCGATAACCTCGAAAGGTCCTATGTATCTCGGCTTAGCTTGCCCTTCTTACCAAATCGCATCACTCCTTTCCAGGGTGATACTTTGAGCAACACTTTATCACCTACTTCGAAGTGAAAAGCCTTACGCTTAGGGTCTACGTAGCTCTTTTGCCTATCTCGGGCCGCCTTGAGACGGTCGCGAATCTGGACAATCTTGTCCGTCGTTTCAAAGACTATCTTTGGTCCCGATAATTGGACATCTCCAACTTCCGCCCAACAGATGGGTGACCTACACTTTCTACCGTACAATGCCTCGAAGGGTGCAGCCTTAATGCTGGTATGGTAGCTATTGTTGTAGGAGAATTTGATTAATGGTAGGTTCTTATCCCAACTATCACCCAAATCGACTGCACATGCACGTAGCATGTCTTCCAATGTTTGAATAGTACGCTCACTCTGACCGTCAGTCTGAGGATGATAAGCCGTACTAAAATTTAAACGTGTGCCCAAGGATTGCTAGAAACTTTTCCAAAAATGCGATGTCTATCTAGTATCTCTGTCAGAGATAATAGACACAGGTATGCCATGCAAGGCTACAATCTTATCAATGTACAGCTGGGCTAATATATCGGAGCTATAAGTCTCTTTGATGGGTAAGAAATGTGCTGACTTAGTCAGTCTGTCCACTATAACCCATATTGTATCATTTTCTTTCCTAGTCTTGGGTAACTTGGTAATAAAATCCATAGTTACACATTCCCACTTCCACTCGGGAAGTTCAGGCTGTTGCAGCAAGCCTGACGGCTTTTGATGCTCAGCTTTGACTTGCGCACAAGTCAAGCATTTGGCCACATGGGCAGCTACCGACTTTTTCAAGCCGATCCACCAATAATTTGCCTTTAGATCTTGGTACATCTTATAAGCTCTAGGGTGGACGGAGTACTTGGAACTGTGGGCCTCCTGGAGGATAACATCACGAAGTCCTCCATGAACTGGAACCCATATTCGTCCGTTTAATCTTAAAATTCCGTCCTTGCTAAGAGTTAACTGCTCCTCAGTTACTCCTAACTTTTCATTCGGATAGTTAGCTTCCAACACAGCTTCTTTTTGTGCAGCTAACAATCTTTCCATCAAATTGTTCTTCACTTCAATGCTCTTGGCATTGATTCGGATGGGTTTCACCTTTTCCTTACGACTCAAGGCATCGGCGACTACATTCGCCTTGCCGGGATGGTATTTGATTTCACAATCATAATCATTCAAGGTCTCCATCCAACGGCGTTGCCTCATGTTTAATTCTTTCTGATTAAACAGATGCTAGAGGCTCTTGTGATCAGAATAGACCACAAACTTGATTCCATAAAGATAATGCCTCCACAATTTCAGTGCGAACACAACGACACCCAATTCCAAATCATGGGTGGTGTAATTCTTTTCATGCACCTTTAACTGTCGTGATGCATAGGCAATAACCTTGCATTTCTGCATAAGCACACACCCCATGCCGGTGTGTGAAGCATCGCAGTAAACTACGAATTCTTCTGTGCCTTCAGGTAATGTCAGAACAGGAGCGTTGCTCAACTTTTGCTTTAGTATTTCAAAGGACTCTTGCTGCTTAGGGCCCCAAATGAACTTTTCCTTTTTCTTAGTCAAGGATGTTAAGGGCGCAGCAATCCTTGAAAATTTTTCAATGAAACGCCTGTAATATCCTGCCAATCCTAGGAAGCTACGAATCTCCGTAGGCGTCTTCGGCTCCTGCCAGTTCATGACTGCTTCAACTTTAGCGGGATCCACTTAGATGCCATGCTCACTGACCACATGTCCAAGGAATTGGACCTCTCGAAGCCAAAATTCATACTTAGAGAATTTGGCATAGAGCCTCTCGTGATGTAAAAGTTTGAGAATACATCGAAGATGTTTCTCATGATCAGCTTGGTTCTTTGAATAAATCAGGATGTCATCGATGAAGACGATAACGAATTTATCCAAGTATGGCTTGCAAACGCGATTCATGAGATCCATGAACGCGGCAGGTGCATTAGTGAGCCCAAAAGGCATCACTAGGAACTCGTAATGGCCATAACGGGTCCTAAATGCAGTTTTATGCACGTCTTCATTTCTGACCTTCAGTTGGTGGTAGCCTGACCTCAAATCAATTTTCGAGAAATAGCTTTGTAACACCCCAACCCGGGGCAGGTCGGAGCGTCACTATTACGAATACCATAACCAAAACACATCCACTTAATATAAGAAAGGATTCAAGGTGACATACACGTCTCAAAAATACCCTAAGTCTTAAGTTCATTTAAAAGTACATGATTTAACAAAATTAAAGAGTCTTTAAATACTCTTGAACATCCATTAGTCTCTCATTACTGATTCCCTATATTATCCCTGATTACCTGTAAACAAGACAAGAAAAACACAAAAAGAAAAACTACGGCTGAGCCAAAGAATTGCTCAGTAACGGAAAGAACAATAGTACAAGTAAAGATGGACAAAAAGAAAGAAACACGAAAGGAAATTGAAATAACGAATCAAATACGGTACAAAAATTAAACTGAAGTAGATGTTGAACCAAATTAGAAATATGCGTCTAAAGTATAATTGGCGCGATAGCGGACGGATCATATCATATCACAAACGTATCAAGTGCATATACTAATTAGGTGACCTTGAATGTCACAACAATAAGTCATGTAATAACGAAGTACCCAGAGCCAAAAACAGACTGGTACACAGCTAGCTAGTCCATGTACCTATGAGATGGTGAGTGTGGCGTTCACTCATTATTCCATCTCCACACTACAAACTCAAACTCGGAACTAAGATCGATCTATACGCCTCTAGGGGCCAAGGCGCTACACGAGCACAAACTAGAGACGCCGTGAACTTTTATTACGCACTGTCACGATAAGTTCCATGCCGTTGACGCCCAAACGGCAAGCCAGACGCTCGGGGGACAGAGTACAAAAACTAAGGCCATGTAAATAGTTTACAATCAACTGAAAATAATACTAATAGGAACATGCGACCATGAGTACAAGTCTAAGGTATGGCATGCTACATCACTCTAATAATCATACAAACAATACCAGACTGGTTCGCATCACATATCAAACGGCTAACAGGGACACACAAAAATCCGCACTGCAAAGTGACGGATAGGATAAAAATACTATGATGTCAGAAATGGGAATCCGTACCTTAGTTTAGCAAGCAAAAGAGAATCCACAAATCGGGTCGTCCTCAAAACTTATGCGAACCTAAATCCCGTATTTACAATATTAGTATTATATAATTTATTTAGATGTAAAGCTTTCGTTAAATTTTCCCGGCGACCCCAAATTAAAATTGTTTGACACACTTTGTTAACATATGCTTCCGGGTTACACTCACCATAAATTATTTAGTGACTAAAAATATCATATAAGCACAAATATAGCTTTTAACCTTCCTTATCGTCTTTGCATATAGCTTTTTAGAATAATAAACATAGAAATTTAGATCTTTATTTACTATACACAATTTTTGTAAGGTTTTGAGATAATACATACGTAGGATAACTAAAGACACTTAACATAAGTATTATTTATTTATTATTATTTTTTTTACTATCTTATGAAACTTATAAAATATGTAAATTCCCCCTGAATCATTTTTGGGTCACAAATCTACATTTTTACACACTAAATAATATAATTACATAATATCCAAATCTATTACATAATCTGTATATAAATCTTGGTTTTGATACTTGAAGAAAAGTTTAAAAACCATAAGTATGACTATCTGTATGTATAAAAAGAACATGGAGAATATTATAGTAACCCTTAAAGTAAATCTCATGCATATACATATGCATAAATATATGGAAGTTCAAGATCCTACGTAGAGTTCAAAAATCAACATTTGTATACATACCTATGCCTTTATGGAATAAAACATGAATTATATTTAGGCTTAGTTTTTATACTATATAAGCAAACGAACATATGAAAATACATAAACACCAACATTAAGTCATTGAACTCTTTAAAAAGAAACAATAAAATACCACAAAGTATTTCAAGATAACTAAGTTTTATATTGTGTTAGCATCATACTTTTCATACTTTAGACAAACACCCACCCACATGGGTGAAGATTTACATATAATCCTATTCTGTAACATATGAAGATATAAGAGAGGAAAAAAAAATAAAATTTTGATTTATAGACACTCACTTGATTCAAGCAAAGAGATGGATTTTGAAAGCACTGAACTTCGAACTTGAACTCTTGAACTTAGATTAGACTTTTGGGTGTATGTGTATTTTAGTGTGGTTTGATAATAAAATCATATTGGTCTCTTTATAAGAAATCAGAAATGGGTTGTTCTACACCATGTGCTCCTCAATATAATAATAGGGTAATGTGTAATTGAGTGTATGACAATCAAAATTAAAGTTTGATTGTGATGGTTCTGTCCAAAGAAAAAGAAAAGAAAGGAAGTAAGGTAAATGGTAGGTAGGTAATAGGTTTATGATTTAATTCATCCTACACATGTGCTAAACTTTCACAAAAGTCAAAACATATATATCTTAGGTTTCATACCATCCACACCTACTAGATTGATTTTGCTTTTCCTCATTTGTTTATCAAATAGTTTGATTCAAAAAGAAATGATGTTAAAGCATGGTGCATACATAGTGTATTGTTTGGTATGTGTGTATGTCCGTATATTGAGAAAGAGAATAGAGTTGAGATGGGTTTTTTTTTTCTTTTTAACTTAGTCTTGCACAAAATTATGATATTTATTTCTTTGTAACCAGATAGATTTACTAGTTACCTACACATACACACACACACATATATATATATATATATATATATATTACACACATAAATGGCTTTAACAAGATTATAAAAAATAACCGTTTTATAAAATTTAAATAACTCACTATATTTTAAAATATATACCATATTCATGGTTGGTGATAATGAATGCGTAGAACACTAACTAAGTTGTTTAAAAAAATCAAAGTATTTCATTTTAACTTATTTTAAACATCTAACTTAAATTATACTAAACCTTAATAAATATTATAACGATTTAAGAAAATTTCGAGTGTTACAATTCTTCCCCTCTAAAAAAAATTCGTCCTCGAAATTGCAAAGTGCTAATAACCGATACGGACACAATTTAGATCACATATAAGCATAAGCGAAACATTACACATTAGCAAAAACACTGAGTTACAAAAAGGGCGGTAAACGGAGACTGAAACAACTCCAAGGTCGTACAAGATCACAACACATTAAAGTTTAGGATACTAAGACGAAAACAAATTTGGATAATGAGAACGGATCGTGTCTTCTAATTCCCATGTAGCTTCATGTTCAGAATGGTTCTTCCATAGGACTTTAACAAAAGGAATAGTCTTCCTACGCATAATTCGTTCTTGGCGGTCAATAATAGCTTCGGGCTCCTCCTCAAGAGATAGGTCCTCATGAATAAGATGATAAGGATAATTCACAACGTGTAACAGATGGTAGTTATATCCCCTAAGGAGGGATATATGAAAGACATTATGCACGTGCGATAGTTGAGGTGGCAATGCCAAACGGTAAGAAACTTCACCGACTCTTTCAAGAATCTCGAATGGACCGATGAATCTAGGGCTAAGCTTTCCCTTGATTCCAAAACGACGAACGCCTTTGCAAGGCGAAACTCGTAAGAAAACACGCTCACCAACATTAAATTCCAGAGCTCGACGATGTCGGTCTGCATAGCTTTTCAGTCGACTCTGAGCTTCCTTCAACTTTTCCCTAGCGATAGCAACTTTCTCATTGGTAATTTGCACTAGTTCGGGTCCTTCAATGATTTTCTCACCGACCTCCTCCCAACAGATAGGTGCTCTACACTTCCGTCTGTAAAGAAGTTCGAATGGTGCCATACCAATGCTAGCTTGCCAACTATTATTGTAGGCAAACTCGACAAGGCAAAGATATTCATCCCAATTTCCTGTCCACTCCAGAGCACAAGCTCGAAGCATATCCTCGAGTGTCTGAATAGTACGCTCTGATTGACCGTCTGTTTGAGGATGAAATGCCGTGCTGAATCTCAATTTGGTGCCCCAAGCGGCTTGAAATCCCTTCCAAAAGCGTGAAGTGAACCGTGGGTCTCGATCAGACACGATAGAGACTGGGGTACCATGAAGTCTAATGATCTCTTGGGTAAAGACTTCAGATAATCTACTGACTGAGAATCCCTGCTGAATCGGAAGAAAGTGAGCTGACTTTGACAACCGGTCGACTACAACCCATATAGTGTCATTCTTCTTGAACGCCCTCGGTAAACCAGTTACAAAATCCATTGAAATGTCATCCCACTTCCATATCGGAATATCTAGTGGTTGAAGCAAACCTCCGGCTCTCTGATGTTTTGCCTTCACTTGTTGACAAGTAAGACATCTGCTAACATATCTGGCTACATCTTCTTTCATAGCGTTCCACCAAAAGTGCTGACGAAGATCTCGATACATCTTTGTAGATCCAGGGTGGATAGAGAATGGTGAACTATGAGCTTCAGCTAACAGTGATTCACGTAGGGTGGAATCATTCGGAACACATAACCGTTTTCCACACCAAACTACCCCATTTTCATCAATTCGAAATTCTGACTGCTTACCAACCTCCAAATTCTGTATAATAGCCCAAAGTTCTCCGTCATCTTGTTGAGCACTCTTGATGCGCGAGATTAAGTCGGGCTCAATCTGAAATCTGGCTAGATAACCATCAGCGTCACCAAGATGGATACCAATACCTAGCTTTTCAAGATCAGTTAGAATATGAGGTTGCAATTGGAGAGATGAAATTGTTCCAGAATTCTTTCGGCTTAGAGCATCAGCCACAACATTGGCCTTTCCCGGATGATACTGGATGTTGGCATCATAATCTTTTAAAAGCTCTAACCAACGTCGTTGTCTCATGTTTAACTCCTTTTGTGTAAAGATGTACTTCAAGCTCTTGTGATTAGTGAAAATATCACAAGTCTCTCCGTACAAATAATGTCGCCAAATCTTTAAAGCAAAGATAACGGCGGCAAGCTCGAGGTCATGCGTCGGATAATTAACCTCATACGGCTTCAACTGGCGTAAGGCATAAGCAATGACCTTATTATGTTGCATCAAAACACACCCGAGTCCCTTCTTCGAAGCATCACTATAAATCTGATATCCACCTGTTCCTGATGGAAGTGTGAGAATCGAGGCAGACACTAACCTTTTCTTCAACTCCTGAAAACTTTTCTCTCTATCATCATTCCAAGCGTACTTGACCCCTTTCCTTAGAAGTTGGGTTAGAGGTAAGGCGATGGTTGAAAATCCTTCGACAAATCTTCGATAATATCCAGCGAGGCCAAGAAAACTGCGAACCTCGGTGACTGAGGTAGGTGTAGGCCATTTAGTGATTGCTTCCACCTTAGCAGGATCCATTGAAATACCTTCAGCGGAAACCACATGACCAAGGAAAGCTACTTGGTCTAACCAGAACTCGCACTTCGAAAATTTTGCATAAAGCTTCTTCTGTCGTAAAATTTCAAGTACGGTACGAAGATGGTACTCATGTTCTTCCTTGCTCTTAGAATAGACCAAAATATCGTCGATGAAGACTATGACAAATTTATCGAGAAACTCGTGAAAGACTCGATTCATTAGGTCCATGAAAATAGCTGGAGCATTGGTTAATCCGAATGGCATAACCAAAAACTCATAATGACCATACCGAGTGCGGAAAGCTGATTTAGGAATGTCTGAATCTTTGATCTTCAGCTGGTGATACCCAGACCTTAGATCGATCTTAGAAAAACATTTAGCACCCTGAAGTTGATCAAACAGATCATCGATGCGAGGTAGCGGATATCGATTCCGAATGGTGATTTTGTTCAACTCTCGATAGTCAATACAAAGTCTCATAGAACCATCCTTCTTTTTCACGAACAAGACCGGTGCGCCCCAAGGCGAGACACTTGGTCTAATAAAACCAAGTTCCAACAACTCTTGCAACTGCTCTTTGAGCTCCTTGAGCTCTAGAGGCGCCATGCGGTACGGTGCTTTAGAAAATGGTTTGGCACCAGGAATCAGATCAATAGTGAACTCCACTTCGCGATCTGGTGGGAGTCCAGGCAGCTCTTCAGGAAACACATCCGGAAACTCTCGGACAATTGGATAATCGGAGATGTTGGGCTCATTCGACGATGTAGCTTTTATCGAAGCCAGGAATGCTACACACCCGTGTGAAACAAACTTTTGGGCCTTAAATGCAGAGATTATTTTCAATGGCTTACGAGGTTGAGTCTCTTGATAAATGAATTCCGGACGTTGAGGATTTCCAAAAAGAATGCGGCGAGTCTGACATTCAATCGAGACATTATGCCGAGAGAGCCAGTCCATGCCAAGAATAACATCGAATTCATTCATCTGAATGGGATACAAATTTGCGGGACGAATAATGGACGCGATTTGGATCGGACAATCTCGATAAACATGAGAGATGATAGTAGAATTTCTTAAGGGAGTAGATATCACTAAAGGATACTCTAAAGTAGTAGGCATAATCATCAAGTGCTTAGCAATTAAGAGCGATACCACAGAATGTGTCGCACCAGTATCAAACAAGGCATAAATTTCACGTTCACCAATGCGTAAATAACCGGAAACCGTACCTGGGGCATTTGCTGCGTCATCAGCTGTCAACGCGAACACACGTCCTCCCACAGCAGGTCTAGCATTACCCCCAGTATTGGCTTTAGGGGCAAGCTGAGGGCAAGCTTTAATCATGTGTCCTGCATCTCCACATTTGAAACAAAGGCCTTCAGCTCGGCGACAAATACCTTTGTGAGGTTTTCCGCAAGTAGCGCAAGGAGGATCACGATTCGGTTGTGGGTTTTGTTGATTCAGTGGTTGTGCTCTACTGGGGGCCTGATTTTGTTGTGTCTGGTTCTGTGCAGGCTTATGATTTTGATTTCGATTCCCCCCATTTCGTGACTGATTGTTGAAATTCTTATCAGAACGATGTTTACGGTCTCGGGGTGCTAAGGACTGATCGTTTCCAGCGCGAAAAGAAGAGTGATCCTGATTATTTTCCCTTGGGCGTTTGCGGTTATCATCAAATGCCTTTTGACGATGCTTCTTATCGTTATCCAAGTTCTTAACCGCGTTAACAATCTCATTAATGTCATTGAAACGAAGATTCAGGATAAACTTCCTATCCCGGTCACATATAGCCCACTTGAAAGTGTTTGTCTGCTGCTCTATCGTGCCAGCGGCGGGGCCTAGAAAACTAACCAAGCGACAGAAACGGTTCTTAAATTCCATGATAGGCTCATCATTTCTCTGCATGATGGATGAATATTCTCTCAGATATTCACTACGATCAGCATCGGTGAAATACTGCTGATAAAATAATGAGCGAAACTCATCCCATGAGAGTGTAGCTGCGTAATTATCTCCTCCATGAGAACTTTTCAAAATCTTCCACCACCTATGAGCATCGTCCTCCAATTTGTAAGTAGCAAGCTTGACTTTGAACACATCATCAACGCCCAACACTTCAAACAATTTCTCGATATGAGCGATCCAGTTTTCCGCCTCAACTGGTGTAGTAGCAGTACTAAATGATTTTGGCTTTTGTTTTTGGAAGTGTGCAAGCCATTGATGGATGCTAACAGGAGGGTTAACATTATTTCCGAGAGGTGGCCTGTCGTGGTTACCTCCTGGTGGTGGTCCGTTATGGTTACCTCCTGGTGGTGGTCCGTTGTGGTTACCTCCTGGTAGTGGTCCATTATGGTTATCTCCATGATTCATTTGTTGTAACTGCTGTAATAAGTTAGGAACTAAACCCGCAATAGCTGCATTGATGGCGTTAGCAACTAGAGCCTCAAGAGGAGTGTCGTCTGAGGTATTAGTCCCACTACGACGAGTGTTCACACGTCTTTTAGGAGCTATCTGAAAAGAAGACTTTCAAATGAGCATTGAGATTTTACATTAAGCGGAAAAATGGCAAAGAGGAATCCTAACCCGATGTCTACCCATTACCTCACGTGTTTTGTTATTCAGGTTTAAGTTTTCTACAGGAAGGAGCCTTGGCTCTGATACCATAACTGTAACACCCCAACCCGGGGCAGGTCGGAGCGTCACTATTACGAATACCATAACCAAAACACATCCACTTAATATAAGAAAGGATTCAAGGTGACATACACGTCTCAAAAATACCCTAAGTCTTAAGTTCATTTAAAAGTACATGATTTAACAAAATTAAAGAGTCTTTAAATACTCTTGAACATCCATTAGTCTCTCATTACTGATTCCCCATATTATCCCTGATTACCTGTAAACAAGACAAGAAAAACACAAAAAGAAAAACTACGGCTGAGCCAAAGAATTGCTCAGTAACGAAAAGAACAATAGTACAAGTAAAGATGGACGAAAAGAAAGAAACACGAAACGAAATTGAAATAACGAATCAAATACGGTACAGAAATTAAACTGAAGTAGATGTTGAACCAAATTAGAAATATGCGTCTAAAGTATAATTGGCGCGTGAAGAAACACTAGATAAATGGTCGGAACCGAGATATCTAGGGGTTTGAATCCGCATAAAAGGTTAGTTCTCTCTCAATTGATTCAGTTGCAGCCAAGTTCTTTCTCCGGTGATTTCTGCAAAACAGAGCACCGTTAACCTCGTCAAGGGGAGAAGAGGGTTCTCTCCTTGACCTGACTCCGGTGTGAGAATAAGTATTTGTAACAGAGAAGATAAAAGTGTTTGAGTAGTGAAATGTGATCTGAGTTCATACCTGAAGAGTTCTCCTATTTATAACCGGGAGTTTTGGGAGGGAAAATCTGTTATTGAAAAGATAACGGAAGATGCTGACGCCGTAGCGGTTATTTTTCCTTCCGTTACGTCCTTTTGATCTTCGTTACACTGTTTTGATCCTGATGTGAATGCACACGGATCACGACTTGATCTACGGTTGGGGAATTGCCACGTGGAAAGTGGTTTGAGTGGAGATCATTCTCCAATTACATGCTATCGTGGTGATTTCAGGAATGTTTGTGATGATGACACGTGTCCAGACGGTTACAACCGTCTGGGTGATGCACGATCATATTTCTTCTAGAAGGTTACTGCTGTAATCTAGTGTGACACCTTACGGTGTGCACACAGCTGAATAGATCCCAAGTCTGGGTAAAATAATATCCAAGTTTGGATATTTGGGCGGACATATTGATCTCAGGGTTTTAGCCCTTTGTTAAAAGGAAAGCGGCGCAAGGGTTTAAGCTTCCCTTTGGGCGCGCGACTATTGCTTGTTGGTTTCTTTCTTCCTTTTGTAAGACTAATGCGCGGCCGCGCAAGGTTAAAAAGGTTGAAAGGTCAGTTGGTGGTATGGTCTCACATCCTTTTTATGAGGTTTTTGGGACCTTACCCCTTCAAGTCCCCCCAGTCTAGTGTTGTACTTATGCGAATAAGTGGAGCACTGGACTTAGGAGAGAGAAATGTCTTTTTGGGCGCGGAAAAATGAGAAATCTTTTGTTAGAAGATTGAATTTTGTAATGATATATATTTTCTTCTTCTTTTTTTAAAAAAAAAAAAAGAAAAAATGTGGACTGTAATCATGCTCTGTTAGGTAATGACGTCACCTGTCAGTAAGAGTGGGTATTTTCCTCATTGGCCTTGATATTTGTAATGGCGCTTTGTCAGGCTTCATTAATGAAGAAGTCACCCAAGTTCCTGTAGCGCCGTTTGGATGTGACAGTTCTGACAGTTAATGATGGATTTCTCTTTTCTCGAAGTTTTGAGTTCTCTTTATATATATGTACGTTTGAAACACTTGATTCTTCTTAATTGATTTTTGTCAAAGAAGATGAAACGTTCTTACCGCACTCGTCTCCTGCTAGATGCTCTTAGAGTGTACGATGCTGCCGAAGGTCTCGTTCTTCTTTCTCGTTCACCACCTCTCAGCATTGCACCAGTGAAGAATTTGATCGAGCCTGCTGCCCCTGCAATCGCTGATTCTGACTGCAAGGTCCCTCATTTCACTAACGTTACTGCTGGTGTTGGTATCGTATTGGATGTTGATGGGTTGACGACCCGGTTTCCGATGCTTCAGGGGGGGGGGATGTCGGTTGGTGTACCGACGTCGAAGGATTCGTCGGAATATGCAGGTGTCCACTGTTGATGATGGTTCTGGTGCTGATTAAATATTCAAGCCTGGGGCTTGTCTCTGTCTTTTGTTAACGCTTTTTTTGTTGTAAGTTTTGGGTACTGGACAGGATTTTTTGAAGATCATTGTTATGATCTTGTTAAGTGTTCATGTTACACTTTTTCTTTTGATGATGTATATTATGATATACTTTTTTGAAGATCATTGCTATGATTCGTATATATGTGGATTACAATATGTTGCATGTGTATAATTTTTGAATAGGTAAGGCGAATGAGGAATGGTATTGTGCTCATGTGTGAACGTTTGTCAACAGCTTGCCTGTTTTGAGACTGTTCATGAGGTGTACAATGTTTGACCATATCGTTTTCGCGCGAACCAAAGAAATTTCATGCAATTTGTAATAAACAGTGACGTAAGTAAAAGTGATATTTGTATTGATAAGAGCGCACGACTCGTGATACAAGATAAGATAAGGAAATACATTGCCTGTATGTTCTTTCCGCTTTGTAGGCTTGGTTCACATGTAACACCTGCGCAACTGTTCGCGTTCCAGGTGCGGGGAACTGGAGTCCCATCGACCCTTTTTAGGGTATATGCTCCTTTGCCTAAGACTTCGTTAATAACATACGGTCCTTCCCACCTTGGCGCTAATTTGCCGGGTTTTTCGGCGTTTGAAGCCTCATTGTCGCGCAAGACAAAATCTCCGGGGACAAAGGTGCAAATGCGCACACGCGCGTTGTAGTATTTTTCTAGCTTGGATTTGTACCTTGCTTCTGCTATGGCCGCGTTCTCGCGCCGTTCTTCCAGAAGATCTAAATCCAGCCTCCGTTCTTGTACTTTATCAATGGGAACTTCGGTGGCGAAGTCTGCTAGAACCTGCCCTTTGATTGCAGGTCTTGTTTTGTAAAAAATGTTGTAGCCTCCTAGCTCGATGGCCCATTTAGCTAATCTCCCCGCTATGTCGGGTTTTGACAAGATTTGGCCCAAATGATAATTTGTCAGTACTGTGATGATATGGCCTGAAAAATACCTACGCAAACGCCTGGATGCGTGTACTAGTGCTAGAACTAGTTTTTCTATCATTGAGTAACGAGTTTCAGGGCCGGTGAGCATTTTGCTGATGTAGTAGATTGGAGTCTGGATATTTTCCCGTTCTACCATTAGTACTGCGCCTACTGCTACCTCCGCGGCTGACAGATATAAGATTAATGGTTCTTTTTCTTTTGGCGCAGTCAGCGTTGGTAATTGGATTAAATACTCTTTCATTTGCTTGAATGCTGCTTCCGCTTCAGGTGTCCATTGAAAGGGAGTTTTTGTTCCGCAGTTTCGCAGCGTACTGATAAATGGATAAGATTTTGCCGCATGGTTGGCCAAAAATCTATTCAGAGCTGCTAATCGTCCGGCGAGTCTTTGCATTTCCTTGATTGTTGCCGGTGATGGCATTAGCTGAATGGTCTGCACCTTCTCTGGATTAACCTTAAAATCGTCTTTTGTGACTATGAAACCCAAAAACTTTCCTTCTTCCATGCCGAAGGAGCACTTTGTCGGGTTCAATTTTAAGTTTACGCTTCGTAATGAATCGAACGTGCGCTGGATATTGTTGAGCATTGTCTCCTCCTCATGGCTCATGATGACGAGGTCATCCATGTATACTTCGACAGTTTTGCCAATATCCTCGCTGAAAATTGTGTCCATTAAGCGTTGATACGTTGCGCCTGCGTTGCGCAACCCAAACGGCATTTTTGTGTAGCAGTAGATGCCTTTGTCTGTGCGGAATGCAGTTTTTTCTTCGTCTTCTTCTTTCATATGGACCTGGTGATAACCCTTATAGCAGTCGAGAAAGCATTTCCACCTGAATGATGCTAAAGAATCTACTTTCTTGTCTATCTCTGGGAGCGCATAGCAGTCTCTGGGGCACGCTTTGTTGAGGTCTTTGAAGTCGACACACATTCTCCACCCGCCGTTATGTTTTTGTACCATGACTGAATTGGCAACCCATGTATGGTATTTTACTTTGCGCAAGATTCCCGCGTTGAGCAACTCTGTTACTTGCTCGTCCATCGCTTTTGCTTTTTCTTCGCTGAAACTGCGCCTTCCCTGAACAACCGGATCTACTGATGGTTTGATGTTTAAGCAATGTTGCGCGATATCGCGTGGAACTCCAGTCATGTCTGCTGGACACCAGGCAAATATATCTTTGTTGTTAGACAACAACCTTTTCAGCTGTACACGTATTGTTGGTGACATGGCGTGTCCTAGCAGAATGGTTTGCTCTGGGTACTCATCGTTCAGAACCCATTTTTCTGGTTCGTTTGGTGCTGAAGCTTTGACTGCCTTTGCTGGAGGTTCGTCGTCGACGGACATGACTTCCTTGCTTGAATAGAGAATTACAACTCCGGTTTCTGTCAGAAATCCACAAGCTGCATGTGGAATGGAAGTGATCATGCTGAATTCTCTTTGTGATCTTCTCCCGAGCAAAATGTCATGTCGTGATGTTGCTGGCATGACCATGAAATTTACTGTAACTGTTCGTGAGTGTCTGCCATCTGATAAGGTTACTGGGAAAGCAATTTGCCCTAACGGGAAAACAAATTCATTACAGAATCCGGTGAGGGGAAAATCAACCGGTTCTAAACGTGCTTTATCTTCCGGATCTAGCTGTTTAAAGCACTGTTCATAGATGATGTCCATCGAACTTCCTGGATCTATGAACATATAGTCCGTCCGGTAATGACCAAAAATACCAGTGATAATCACTGGTCGTTCTTCCTGAGGGCCCCCAGGAACAACAGGGAACACGACTTTCTGTTCTCTCCAGTGTTGATCATAGCTTCGCTTGCTTGATCTTCGTGATGGTCCTCCTTGAACCATGTGTATTTGTTTCTGATGACTGTTATCTTTGTACTGGTTGGATTGGATGTTTCCCCAAGGTGGGGTTACTAGGTCCAATTCTGTAGTGTTGACTCCTTCTCCAGATCTGATGTTTGGGGAATCAGATCTGGGGATTGCGTTCAAAGCAATTTGGTACTTGCTAACCCCATGTTTTGGGGATCCTGCTATTTGGAATTTGTTTCCGACGTTTAGTCGAGGACCAGGTTGTCGGTGAGGAAATGAATTTTCTGCCATGTGCAAAGGCAGAAAAATGAGATGAACTGAATCGAAACGAGATAAAAACTAGAAAAACTGAGAAAACGGTGGGCACCAATGAAGAAACACTAGATAAATGGTCGGAACCGAGATATCTAGGGGGTTTGAATCCGCATAAAAGGTTAGTTCTCTCTCAATTGATTCAGTTGCAGCCAAGTTCTTTCTCCGGTGATTTCTGCAAAACAGAGCACCGTTAGCCTCATCAAGGGGAGAAGAGGGTTCTCTCATTGACTCGACTCCGGTGTGAGAATAAGTATTTGTAACGGAGAAGATAAAAGTGTTTGAGTAGTGAAATGTGATCTGAGTTCATACCTGAAGAGTTCTCCTATTTATAACCGGGAGTTTTGGGAGGGAAAATCTGTTATTGAAAAGATAACGGAAGATGCTGACGCCGTAGCGGTTATTTTTCCTTCCGTTACGTCCTTTTGATCTTCGTTACACTGTTTTGATCCTGATGTGAATGCACACGGATCACGACTTGATCTACGGTTGGGGAATTGCCACGTGGAAAGTGGTTTGAGTGGAGATCATTCTCCAATTACATGCTATCGTGGTGATTTCAGGAATGTTTGTGATGATGACACGTGTCCAGACGGTTACAACCGTCTGGGTGATGCACGATCATATTTCTTCTAGAAGGTTACTGCTGTAATCTAGTGTGACACCTTACGGTGTGCACACAGTTGAATAGATCCCAAGTCTGGGTAAAATAATATCCAAGTTTGGATATTTGGGCGGACATATTGATCTCAGGGTTTTAGCCCTTTGTTAAAAGGAAAGCGGCGCAAGGGTTTAAGCTTCCCTTTGGGCGCGCGACTATTGCTTGTTGGTTTCTTTCTTCCTTTTGTAAGACTAATGCGCGGCCGCGCAAGGTTAAAAAGGTTGAAAGGTCAGTTGGTGGTATGGTCTCACATCCTTTTTATGAGGTTTTTGGGACCTTACACCTTCAGCGCGATAGCGGACGGATCATATCATATCACAAACGTACCAAGTGCATATACTAATTAGGTGACCTTGAATGTCACAACAATAAGTCATGTAATAACGAAGCACCCAGAGCCAAAAACAGACTGGTACACAGCTAGCTAGTCCATGTACCTATGAGATGGTGAGTGTGGCGTTCACTCATTATTCCATCTCCACACTACAAACTCAAACTCGGAACTAAGATCGATCTATACGCCTCTAGGGGCCAAGGCGCTACACGAGCACAAACTAGAGACGCCGTGAACTTTTATTACGCACTGTCACGATAAGTGCCATGCCGTTGACGCCCAAACGGCAAGCCAGACGCTCGGGTGACAGAGTACAAAAACTAAGGCCATGTAAATAGTTTACAATCAACTGAAAATAATACTAATAGGAACATGCGACCATGAGTACAAGTCTAAGGTATGGCATGCTACATTACTCTAATAATCATACAAACAATACCAGACTGGTTCGCATCACATATCAAACGGCTAACAGGGACACACAAAAATCCGCACTGCAAAGTGACGGATAGGATAAAAATACTATGATGTCAGAAATGGGAATCCGTACCTTAGTTTAGCAAGCAAAAGAGAATCCACAAATTGGGTCGTCCTCAAAACTTATGCGAACCTAAATCCCGTATTTACAATATTAGTATTATATAATTTATTTAGATGTAAAGCTTTCGTTAAATTTTCCTGGCGACCCCAAATTAAAATTGTTTGACACACTTTGTTAACATATGCTTCCGGGTTACACTCACCATAAATTATTTAGTGACTAAAAATATCATATAAGCACAAATATAGCTTTTAACCTTCCTTATCGTCTTTGCATATAGCTTTTTAGAATAATAAACATAGAAATTTAGATCTTTATTTACTATACACAATTTTTGTAAGGTTTTGAGATAATACATACGTAGGATAACTAAAGACACTTAACATAAGTATTATTTATTTATTATTATTTTTTTTTTTGCTATCTTATGAAACTTATAAAATATGTAAATTCCCCCTGAATCATTTTTGGGTCACAAATCTACATTTTTACACACTTAATAATATAATTACATAATATCCAAATCTATTACATAATCTTTATATAAATCTTGGTTTTGATACTTGAAGAAAAGTTTAAAAACCATAAGTATGACTATCTGTATGTATAAAAAGAACATGGAGAATATTATAGTAACCCTTAAAGTAAATCTCATGCATATACATATGCATAAATATATGGAAGTTCAAGATCCTACGTAGAGTTCAAAAATCAACATTTGTATACATACCTATGCCTTTATGGAATAAAACATGAATTATATTTAGGCTTAGTTTTTATACTATATAAGCAAACGAACATATGAAAATACATAAACACCAACATTAAGTCATTGAACTCTTTAAAAAGAAACAATAAAATACCACAAAGTATTTCAAGATAACTAAGTTTTATATTATGTTAGCATCATACTTTTCATACTTTAGACAAACACCCACCCACATGGGTGAAGATTTACATATAATCTTATCCTGTAACATATGAAGATATAAGAGAGGAAAAAAAAATAAAATTTTGAATTATAGACACTCACTTGATTCAAGCAAAGAGATGGATTTTGAAAGCACTGAACTTCGAACTTGAACTCTTGAACTTAGATTAGACTTTTGGGTGTATGTGTATTTTAGTGTGGTTTGATAATAAAATCATATTGGTCTCTTTATAAGAAATCAGAAATGGGTTGTTCTACACCATGTGCTCCTCAATATAATAATAGGGTAATGTGTAATTGAGTGTATGACAATCAAAATTAAAGTTTGATTGTGATGGTTATGTCCAAAGAAAAAGAAAAGAAAGGAAGTAAGGTAAATGGTAGGTAGGTAATAGGTTTATGATTTAATTCATCCTACACATGTGCTAAACTTTCACAAAAGTCAAAACATATATATCTTAGGTTTCATACCATCCACACCTACTGGATTGATTTTGCTTTTCCTCATTTGTTTATCAAATAGTTTGATTCAAAAAGAAATGATGTTAAAGCATGGTGCATACATAGTGTATTGTTTGGTATGTGTGTATGTCCGTATATTGAGAAAGAGAATAGAGTTGAGATGGGTTTTTTTTTTCTTTTTAACTTAGTCTTGCACAAAGATTTAGGACAAAATTATGATATTTATTTCTTTGTAACCAGATAGATTTACTAGTTACCTACACATACACACACACATATATATATATATATGTATATATATATATATATATTACACACATAAATGGCTTTAACAAGATTATAAAAAATAACCGTTTTATAAAATTTAAATAACTCACTGTATTTTAAAATATATACCATATTCATGGTTGGTGATAATGAATGCGTAGAACACTAACTAACTTGTTTAAAAAAAATCAAAGTATTTCATTTTAACTTATTTTAAACATCCAACTTAAATTATACTAAACCTTAATAAATATTATAACGATTTAAGAAAATTTCGAGTGTTACAAGCTTGCCCCTTGTAATTGATCGAATAGATCGTCGATCCTGGCAAAGGATATCTGTTCTTGATCATGACCTTATTAAGCTCACCATAGTCGATGCATAGACGCATCGACCCATCCTTCTTCTTTACGAACAGAACTAGTGCTCCCCAAGGAAACGAACTAGGTCTGATGAAACCTTTGGCTAACAATTCGTCTAGTTGTGTCCTCAACTCTTTCATCTCGGTGGGCGCCAACCTATAAGGTGCCCTGGCAACTGGTGCCGTTCCGGGGATGATATCAATCCTGAATTCCACTTGCCTATCTGGTGGCAAACCAGGTAGTTCTTCCGGAAAAACTTCTGGGAATTCAGAAATAACAGGGATGTCTCCTATCTTTGGTTTAGGCTCATCAATAATCACTTGTGCCATGTAGATGACACAACCCATCTTTAAACATTTTGAAGCCTTGAGCATAGTCACTTGCTTAGGAAGTCCATACTGGGTGTCTCCCCGAACGGTAAGTGATTCACCCGACGGGGTCCGTATCACCACTTGTTTCTTGTTGCAAACGATTTGGGCTTGGTTGTGAGATAACCAGTCCATACCCAAAACTATGTCAAACCGGCCAACTTAAAGGGAAGTAGAGTCAGAGGAAAAGAATGGTTCTTAATGGATATAAAACATCCCTCTAACACAGTTGAGACGGTTTCTATGGTACCATCAGCTAACTCTACCTCATAGTTTACGCTTAGGGTTTTGACAGGTAAATTCAACAATTTACAAAATTTGTTATCTACGAAAGACTTATCTGCGCCTGAATCAAAAAGTACTCTTGCAAAGACATCGTTTACAAGGAAAGTACCTGTTATGACATTTTCGTCTTGCACAGCCTCCTTCGCGTCCATTCTGAAGACTCTCGCATTGGTCTTCTTGGCCTCTTCAGGCTTCTTGTTGTATTTAGGGCAGTTGGTCTTAATGTGCCCCTTTTCATTGCAACGGTAGCACGTTGCGTCTTTTATCTTCTTGCAATCCAAGGTTTTGTGATCCGTGGACTTGCATATACCACAAGCATAGGTTTTTGACTGAGTCTGAGAGTTCGACTCAAGTCTGCACCTTCCAAAGTGATGTTTCTTGCAAATCTTACATTTGGGCTTCTCGCCAGAATGATGCCCATCTTTCTTTGACTCATATCCTTTCTTGGTGTCACCGTTCCCACGGTGTTTCTTGTTCGACCTACGCGAACTATCATCTTCGCGCTTTCTTTTCTCTGTCTCCTTATTCCTCAGCGCTCTCTGCCTGACCGCATCCAGAGTGAGGGATAAGGAAATGTCAGCTACCGATCTAAAAGTAGTCGGCCGAGAAGCTTTCACACTTGCCTTGATCTCGGGGGCTAAACCACCGATAAAACGAGCGATTCTTTTTGGTTCCGGGGTTACCAGGTAGGGAACCAACCGGGACATAGTGTTGAAGCTCGTTAGGTAATCTTGACAGTCAAGGTTTGTCATCACCAGTGATAGAAAATCAGACTCTATCTTCTCCACCTCATGCTGAGGGCAGTAATTTTCCCTGATAAGGGCAACAAATTGATCCCACGACATGTTGTACAATGGTATTTTCCCGGTGGCTTGAATCAGAGATCTCCACCATGCTAAAGCTTCGCCCTTAAAAGACTGCGACACAAACTTGACCACGTCTCTCTCAGCGCATCCGCTGATATCAACAACCGTATCCATCTCATCCAGCCACGTCATACAGTCAATAGCTCCTTTCTCCCCAGTGAAGTCCCGGGGCTTACAAGAAACAAAATATTTATAGGAACAACCTTTCTCACGGGGTCCCCTGTTCAGTATAACCTGCTGTGATGGTTCGCTGTGGTTTGAGGAGTGTCGATCATCGTCTTTCTTCGGGTCATCCTTCTTGGATGGTGGCTTTGAAGGCTGTGTAGATAGGGTCCTACTACGAGTCCCACTATACTCTTCGTACTGTCTTTCCAAAGCCTTTGTAACCGCGTCGTCGACCAACGCCTTTAATTCAGCACCCGTTAAGGTAACCCAAGCGTTATCAATATTCTCCGTTGGATGGCTATTTATCTCGTCTGAGTTAGCCATTTCAATTGAACTGTTACAGAAAACAAGGACAATAGTTTATGTGGGAGTTTATTATGGAATTTCTCCTTGGGTAATTCATTAACCATGGTCACAGAGACCATATTTGGTTAATTTATTAATTATATCTATTTAGGATTTCTATAATAATTTATCCTAGTTATAAAACAATAACAGTTTTATTTGTTGCACAAAAGGCCTAGTCACATAGACAGTTTATTTTATGGGTTATGATTTCAGAGAATCAAACATGAAGGTATACTGGCACAATAGGCCTAGTCACAAGGACATTTATAAATTATATGCTAGGATTTCAGAGAATCAAAGCATTTGAGGTTGAACCTAGTTCATTACTTTTATTTGACAGGGAGTCATCGCTAATACTGTCTTTTGGCTCATGTGGAAATGAGCAGGGCCCGTAGGCACGTATTATCACGTAGGGTAAAAGTATGGTCATCTTAATTGATGATTTACCCCATGATTCAGAGATCGATAATTGGGTTTGGAATCTTTGAAGGATCCTCATATAATCAAATAACGTGTGTGATTCAGATGAATCACATCTGCCAGGAGTGTTAACCTGTTTTCAGATGTTCAACAGGGATTTGAATCTTTCTAACAGGTCTTACCATCTTGGCCTGGCCTTATAATGGCCCGAAGGCTAGGTTTCACACTTTAAGAAAAATTTTACATAGGCAGACATTTACTTAAAAGGAATGATTTTTTTGATTCATTTATTTCATATGTAATAATTATGCGTGTAATAGCAACATGAAATTTATAAAACAATTATTCATTACTTTACTACAAGATTACATGCTGCCCTAACGGGTCTTTTCAAATAGCAACTTACCCACGCAGGGGTTTAAACAAGTACTTACCCTCGCAGGGGTTTAATAGCACACGTACCCACGCAGGGGCTTAATAACAAAACATACCCACGCAGGGGCTTTAACAATATAATAGTCCACGCAGGGACTTACACAAATAAAATACCCTCGCAGGGGTTTATTAACAAAACATACCCACGCAGGGGTTTATACTACAAGACTGGCCCACGCAGGGGCTCAACAATACTTGGAAGGATTCAGTGGTCCTTCTTGCTCTTTCCTTTGATCAAGCTTGTCAATCCTTGGAAGAACGTTTGTCGCTCCCTTCGCTCCCTGTGAAATTCTCGCTCTACATAGTCCAACCTTTGCAGAATTTCTTCACGCTCAGGCGGAGAGAACCTTGGTGGTTGCGATTGTGTCCGTATAATAGGTCTTGCAGGTATCTGGTACCCATGAGTTGGGTGCCCTACTCCCCATGGATCTCCATAGGGTCCTTGGGTGTTATAGTTAGCCGCTACCACGTACGAATCGGCTTCGGCGTAATTGTAGTTGGTGTGTGTTGGTTGTTCAAACGGGTTGTACGCCATGGAACCTGTGTATGCCGGGATTGGGTTATCAAAACCCATAGGCGGTGGTTGTGGTGCAACTGGGTGTGAAGGCCCACCCATTTGTGGATCTTCTTGATGTGGCGGGTAGTGGCTGCCACTTGATTGGAGCGGAGAACTAAAATGAAAGTCTCTTGTTCGCGCAGATATGCGCGCTCCGGTTCTCCTACGCCTTGGTGGTTGCAGGGGTGCCGGTTGAACTGGTGGTGGAGGAGGTGGTGGCGTGACTGCCACGAACCTTGGATCCTCAGAGGGATCTTGTTGCTGTTGTTGCTGCTGCTGAGGTGATGTATGGCGGGGAGGCGTATAGTACCATTCGTGCCTGGTAAACATAGCTTGAAAGCTATCTGGACCAACATAGGGTGATCCGTGGAAGGAAGATCCATCCGAGATCTCTATCGGGTGGTTTGGTGTGCCACTGGCAGGCTCGACAGGGTCCGTATCCTCGTCCATGTCATCCGCATGATCTCCAGAGAAATGATCTTCTGGACCTAATGGGTTAAAATTCCCTGGTTCTTGCAGGAAGTTTGCCGGGTTAAACCGGCCCCTAAAAACTGGTGTAGGGTCACCGAAGGAGTTGTGCGATAAGGATCGCTGTAATGGTATGTATGAAGGTTGAGGGTTGTTGGGCTCATAATCTGGTTGTGGCCCATAAGGGTTAGGAGGTGTTGAACTGTGTGAGACCGACCGTCTAGCCGGCTCAAAGGGGTTCCTCCGGTTCTGCCGGGGATCGTCACTCTCCGTGGTAGATGGAGCTCGCGCATTCGAAGGTCCAACTTCATTATTATTGGGGGCGGTGATTGGCCCCTTGCCTCTTCCTCTTCTCCTGAAGAATCTTGGCGGCATTTTGTTCGTCCCTGAGCAATATGGCATGAGATAACAAAACAAAATATATGTAAAAATAAAGGACAATGTAATTAAAGTGGAATTTGTCCTATGTTGTAGGTCTAGACTCGAAGTTTAGAATTGTGCAATTGTGTAACTGAGATTAAACACAAAAGGCTAGTGTTTAATTCACTCTGTGTTGGCTCTAATACCAACCTGTCACACCCCGATTTCCACGTGTCACCGGTGGGCCCGGTGGGGGAGTACCGTGACGTGGTTGGCAACGTAATAGTCGAACAACACAATATTTAATATGCACAGCGGAAGCAAATTTAAAACATAATACAACCGAATTTAATTATTGTAATATCGAGTATCACAATGATCGGATGTTTGTCCACAGAACGGATCGAAATAAAATAGAAACAATGGTTCAACAGACTTCAGGCATCCTAAGCTTGCGAGACTTTTTATTGATGCTAAGGAGACAATCCAGCCAATTTCGTTTAGTACCTGCATTCAGTCTTTTTGGGAAAATACGTCAGTTTACACTGGTAAATACAATCAACTGACTCATTTTGGAAAATGATTGAAAATTGGTTTGGATGCACGTGGCATAAACAATTTTATTTTAACTTGGGAGAATTATTTAATATTATAATCTTGTGAACGGATTACATGTTACTTTTGCGTTCAGTAGCCCGGATCTTGTCCGGGTTAAAGATTAATAGACACACCACATCATAGAGTTATACACTGACAGGTGTACGCCTACACCCCGTGCTCAGGTCGTGTCCATCTCGTAAGATGATGCCAAGGATATCCGGGACATGGTCATTAACCCCCCAAAGACTTTAAGTAATCAAGACTGTTTAAACGAGCCGATCAAATTATTCAACTACCCACTTAACTGTGGAGATTTGATGCTCGATCAAGCGGTATGCTATATACCGTAACCCAAGCCCGTATAGGGAAAATAAGTTAAAAGTATTTACCTGAGCAATGTATAAATCACAATAAGCAAACGCAAGTAGCTTTTATTGGTCCTCCTTATCTGGAACGAAGGTTTATAATAACCTATTAGAATTCTAACGGGTCTTTTATTAAGCTTTAAGCTTAGACCGACTAGTTTCAAAGATACGGTTCGTACGCCTGATTAAGCGAAGACCGGATAGAATGTGATTTAGACCCGACAAATCCAGAGACTTGTTTAATATGGGTTTATTTTTCACATTCGGGATTTCGAGACAAAACCGTTAAGGTTTAACCCGTTTCGGTTAATTTATGTAAACTTGTTACATAAAACGAACCGTACGCGTAATAAGCGTGACGGGTAGTCATGAGAGCTTTATACAGGTTTCCTAAGTTAATTAGGTCTCAAATATGTTGTGACATCAGTAAGGTGTCTTTCATTATGCCCGAAACTTGTTTAAACACAAACTAGGCCCCGTAGGGGTAGTTTGGTCATTTTTAAAGGTTGTAAAAAGGTTTAAGTGTTTAACTGAGTTACAGGTCTGATGTAATCAGTAAATATACTCCAATTAATGAGTTATAACAGTAAGATAAAGCATATGTGTGAAATTTATCGTTTTTAACCAAACTATGCCCCGTAGGGGTATTTTGGTAATTTCACATAAGCCGAAAAGCTCAGAACTGAAGTCTGAGTTTATCCACCTTTGCTTACTGTTAAAATATTATAATTTGCCTCTTATATAAGTAGGTATCAACCCGGGTATGTCCAATATGATTTTAAGACATACTATGCGTTAAAAACGCTAATTAAGGCGATTAAAGGCCATTTTCGGGTTCGATACTTAAATCTGATATTTTTTATATTTCCAGAAGGCTTAAAAGAATTTATTTATCATATGTGATCAGTAGCAAAAGGTTTGGAGTCGTTTAGATATGTAAATCTCATTTTATGGCCCGTAAGGGCAAAACTGACATTCGCCGAATTAAGCCTACGACTATGAGTTATGCTCAACCTAAAATTAATTAAAAATCTTTAAAAATCCCAAAATAATATATTACATCAGTGGGTAAAAGTTTTGATACCAAAAAGTATGTTTAACTAGGCTATACGCTAATTACGCCATTTTATTAGCATAAAGCATTCATTTTGCGATAATGAGCATAACTCTTAATCTACAAGTCAAACTGATGTCAAACTTTGCATACAAGTCTATATATCAGTAACTAAGGTTTCTACACTTTTATATTTTCATAAATCATGTTTTAAGGTAATAAGGGCATAACGGTCAACATATGAGCAATTAACGGAAGCATGCATATTAATCGGATAACTAATGAACCAAGGTGTATAATCACAGAGGGTTGTTCTAACATGTAACCTAGTCCAATTAAAGCTCTGAGGCATTTATAAAATATGCCTAAACGGGTCAGAACTGAAAGTCAAAGTGAAAGTCAAACTATGTGACTTTCGGTTCCGAACCGGGTCTAAACAGGAAGTTGTCGGGTTTGAACATGTTTAGACATGTTCTTACACTTATTACTAAGTTATAACAATGATCCAACAGGTTGTATATGATTTACAATGTTAATTATGCATAAACGGCATTTTAGACTTCCTGTTGACTTTTTAAGTAAAGGTTTGACCCGACTTTTGACCTGGTTAAAGTGATGATCAGGGGAAACCCTTTTGAGGTTTTATTACTCACATAAATACCATCTTATATCTACTTTTGATTCAAGAATTGACTGAGCCATTACTTATTAATCTCGAAGTCAAACCGTAATTACGACGGTTTGACTTTTAGCTAAATAACTAAGCTAAAATTAATTTAGAAAGATTAAGACAACTTACAAGGGTCTAATGGATGATTAGGAAGGCCTGGAGAGTGCTCTTGTGCTCCACACTTGATCAGAAGGTTGTTGAGGAATGAATGATCAAAGTGTTGCACTTTGAGAGCCTTATATAGTGCACTAAGACACCACAATGTGTTGACAATTAAGTCTAGGACTAACCACAACATTTCCACAGGTGTCCTACATGTTTAGGGGTTGTTTAGGGGCCAAGAAAGATGAGGAAACACTGTTAAATTCGGTTTCATGCGCGTAAAAACAGGTAACAGCCGGTTTCTGGTTGCTGGCACTTGCTTACGGACCGTAAGCCCTCTCTTGCGGTCCGTAAGCCTGACATCAGGCTTGAAAAACTTGTTGTTCTTTGGTATCTTGAAGGGTTAACTTGGGGCTTCGACTTTGGGACACGTTTTATTAGATTGGGGCCTCTATAAAGTGCTTAATACAGTAACATACCCTACCATCTTGGTATGCTTGCTTGGATTCTTCATAAAAGTACCGAAAACTAAGGGTTACCGTAGGAATTCCTTCGTAGGAATCCACCAATTGATTCATGAATCATTCATTGCTAATATTCATTGAACTTGAACATACACTAGATGTTTTTTTTAATACGTTTTGAGTCTTGGGATTTATAACGAGGTCGTTCAGAGGTGAAATAGTTAACATGACGACATTTTTAAATCCTGTCAACCATCTTTAATAAATCCAAGTTTATAACGCTTTTCGTCTTACACGACACGTGTCGTTATTTTATTTAACACGACTTTTCGAGGTGTTACACATACCTAGCAAAAACATAACAAAATCATGTACTAATAGTGTACTAGTGAACATAGCAAGTATATGATATGAAAACATGGAAAGCATGAAAGTAACAAGTAGGCACATGTGTTTCACCCCAAAACAGTTTGAAGACAGTAAAAGAGGGGTCTATGTACTCACTTGAGGGTGCTTAGAAGTCTTGAACAACAACCAAGCAAAGCTAGAGGGATCACGGAATCAAACGGCACCCTATATAGATAACTACATAAATAACCGGACCTAAATCGGGAGATTGGATAGTATGAGGTTTCGTAAACCAAATGAGTATTGGAACTCATATGATATGGTTTAATAAAGCCTACATACTAAAATGAAACCTAATCTAAGTGCTTAAGACCCATTACGACCCGTTTAGGTAGCTTATGCTACTTTAACGCGTCGTTCGCATAAAATGCGTTCGGAACGCCTAACTAGCCCTATGACAAGTGAAATATGTTTAATATTGTTGCTAAATCAGTTTAGATGTCAAAAGTTACGTTACATATGCTTAAAATGAATTTATGCGAAAAAAGGGTATTTTGGTAATTTTCCTAAGGCATATAAACTACCTATCATACAACTACTTAAACGACGTGACCATAAGGTATAACCTCGGAAGGTTATTCCCTATACAACTATGGTCACCTAATGTGTTTGGTTGGATCCTAAAGATCGACCAAATGGGTCGGGTTCGAAAGTATAAGCGATTGTTTAGATCGCTTACCTTTACGACCCTAGACAAGCACAAATCTAAAAGTGACGAGCTAAACAAGCTAGAACATGTTTAGTTAAGTGAGAATACAGGTTTGGTATTAAAACAAATGGTTTTAATACCCTAGAGTAGTTTGGTTACAAAATACGCGAGAAAACGTATTTTGGCCGAAACTACGACTCGTCACTGAGCCTAGATAACGTGGTAATCTGTAGGTATAGTCACTAGGGACTATAACCATCGTGATTACGCTCACGTTATGAAGTTCAAATGAACTTCGCGTTGACCATAAACTGGTCAATGTAGAAAGTCAAATGCAGTTTGACTTTAACGCTAAAACGAATGAAAAACGCGAAAGAATACTTACAGAGGGTCCCCGCAAGATTGAATTCCAAGTATTTCTCAGGTATGAAGTGATAATCACTCCAACTTAGAGAAAATCTCAGAATTCAAGTGAGGAATGAATGAAATGAAGGTGGGTATTTATAGGAGAACTAGAACCGTTAGGATCGTTTATCGGGAAACGAGCTTCGATCTAGACCCTCCACTTGGGCCCATGGTATTGCTAAATAATGGGGCACAAGAAAACCATCAAGTTTAGCCCATGGTATTGCAAAAATTGCATTAAAACCCCTGAATTCGACCCAGATTACAAAATCTGAAGTTTCTGTCTGACAGGCTCTCACGCCCCGCGTAACAATTAAGCTTGGCTTACGCGGGCCGCCTGGCCAACTTTGGCAGATTGTCAAAACAGGTCCCTGCACATTAGAAACTTGCATTTCGGCTCATTTTTGACACGTTTAAGCCCCGTTAACCTCATTTCATGGCTATAAAATGAAGTTAAAGTATAAGGAACTCAAAACATGCTCAAAAATATCTCGGATGTCGGTTCGTTTGGTAGTACGGTTGCGTTGTTCGGTTAATTACGACGGAAGTCGTAACGAACGCAAAAACGATCCAAATTAAGCGACGAATGAAATTTTATCACGCCATACACTAAAACATAATATTTTAATGATTACATGAATTTTTGGATGTCCGGATATATTCAGAACGTAAAATATGCGCTAAAATGCAAACTTGTGCATTTTTTGACGCTTTTAGTCCCTATTGATCAAAAAAGTTTATTTTAGCATACCGAACCCCTCAAAGCCTATTTCTAAGCTATGTAAAGGATATTTAGGGTATGTTTAACTTATGGTCAAGTTCCGGAATGTTCGTTACAGTTCAAATTGGCATAGTTTCGTAGTTTGTCATATTTAGTCCATGTAAGCGAAAAGACTTGATTTCGGCATACCAAACCTTCCAAAACTTATTTCTAAGTTATGTAAAGGTTATTTAAGGTATGTTAAGCCTATGTCACTGTTCTGGAGTGTTTGTTGCATTAAACTGGTTACATTTATGCATCAGTGCGCATATAACCTTCTAGAAAGCGATTTAGAGCCCTAAATCGAACAAGAATTGATATGTGCAAATGATACACATGTTTATACAAATCCCAAGTATGAAATACAATATTTCATTGGTTTGGTATTTGTTTGATGGCTGAAGTGACACAGATGTCACAGTCTCCCCTACTTCAGGAAATTGCGTCCCGAAATTTATTTAGAGGTAACTTGTGAGAGTTTGAAACATGATGTTGAAAAGATCAAACAACACTGGTTAGAGTTCTGAACTTCTAGTAACTTTAAATAACATCGTGCTTACAATGTGGGAGGGACACTTATATACAAGTATATAAAGTGTTATGGGTGCGTCCACCGTACCTCTATTACATTGTTCACATTTTGTTATGGTTGCCACTATTGGTTCTTACACATAATAAGTCTTACTATGGTTTTCCGTGCACTGAACTTCGTAATTATGTATGCATCCATAATTACGTAATTCCTTGCATAGTCACGTAGTGCATCTTAAAATGTGTAGGGGAAGGAAACAATGAACGAGCCGGTGATGATTGTGCTTAGACCACCATAGGGCCTTTTAATTAAATCAATGAATGATTTAAATAGACTACCAAGGAGTCTGTTCAGCTATATCACCATATGTCATTCTTAACCAGATTCTGAATCAATCTTTTGACTAGACCACTCAAAGGGTCTATTTTGAATCATGGAATGGTACTATATAAACCGAGGGTCTTGACTATCACGTAGAAGCCCAATAAGGATTTAAGGTAGTTGTGACAACCCTCACCAAACCAGGTATCCGTATGAATTAATTAGTATTTAGTTACTGCTCAATTACTGTGCTTACTTACAATGGTAAATAAACTTCTACATGATTTCTGAAATATATATAACCATGTCTCATACTCTATTTGCTGTTGCTCTATTATTTACATACGGAACTTTAGTGACAACCTTGATGAACAAAAGCACAGTAGCACAATGAACGGATAACCCATTTAACACGCTGATATAGCCAGCACCAGGCGGACACTGCCTCTAAGGCCTGTATGAGCCAGAGATAGTTTACTACACCCGTAGAGAGTGTAGGGAAGTGAGGATTGTAGAACTGCGTCACTAGGTGATAATTATAGTGACCGGATGTGCCTAAAACGTACTCAAAGTACAAAATTCAGCACTTTAATTAAAAATTCAGCATCTAGCTAACTAATAAAGTGCCAAAATTTGAGAAAAATATTACTAAACACTTTCCAAAGTGTCAGGAATAAGTTGTGTCACTAAAAATAGTAATAACGACACTTTAAAGCATTGTTAAGCACTTTAACGAATCACTATCCAACCGAACAACCGGACTATACCCGGAACATAAAAATATTGCCATTTACACTGTTTTTCTTTTTCTGAGCCAGTTAGGGTCCCCGAATACCCTAACACCCATCACAATGCATAACATGCTAGTAAATGGTTACATCTCCTAATTATCAAACTAGACCCTAACTATCTAGTTGAAATGGAACCGAATACCCCCCCCCCCCAACTGAATTCGGTCACCATATGTGACCCCCTTTGTACTTTGTTGATTATAATAATCATATGTGTTTAATATCTAGTAGACACTACAACAATTGGTTAATTGTGAAAGACTTTGCCTATAAGTAAACATATTAGCACCCCATAATCATCCACCACACTTCAAGCTTCACACATCTCTCTCTCCCCTCTCTTTGATTCTCGGCCGAAACCCCAAGCCCACACACAACCATTTTTCGATTTCATTCAACCCATTCCATACAACTACAAGTGCTAAGGATTGCGTATAAGGAAGCTTGGTGTACTCGGATTGTGAAGGACCTCATTATATTGCTTTTATCCACCCGATCTTAGACTAGTTTCTTCCCTAGCCTCGAGCTAGTAGTAAGTGACTCTAAAGGACTTCCTGATCTATTCTAAAGTGGTTAAAATGAACTTTGTCGGTTAAAAATTCATGAACTTACAAGATGACATACTAAAAGTTTACAAAAGTGTTGAATGTTTTGGATAAAAGCTATGAAGTTATGTAAAACTTGTAAGACTTGTTTGTTGTGATTATTTAGTGCCGATCTATGTTAGTAGTAGCTCGGATCATCATCTAACCCGGATTAGTCATGTTCATAAATCATGACTTAGAGTATGTCAAAGTATGAAAAGGGTTAAATGATGAAACACCACCACGCATTAAACATGAACTTGTGTAAAAACAATTTTTCTTATGAAATAGTGTTCAAAACTAGTAGATCTATGGATCTACAAATGGTATTTTCAAGGGACCAAGTGTCAAAAGAAAACATATTTTCTAAAACCGGGTTCTACATAAACAAAAGTGACTTTTGTAAGCACACAAGTGTGTAAACACTTGTGTAACACAAGTCTTGACAAAAGAACTATTTTTGTAAATGTTGACAAGAAGTTGTAGAGATGTAACTTCTTTAAAAACGGGACTTTCAAGAAAACCGGATTGATTTATACAAAGATCCACTATAAATAATGGAAAGATACCACTTATTTTGGATAAACCACAAGTTCATGTATTCTTGCGATTTATATATATTTTGACTAGTTTAATGTTGAAATATTGTTGGTTAATGTTGGGAACATTGTTGGTTTGAATTTTAAAAGAAAATGATACGCTTGAAAGCGTGGCCACCTCCAGTTACAGGGGAAACTCTGGCGAAATTTTTTCCAAAAGTCTAACACTTGGAAATATTTTTATCACAAGTGTTATAAATATATTTTTAACTTGTTTTCAAAAAAATATAAATTTCGCCACGATTTTTATTACAAAATTTCTAAGTGTCGGAGGTGGGATTTTCACAAAATAAAACTTGATATATATATATATATATATATATATATATATATTCCTTATAACAACACTTGTGAGATTTTTATGATTATTTTGTGAACTACATAAATATTATTTTTGGGGTAAAAATAATGTTACCGAATGTTAACAATTCCAAAATAATACGAACGCCTTCACAGAAAATATTAAGTTACAACGTTATTAATACCACCCGAACCTTACAACGTAACTTACGCATTTTAGAAAATATTCATAAGTGTGTATTTTGACAAGGATATTATTTTGGGAAAATTATATGTAATAAAATATAATACTTTTGAGAAAAATCTTTATATTTTGGAGAAAGGATTAAAATATATTTTAAGTAAGACTTAATAATATGCGTGTAAACGAGGTGCTCTACCAACTGAGCTATTAAAGCCCCCATCCTTGGGAAGAAACGTATTTACCAAATAATTACTAAGTGTAATTACGAAATAGTTGTCTAACTATTTCCCAAAGACATGAAACCTTAAGCGAAGGCACGGCCGTCTGTCTAAAAGAAGTTAGTACGTGTAGGTCGTTGCTCAGTAGATTGACCAGGAGATTTTCTTGTTAGAGACGCACCACTGTGAGTTCATGTCCCCCTTTTCTCTTAACTGTTTTCAGTTTTCTAAACTGCGGGGGTGAAATACATGTTACTATGATTACAAGTACTTTTTTACATGGTATGGTTAGCGTAAGGAGGGTTATTATTTAGATCATGTGAGTGGGTAGGCGCAACTTGAGGCCATTAATCCTCATTGTAGGACCGAGGGACAGTAGCGGTAGATCTATCTGGGTGTAGCGAGCCTAGCCCCAGGCCCAGCGTAACGGACCTCGGGGTGACTTTGTAGCCAACGCAAAATATGCTAGGTTTGAGTCTTCCTACTTGCACTTCACACATATCAATGGCCTTGCAAACCATTGGTGATCTCTTTTTCCTTATTTGCTACATACCAGGATTTTATACTTACAAAGGTTTTACTTACTCAATACACATGAACTTGCTCAACAATTTTTGTTGATTTTTCCAACTTACATGTATTTAAGGTAATTAAGGATCTGGCATGGTATGCTATGTTTTTCACGCTGCATAAGAGAAATAAGGTCATCCAAGTTTAGGAGTCGTGGCTCTTGCCTGGACGAGCCACAGTTCTTAAACTACGTCCGCTTTATGTTTATGGTTATAAATTCTGAACAATGTTTTTATGTTGTTAGGTTGTAATTTTCGTTGCATGTGTCAGCACTTTAAGACAATGTTATGTTACTTTTGTTTTAAAACTTAAATCAATGGATGATCTTGCATGGTTTTATTTTCATATAGCTTTGTTATGATTAAGCTATGGTATTAAGAAGTCACACCAAATTAACCACGCTTCCGCAAAGCCAGGGTGTGACAGCTTGGTATCAGAGCTCTGATCATAGCAAACTAGGATCCTTTCTCGAGTCTAGACTATGATCACTAGGGCTCTCACGAAAACATTTTTACACTGCATACCGCTTAAGTCCAGATCCAAAACGTTTTCTTTTTCAAACAAATGTTGAGCACATGTTATTTAATAGTTATAGGCTCAGTCTGGGAGGCTGAGGCTCGGTCTGGGAGGCCGAGGCTCGGTCTAGGAGACCGAGGTAGTTGTCTAGTGGGACTAGGAAGAGCAATCTGGGAGGCTGAGAGGCTAGTGGGACTAGGAAGAGCAGTCTGGGAGGCTAGGAGGCTAGTGGGACTACGAAGAGCAGTCTGGGAGGCTGGAAGGCTAGTGGGACTAGGAAGATCAGTTTGGGAGGCTGGGAGACTAGTGGGACTAGGAGAACTATTTGATTGCTTATTAGTGACTAATGTGTTTATTTGACTATGTGATTGATTATTTGTGCTTATGTGTGTTTGTATTACAGACGCTAAGCCTTCATCCGGCACAGGAGGGTCGGACACCACTGACCCTATGCCCATAGTACCAATAGTACCAGACGATATAGACTCATTAGAGCACGAGGTGTATACCTCAGATACCACCAGCATGTAAGATGATGATTTCCAGCCAGTTGCGCTGCCCGATGTCGTGACTGAGCCTGACGATAGCCCTTTTGCCAGGGATTTGCCGCTCGTGGAGATCCCTGCCCCTATACCTCTTGCCGCTTATCCTATTGTTGATATGCCCTTGACGTAATCACTGATGACGACATTGACTTGTTTGATGAGGACCCACTCGAGGATGACATGGAGGGCGAGGCTCTTATTGCTGCCGGTGATCTCCTACTTCTCGCTGATGCTCCCGCGGAGGAGGCACCCATCCATCCACCTGTCCCAGATTCCTAGTTTGTAGCATCTGCACCTTCACATGCGCTGGGAATGCAGTATCATTCGCACGACACGAACCCTGATATGGCATCATCTGCTGCACCTGCGCCTGCCCCTAGCTTTGAGTTTGGTCATGACATTGAGTTTATCCAACTAGATCAGCCCGTGGTGGACCCCGTAGCCCCTGTTGACCCAATGTTTGCTAACCCCGCAGATCTTTGAGAAGAAGTCCGCCGATCAGGAGCCTGCAGTGGCCCCCGAGCCAGTAGTTGCTCTAGATCCCGTATTCGAGCATGACCCTATTCATGCTGATGTACCCGCTGTTGATCCTTTGATTGATGATGTACCTATCGATGATCATCCTATTGTTGCTCCACTGTTGGAGGATGAGCATGTTGTTGATGCTCATGTTGATGCCCCTCACATTGCTGATATTCCTGCTGATCCTGTTATTGCCCCTTTTCCTGACCCTGTGCCTGTACAGTTCGATCATGCGCCATTTGCGACCCATGTTGATCCTCGATACGCGCACACCCGAAATGGGTGGATAGACGATGACAATGGTTACCCACCTTTCGAGTTTCCTGTGACACTCTCTTGTGACTCCTGTATCAGCCCCTGTTTCAGTTCCTATGGATGCGCCTTTGTTACCCACACTCACCGCTGATGCTCACCACACCGTTACATGACCCGGAGCCTGCACTTGAGCCAGCTACTACACCATTTGGGTCAGCTTGATGTTGCGCCTGCTGAACCTACACCCTTACGTGGTCACGATCTTGTTTCTTTTTAGTCGGCCAGACGTTGCACCCCTTATACCTACCTGCATCAGGCAACCCCCTCATTTGTGGAAAGGTTCGTTTTCCCTTGTGCAGATCGACGCCTGTTGCACCATCGTGCCTAACACTTTCTATCAGGATATACCCACGCCTCGTAGAGATGCTCCAGGCCGCACCGCTTGCTACATTCACCTCTACAACGCTCGATAAGCCGATTTGATGGTCCCTATAAACGCACTATGCTAACTATAAAACCCTTACCATTCCTCGCATTATGAAAAACACACACAGGATAAGTTGCTCCTGTAACATCAACTGCAGTTGAGGATATGAGTCGCGGAACGTTGAAGCTCGAGCTGACACCACAAAGGGCAACTTCAAATACAAAACATTACATAACCAAAAACATGAGTTAAGTGTCTACATCACAAGACAGCATATTGTCTGAAAACTTTAAGTAAAACACCACGTCCTCCACCAGCATGCCTTGATCCGCCACGCACATCAGGATCCCTTTTATGCTTTTGACCTCTGATATTTCGCCGTCCCCAGGATTTTTGATACTCGTTTCTTTTACCATTGAGCGGCAAATCAGTTGACTACTTCGAGGAATATACGAGCTCGCGGAGGAATTCAAGCATGTCGACAGTCTACTTTTCTTTCCTCCCCCACCTTAGTCACCAGAAATGTTGGTGTCTGGATAACGCAGATTGCGTTACGATTGGGTAGAGACCCCAAGATTGTGGAGATTTGTGAGGACCACGTCTAACTACGTAATTTAGATATGCTGATATACTTGTTGAACAAGGGTAGGGAGACCCGGTGACCCTGATAATGTGATACATTTTGTAAGACAATGAAGTTGTAGCCGGAAAACGATGGGAACCAATTGTCATTAAGCATGCACCAAAACATTGTGGACAATAACCAACGAAAGCTCAGTCGCCATGTCATTGCTAAATGCGATCAGTACCGCTTATGTGCGTACTAAAATTTTAATACTACATGTTTACTTGCTATACTTTCATTAAACGAAACCCTCAAATTTCGTACAAATGTTGTGATTTTGATGCAATGTGCTTACCCGTTTAAGGAAAACTTAATCATAAGACGTGTTACCAATATAACGGGAATGTGCTATGACAGAGAAATACGTGTTTGTTTGTTATACTTTCGGTAAACGTGAATCCAATTACTTGCTTGTTGAATTGCGTGATGTGTAATATGATGACTTAAATACGTGCGATACATGTGGTTCCAAACGACTATTTACGTTCCCTGAATAGAAGAGACCTAACTAACATGAACTTCTTCCTAGAAGATGTCGCATCAAGAGATCACCCGACTGACTGAGGCAGAATGGTTAGCGCACGCCTCTCAAGTCAGAGCTCAGCACGAGGTTCTTCGCTACAAACATGGCGAAGGTGCCTCAGGGAGAAACCTACCTAACGGTAATGTTTAAGTCACCTAAAGACACATTATGACACGTTTGGAAAGTCCCCAAAGTGCCTTGCTAATACCTATTGTGATGATGAATTCTTGAATACAGGTTGTACCTACCAGCATTTTCTAGAATGCAAACCCCTGAATTTCGGTGGCACGGGAGGTGCCATAGCTTTTGTAAAATGGGCTGAGAATGTGGATGCCGTTGTGCGAATGAGTGGTTGCACGCCAGAGCAGCAAGTCTTGTATGTTTCCGGATTGCTACAAGATGGAGCTCTGTTATGGTGGGACCGTAAGGTTCGAGAATTGGGCGAGGCTGTAGCATATGCGATGTCATGGAGCGAGCTGAAAGAAATAATGCGGAAGGAGTATTGTTCACAGATTGATATCCAAAGGCTGGAATTAGAATTCTGGGAACTACAGAAGGAAGGTCCAGATGTGGTGAAGCACGTACGAAGGCTTTACGATTTGTCGCGAGTCGTTCCGTACCTAGTGGAACCCGAGTTGAAGAGAATGGAGCAATCCATTTGGGAACTGACACCTCAAGCCTTGAGCTTGATGATGGTATCAACGCCACCATCACCCATGATTTCCCATGTGATAGGACTGGAGCTCACTGAGGAAGCACTTAGATTGGTGAAACTTTCAATCCCGGACGAGAAGAAGGAAATGTCACACCCCGACCACGTAAAACAACAAAACGTGGCGGAATCGTCGGGGAGTGTTGTAACAGAATCATTGTTTCATAACACATGGAAAATTGAAATATTGTTTTATTGAGTAAAAGAGTTACAATGTCTTAACAAACAATTAAGTATAACAAAATTAACTTGTCTTGCATCTTTTATTGTCACTAAGGCCCAAGTCCGCCTATGTGTATCTTGATCAATCCTATGCATCATCTCCTGAAACACATGTGAAAATAGGTACGTCAGCATAAAAATGCCGGCGAGTACATAGGTTTTATTGATTTAGGATTCATGACTTATAGGTTTAGAAAAAGTTGCTTAACAAAAGTCAGTCATGATCCTTGTAGAATGTTTTGTTTTATAAATCATTTGAAAAGCGATGATAGATATGTATATGTACAAGTAAAAGAATAATGTATGGTTAAAAGGATAACCAAGTAAAATAAGATGTATAAAATAAACTGTTTTGTAAAACATTGTCTTGTGAAAATCTGTTATTTGTATAAAATGTATAGGTCCAAATTGAATGATTTAAATAACGCTACGACATGTAATATAATACAAGCACTTATATATAGGAAGTACCAGCGGCGTATCTACCATGCTTGTATCACATTACACACGTCTCGTTACTCAAATCACTTACCCAAACAAACCACCAATGTAAATTGCCCATGTCTAAACCATTTGCCAAATGTCTTTGTGAAAACCATGTCAAAATGTTTATGTCGAAATATTTATGAAATGTATATGTCAATATCAAAATGTTTTTGTCAAATGTCAATCATGTAATGTGTAAACAAAATGTCATGCATGGCAAGTGATATATGTATCAACTACACCATAGGTAAAAATGCACAAAACAATGCATTGAAGTAAAACGTGGTTTAAATCAATGTTATGTTTTGGGGAAAATGCATGCTATAATGAATATAGACATTTATGCGGTATTGTGAAAATGCATACATCCAAGCCTTGCAACTGTGGTGATAAACCTTTAAACAAATTAAAGGTCTATCTGTCTAAATGTTTTAATCGAATTCGGTCATTCCTTCCATCCAAACATACCCAGGATGTCAGGAACGGGAGTTGTCAATTCCTATGGTACCATTACCTACTAACGAGCGGCGTAGCTAATGTTAATGAATGTATATGGTCCCACTTAAACAAACCAAATGTCATACCCAAAATGTAAGCATGTGAAAACAATGCACTAAGTATGATGAACATACATAGCGGGAAATGTCATGTAAAACAAATGCACTAAGTATGATGAACATACATAGCGTGAAAATGTCATGTAAAATAAATGCACTAAGTATGATGAACATACATAGTGGGAAATGTCATGTAAAACAAATGCACTAAGTATGATGAACATACATAGCGTGAAAATGTCATGTAAAGTAAATGCACTAAGTATGATGAACATACATAGCGTGAAAATGTCATGTAAAGTAAATGCACTAAGTATGATGAACATACATAGCGTGAAAATGTCATGTAAAATAAATGCACTAAGTATGATGAACATACATAGCGTGAAAGTGTCATGTAAAACAATGTACTAATGAACATGGCAAGTATATAACGCGAAAACATGAAAAAGTATGAAAGTAACAAGTAGGCACATGTGTTTCACCCCAAAATGTTTGGAAAACAGTAAAAGAGGGGACTATGTACTCACAGTAGTGCATCTTGAATCGAATCTCAAACCCTGTCCGCTACACGACAACCTACAACGTACTAATGTCTATTAGACGAGCGGGTCGTGCCTTGGCTTGGAGTTTAGTGTTTTGATTTGCGTTACTTAGGTATTATTTTGTTAAAACAATAATAATTATTTTAACTTAACTATCGATCTTAGAAAAATAGTTAGACAACTATTTCGTACCTACTTTCTCTAATATTTTACTAAGTGTTCGGATTCTCGGAAAATTTCGGTAGGGTATCCTCTGTAAATAGAGGTGTCCATGCTTTAATAGCATATCATTTTCTTTTATATAAAACCAATAGTTCATTTTCAATCACCAAATCGACATATCGACAAACAAAACGTTGCATACTTCATTTCAGCTTTATAACTCAAAACCGGACTGTTTTCGAGGATTTTTATAAAATAGTTAACCTTTTCTAAAAATCTCCAAATTTTTACAGAATATGACATATGTTCCAAAATTTATTGTGTAAAAATATCAAAGTCCAATTTGTTACCCATATTTTACAAAAAATCATTTTCTCGACTGCAATCAGATTTGTTACCATTCTGATCGCAGTTTACGGAAATATTCATTAAAAATCAACCGTAAGTCCGTTTGACGAAATTCCAATTGGAGGGTCGTCCTGACAACTGTCCATCTACTGTAAAAATTTCATGGGTTGATTTTATTCAGGTTTTAAGTTGTGACTCCGAAAATGTCATACTTTTTCTGCAATAAAAATGCAGCTTGAGCTGCTGTCCAAAAATAACCTTTTAAAAATAGTAAACTGTCTCGAAAAATTATGATTCCAGTGCCATTTGCTTAGTTATTCCAAAACACTCATTTTAGGCTTTAGAAATTCCGTTTTTCGACTTAAAATGACCCCGTTACAGCCTGTTGAAGTTGGCTGGAAATCCAACTCAGCAAGCTGTTTGAGTTTTTGTGTGTGAAAAATAATCAACAATCGAACAAGAATCGAAGTGAGACAAGAGTATGAATGGACTTACTACTAGCACAAGGCTAGGGTAGAAATTCTAGTGAAGATGATGGTGAGAAAGATGATGAACAAGACTAGAACAAAGCTCCTTTGAATGCCCTTCAACTTGCAACCTCCATGGATCACCTTCAAAGCTTTGAATGAAGAACAAGTCTTGAAGATTTGAAGGTAGAGAGAGAGAGATGGGGGACGATTTGTAGGAGGAGAGAGAGGAAGGGAGGAGATGAAGGTGTTAAGTGTGGTGTGAGAATGGGAGTTCATGTATACTTATAGTACTTGCAAGATCTTACACTATATCTTTTGAGATCTTATAAGATCATAGGATATCTTGGAAAGATCACATGCAATCTAATGAGATCAAGCAAGATCATATAAGATCAAAGAAGATCTATGGTGGGGTCACCCATGACCGTCCACTTTTAAAAAGGGGGGGGGGGTTAAGTGTAAATTCGTTTGGTAATGTAGAATAAGATAGGTATTTAACTGGGTACCGCGTATTTTCTCTAGCGTTTAAATCTCGGTTTATGGCGTAACTAAATTATTTTTATTTTTCTATAAAAATAAACTCGCCAAAATATTACTGGAATAAATTTCAGTTGCCAAGACTGGCTGCATTGTCTGTGTTTTGTAGTATAAGCACTGTGTCGCGCGGAAACACGCGTTACGAGCTTACACTTGAAAAATAACGTTTTTAGGCGTTTCAATTTATTTTTCAACACAGACCTGATTAAAAATAAATTTTTAGTCATAACATAATATTTTTGGGATTTAAATATTATCCGGACGGTCACCAACGTTCGCTTCGCAGTTTTGTCGCAATTAGTTCTTTAGTTTAAATAAACATGTTTTCGCCATACCGAATCCTTCGAAACTTATTTCTAAGTTATGAAAGGGATATTTAGGGTATGTTTGGCTTTCGTCACAGTTCCGGAATGTACGTCGCGTTAAACTGATTGCGTTTAAGCACCAGTTTGCGTATAACCTTCCAGAAAGCGATTTAAGGCCCGAAATCGAACAAGAGTTGATATGAGCAAACGATACACATATTTTTACAAATCCCAAGTATGAAATGCAAAAATTTCATTGGCTTGGTATTTGTTTGATGGTGGTGGTGACACAGGTGTCACAGTCTCCCATACTTTAGGAAATTTCGTCCTGAAATTTATTCGTAGGAGTCTATCTATGACTTTGTGTCAAAAAGCCACCAAAGATATGCAAGGCAATATCCTGTTATTTCCTTAACAGAGACTTTTCAGAAATGGACATGAAGGAGAAAAAAAATCAGGGATATTCATTTCCCTTCGAGGGAAAATTTTCAGAAACGAAAAATGCACAGAATGAGTCATTTTCCTTAATGGGTATTCCTTTAGAAACGAAAATGCACGGAATGAGTCATTTTCCTTAATGGGTATCCTTTAGAAGCGAAAATGCACGGAATGAGTCATTTTCCTTAATGGGTATCCTTTAGAAGCGAAAATGCACGGAATGAGTCATTTTCCTTAATGGGTATCCTTTAGAAACGAAAATGCACGGAATGAGTCATTTTCCTTAATGGGTATCCTTTAGAAACGAAAATGCACGGAATGAGTTGTTTTCCTTAATGGGTATCCTTTAGAAGCGAAAATGCACGGAATGAGTCCTTTTCCTTAATGGGTATCCTTTAGAAACGAAAATGCACGGAATGAGTCATTTTCCTTAATGGGTATCCTTAGAAACGAAAATGCACGGAATGAGTCATTTTCCTTAATGGGTATCCTTTAGAAGCGAAAATGCACGGAATGAGTCATTTTCCTTAATGGGTATCCTTTAGAAGCGAAAATGCACGGAATGAGTCATTTTCCTTAATGGGTATCCTTTAGAAACGAAAATGCACGGAATGAGTCATTTTCCTTAATGGGTATCCTTTAGAAACGAAAATGCACGGAATGAGTCATTTTCCTTAATGGGTATCCTTTAGAAGCGAAAATGCACGGAATGAGTCATTTTCCTTAATGGGTATCCTTTAGAAACGAAAATGCACGGAATGAGTCATTTTCCTTAATGGGTATCCTTTAGAAACGAAAATGCACAGGGTTAACTCTAGATACACGACAAAACTTGTTGTGGTTTCTGTGCACTAAATTCCATAATTATGTATGCATCCATAATTACGTAATTCCTTGCACAGTCCGCATAGTTTGTTTTGTAATGTTTTGGGGAAGAATATCAAACTTGTGATGAGGGTGACTAGACTACCATAGGGTCCTTTTAATTAGATCATTAAATGATCTCCAGTCCGCCAAGAAGTCTTTTCAGCTTATATCATCACATGTCATTCTCAACCAGATCTTGAATCAAACCTTTGACTAGACCACTCAAAGGGTCTCTTTTTGAATCATGGAATGATACTATATAATCCAAGGGTCTTGACTATCACGTAGAAGCCCAATAAGGAATTAAGGTAGTACCTTTTTGAATATCCTACTACGAATCCCTCATATGAAGATATGGAAGGTTCTATGAGGATTTGGATAACGAATATCCAGAGTATTCAAAAACACAAAAATGCATAAAAGAAAACATAAATTACATAAACACATAATCACATAACCACAAAATTGTTTATCTTGATTTTAAATTTGTCATGATTTAATTTGTTCTGTTAACTGAGCACATGCATTTAAGCACACCAGGTATCCAATCAGTGGATTTTGATTGGTGCTTTAAACATTATCAAGAATCCAACCATGAAGATAGAAAGATCTTAAATAGGAAATTCGATTTCGATTGTAAAGAACCGAAATGTTCAAATTAAGGTACACAAGGAATCCAATTAAGGACTCTGATTTGAAAGATAATTAACCGCAAGGGTCTAATTGTAAAGATAAAAAGATCTCATATGGATTTTAGAAGTTGAATATGTTTTGAAACCTTGCACTGGATGTGCTTTAAGTCAAAACATGAAGTAAAAAAAATGCTTATAAAGATGAGATGCTGGATATGTTAAGGTGACATATGAAGCAGAATTTGAAGGTTGAGTCAATGAATGAAGAAAATATTTTTGAAAACTATGCATGGGGTTCAAAAGAAATGTGTTCAATGTTTTTGAAACCTTATATATAATACTTTTGAAATCATAAAGTAGGTGTATTAGGTAGGTATATTTATAAAAATGTTTTAAAAAAAATCATGCGGGATGAATTTTGAAATTATGTATAAGGTCTTTGAAAACATGAGTGATGCTTTTGTAATCATGCACTTGATATAAGTAATTATGTTGTATTAATAATATTTTGAAATCATGAAGGTCGTTTTTGAAAACATAGGCATTGTTTGAAATCCTGGAGGTTGTTTTGAAAACTTATGTTATGCATGTTGAAAAATCAGAACGTAATGAGTATGAGATTTGAAAATACCCTTAGTTATCTAACCAAGGATTCAAAGGCACAAATGTGCAGAAGCACGATTACTCATAATTTTGCTTTATTTCTTGTACTTTGTCTCCTAGAAAGAAACGAGTACTTAAAATTTTTAGGAAATCATGAGCGATCACTTGAAAGGGAGAATCACAAGAGTAGTTTGTAAGGAACATAGTTCCTTGATGTAGGTATCATAGGAAAATGCCATACACACATGTAACTACATTTGTACATCAGAATTGCAAATAACAACTTTTATTTATGAACAGGGCAGATTGTTTCACAGTACAAGAAAACAAAAGAAACAAAGGCATAAGACAGCAACATCTTTTACTCAGCCAAATGCTCATCCAAGGGTCAGATTTGCATTAGCATGCTTCGGGCAATCCCTTCGGAAATGGCCCATCTCGCCACAGTTGTAGCAAGAGCGAGCTTGTGTAGGATTGTTGCCAGCTTGATTTGGTGTTGCTGCAGCTGGGCAAACTCTTGCTGTTTGCTCGGACATCTGAACGTTGCGGAGATAAAGAGACATTCCAGAAGAAAATGAAAGACATAGGAAGAAACAAGTGAAAGGTTATCGGGTGATCAAAACAAAATGACAACACATAGAAATTGCGATCATTTGTTTGTTACCTAAGGCAAACAAATGAGATGGTGAAGAATCAAAGTAAGCGGGTCATAATAATGCATCGCTGAAGACATGCTCGCCTATAAGTGAACACTCACCCCAAGAGTTCCCAGGTAAGAGTGACTGGTCCGATACTGCGGATTTGTACGAACACTCTAGTCTTAGACAGAAAACTCAGAGTACAGGCATTCACTCTTCGAGTTTGCACGTGTTCACATCATTTAGACCCAAACTTTGACGGGATTTTTGAAAACTCGAAAGGCACTATGCCAAATATGAGTTAAACTGGAAGAGTTCAAAACCTTATAACAAAGGGTTCAAAACCTAGTAATCCATCATCCTAGAACAGATGATTAGTTTTCAAAGCGGATCAAATTTATGTTCTTGTTATGGTTGTCACCTAAGGATAAGTGACGGTATTGTTTTATGACTAAACGCAAGTAAACTCGCGTTAGGGTCCTAGGAAGGTTATAGACTAGGTCAAAGCATTACTAATAACCTAATTCCCTATAACCATGAGCTCTGATACCAACTTTTCTGTCACACCCCGACCACGTAAAACAACAAAACGTGGCGGAATCGTCGGGGAGTGTTGTAACAGAATCATTGTTTCATAACACATGGAAAATTGAAATATTGTTTTATTGAGTAAAAGAGTTACAATGTCTTAACAAACAATTAAGTATAACAAAATTAACTTGTCTTGCATCTTTTATTGTCACTAAGGCCCAAGTCCGCCTATGTGTATCTTGATCAATCCTATGCATCATCTCCTGAAACACATGTGAAAATAGGTACGTCAGCATAAAAATGCCGGCGAGTACATAGGTTTTATTGATTTAGGATTCATGACTTATAGGTTTAGAAAAAGTTGCTTAACAAAAGTCAGTCATGATCCTTGTAGAATGTTTTGTTTTATAAATCATTTGAAAAGCGATGATAGATATGTATATGTACAAGTAAAAGAATAATGTATGGTTAAAAGGATAACCAAGTAAAATAAGATGTATAAAATAAACTGTTTTGTAAAACATTGTCTTGTGAAAATCTGTTATTTGTATAAAATGTATAGGTCCAAATTGAATGATTTAAATAACGCTACGACATGTAATATAATACAAGCACTTATATATAGGAAGTACCAGCGGCGTATCCACCATGCTTGTATCACATTACACACGTCTCGTTACTCAAATCACTTACCCAAACAAACCACCAATGTAAATTGCCCATGTCTAAACCATTTGCCAAATGTCTTTGTGAAAACCATGTCAAAATGTTTATTTCGAAATATTTATGAAATGTATATGTCAATATCAAAATGTTTTTGTCAAATGTCAATCATGTAATGTGTAAACAAAATGTCATGCATGGCAAGTGATATATGTATCAACTACACCATAGGTAAAAATGCACAAAACAATGCATTGAAGTAAAACGTGGTTTAAATCAATGTTATGTTTTGTGGAAAATGCATGCTATAATGAATATAGACATTTATGCGGTATTGTGAAAATGCATACATCCAAGCCTTGCAACTGTGGTGATAAACCTTTAAACAAATTAAAGGTCTATCTGTCTAAATGTTTTAATCGAATTCGGTCATTCCTTCCATCCAAACATACCCAGGATGTCAGGAACGGGAGTTGTCAATTCCTATGGTACCATTACCTACTAACGAGCGGCGTAGCTAATGTTAATGAATGTATATGGTCCCACTTAAACAAACCAAATGTCATACCCAAAATGTAAGCATGTGAAAACAATGCACTAAGTATGATGAACACACATAGCGGGAAATGTCATGTAAAACAAATGCACTAAGTATGATGAACATACATAGCGTGAAAATGTCATGTAAAATAAATGCACTAAGTATGATGAACATACATAGCGGGAAATGTCATGTAAAACAAATGCACTAAGTATGATGAACATACATAGCGTGAAAATGTCATGTAAAGTAAATGCACTAAGTATGATGAACATACATAGCGTGAAAATGTCATGTAAAGTAAATGCACTAAGTATGATGAACATACATAGCGTGAAAATGTCATGTAAAATAAATGCACTAAGTATGATGAACATACATAGCGTGAAAGTGTCATGTAAAACAATGTACTAATGAACATGGCAAGTATATAACGCGAAAACATGAAAAAGTATGAAAGTAACAAGTAGGCACATGTGTTTCACCCCAAAATGTTTGGAAAACAGTAAAAGAGGGGACTATGTACTCACAGTAGTGCGTCTTGAATCGAATCTCAAACCCTGTCCGCTACACGACAACCTACAACGTACTAATGTCTATTAGACGAGCGGGTCGTGCCTTGGCTTGGAGTTTAGTGTTTTGATTTGCGTTACTTAGGTATTATTTTGCTAAAACAATAATAATTATTTTAACTTAACTATCGATATTAGAAAAATAGTTAGACAACTATTTCGTACCTACTTTCTCTAATATTTTACTAAGTGTTCGGATTCTCGGAAAATTTCGGTAGGGTATCCTCTGTAAATAGAGGTGTCCATGCTTTAATAGCATATCATTTTCTTTTATATAAAACCAATAGTTCATTTTCAATCACCAAATCGACATATCGACAAACAAAACGTTGCATACTTCATTTCAGCTTTATAACTCGAAACCGGACTGTTTTCGAGGATTTTTATAAAATAGTTAACCTTTTCTAAAAATCTCCAAATTTTTACAGAATATGATATATGTTCCAAAATTTATTGTGTAAAAATATCAAAGTCCAATTTGTTACCCATATTTTATAAAAAATCATTTTCTCGACTGCAATCAGATTTGTTACCATTCTGATCGCAGTTTACGGAAATATTCATTAAAAATCAACCGTAAGTCCGTTTGACGAAATTCCAGTTGGAGGGTCGTCCTGACAACGGTGTCCATCTACTGTAAAAATTTCGTGGGTTGATTTTATTCAGGTTTTAAGTTGTGACTCCGAAAATGTCATACTTTTTCTGCAATAAAAATGCAGCTTGAGCTGCTGTCCAAAAATAACCTTTTAAAAATAGTAAACGGTCTCGAAAAATTATGATTCCAGTACCATTTGCTTAGTTATTCCAAAACACTCATTTTAGGCTTTAGAAATTCCGTTTTTCGACTTAAAATGACCCCATTACAGCCTGTTGAAGTTGGCTGGAAATCCAACTCAGCAAGCTGTTTGAGTTTTTGTGTGTGAAAAATAATCAACAATCTAACAAGAATCGAAGTGAGACAAGAGTATGAATGGACTTACTACTAGCACAAGGCTAGGGTAGAAATTCTAGTGAAGATGATGGTGAGAAAGATGATGAACAAGACTAGAACAAAGCTCCTTTGAATGCCCTTCAACTTGCAACCTCCATGGATCACATTCAAAGCTTTGAATGAAGAACAAGTCTTGCAGATTTGAAGGTAGAGAGAGAGAGATGGGGGACGATTTGTAGGAGGAGAGAGAGGAAGGGAGGAGATAAAGGTGTTAAGTGTGGTGTGAGAATGGGAGTTCATGTATACTTATAGTACTTGCAAGATCTTACACTATATCTTTTGAGATCTTATAAGATCATAGGATATCTTGGAAAGATCACATGCAATCTAATGAGATCAAGCAAGATCATATAAGATCAAAGAAGATCTATGGTGGGGTCACCCATGACCGTCCACTTTTAAAAGGGGGGGGGGTTAAGTGTAAATTCGTTTGGTAATGTAGAATAAGATAGGTATTTAACTGGGTACCGAGTATTTTCTCTAGCGTTTAAATCTCGGTTCATGGCGTTCTAAATTATTTTTATTTTTCTATAAAAATAAACTCGCCAAAATATTACTGGAATAAATTTCAGTTGCCAAGACTGGCTGCATTGTCTGCGTTTTGTAGTATAAGCACTGTGTCGCGCGGAAACACGCGTTACGAGCTTACACTTGAAAAATAACGTTTTTAGGCGTTTCAATTTATTTTTCAACACAGACCTGATTAAAAATAAATTTTTAGTCATAACATAATATTTTTGGGATTTAAATATTATCCGGACGGTCACCAACGTTCGCTTCGCAGTTTTGTCGCAATTAGTTCTTTAGTTTAAATAAACATGTTTTCGCCATACCGAATCCTTCGAAACTTATTTCTAAGTTATGAAAGGAATATTTAGGGTATGTTTGGCTTTCTTCATAGTTCCGGAATGTACGTCGCGTTAAACTGATTGCGTTTAAGCACCAGTTTGCGTATAACCTTCCAGAAAGCGATTTAAGGCCCGAAATCGAACAAGAGTTGATATGTGCAAACGATACACATATTTTTACAAATCCCAAGTATGAAATGCAAAAATTTCATTGGCTTGGTATTTGTTTGATGGTGGTGGTGACACAGGTGTCACAGGAAACACCAGTGGAGACGTCTAAGAAGAACAAAAGGAAGCTTAATAAATTCCAAGAGGGTGATCAGGCAAATAACAAGAATAAGGCCAAAAAGGGAAAGATGTACCTGGGTAAACTACCTAAGTGCGAAGTATGCCAACGCCATTATAACGGGCGATGCGGTAATAGGAAGTGTGACAACTGTGGTAAAAGGGGACACAGCAGAGGGAGACGTGTTGGCAGGAGACAAAAAGAGGAAAGGAAGAAAAGGAAGGTTATAACCACGGTGGTTTGGGGCAACTTGGGAAAGATTGCCCAAGGGAGATTAACCAAGACCATGAAGGAACATCCAACACCGGAGCTAGTGAAGCATGCCAGGATCCAGATATGGTCGCTGGTACGTTCTTTATCAACCCAAAATTTTCGCATTCACGTTATTCGATAATAGTGCCAACCATAGCCCCGCATCTCATGAATTTAGGAATCTTCTTAGTGTGGTAGAAAGTAAAGTTAGACGACCCACTCTTAAAGAGGCTGGTTAATAAACGACCTCGGCGTAGTAACTAGGATGGACCCGCGGTCGAGCAACCAAGCGGAGAATCGTTATCCGCATCCCGGAGTCGAACGACGAAGCAAGATACGCCTCTACAAACTACAAATTACATGAAGGCATGGAGGATGTTGCATAGAGAATATGTTGTTTCTTGGCCCATGTCGGGGACAGGAGGAGCCGAAGAACTAAGCACGAAGATCTTCTTATTACAAGAAAATGCCCTAAGGTCTTCCCCGAGGATTTTCCAGAATGTTCTGACGGATTCCTCGGCCGAGTACTCGGCGAGTACTCGGTCCTCGGACCTCCACCTTGGCGACTTCCTCCTAGGCGGTCTCAACTAGTCGGCCTCGGGAGTACTCGGTCCTAGTCGGCGCCTAGTCGGCCTAGTCGGAGCCTAGTCGGCCTAGTCGGTCTAGGCGGTCAACGTGGTTTGTTGACTTTTAATCGGTCAAACTCGGTCAAAATCGGCCTACTCGGCCTTGTACTCGGACTACTCGGCCTTGTACTCAGACTAGTCGGACTTGTATTCAGAATATTTGAACTTTAAACATGTTTCATTTTAAATTATACCCAGTTGACATGAATTATGCTTATTTTAACACATAAATAATATATAACAATTAATTTTATTTATATTTACCATGTCCGCGTACTCCCCGAGTACTCTCCGAGTACTCCGATTACTCCCAACTCCCCAGTCGGCCGACTAGGGACCGCCTAGCGACTTTTACAACACTGGTTCTCTCCCATGGCTAATCCCGTTCACATCAGATAAATTCCCAGCGTCGCACCTGCTGTCAATACCCCTCAATGACTTATATCTTCGGGAATGCAAGAATTGACAATGAAGTTTCAGAAGTTGATGGAGAAGGAAGATAACAGACCAAAAATCCCTTGTTGGGTAACCCCATATCTGCTCGTCAAAAAAAAGGATGATGATTTTCAAGTAAACGTCAGCTACCAGGAGCCGAACAAGCTAACCCACCAGAGTCAGTGACTCTTGCTAAAAATTAGCAGAGCTCTTAAACAACTGACTATGATGACCCAACTACTACTACACGATTGATCGACGATCGAACATCGTTAGCGGAGAAATTCAGGGAATATACCAGGACGAAATTGTGGGACAATGATTGTGCTCAGACATAAACAAAATGCTGCTTCCTACACAATGTATAAACCAGATCCACACAAGATGCGGAATCCGGAGAAACTAGAAGCCTTACATCTAGGAACCATATCTGTCAACTCAATCAAACATCATTAACTTGACCAACTTGTCATTGCAGTTAACGAACCCGAAAGTACTTAAATTTTCTTCCGTTGAAGTCTTCACTTTCACTTCTAACAAGTAGAAATTTGCATTTCTACTCCCCTCAAGTAGTTGCATCACGTTGTTTTCCCTTCGCTGAGAGCGGACACACGTTTGCTTCGTATATTTGGTCACTTCTTCGTTTTGGTAAGAACGCATCGCTTCATTACTTGAAAACCTATATATAACCCATGCACCATTTGCTACGCATGCGGTTTCATTTCGAATAAACGCTTCAGGAATGTCAGATATTACGTCGTCAAATCTAATTACCGGTTTGTGATTCGAATGACCTACATCTTTGTCATTGTTGACTCTTTTGTTATCAAGTCAACACACTTTTTGAAACTACCTTCTTTCAAGTTACATGTTTGCTATCATGTCAAAATTTCCTTGTTGACATGTATGTTTATTGTTTGGTTACGTTGAATCTAGGATCAACTGCTTGAACTTATCCAGTTCACATGTTTGATTTGAGACGCCATATGATGTATTGAGAGCATCATATTCTAATACTTTGGCACAGATTCTTTTGTCTCGAGTCGTAGTAGACTTGTTTGGTCTATGACTCCACTAAATCGTTGATTAATTTCGATACCTTGCAGTGATGCTTTCACAGAATTGAAGCTTGCGCTTATCTGACTACTCACTTCGTACACGGATTTAAATGATTATTTGACAACTTGCCCTAAATCCGTTTCCTTTATCACAATTAAATCACTCTCAACACACTTGCGTGCCGAGTCAAAGGTACATAAATTCATTTTGTATCATGGTGTACCCCCCTAACGATTCTTTCGTTATCAATCAAACGCCTTGCAGTACTTAGTTTCATCTTCCGGTTTGTTTCGATACGCCTTCATCTGGTCTCAAACTCGGTGAATTTGTTCAGTCACCGCTATTATGGAATCATGTCGTTGAGATGCCCTGTGGTGTCATTACAAACTTGCAGCTTGTGCTAATCATGGTCAACCGTTTTACACCAAACTGCATATCTTCCCGTTTGACCTGCCATTTAAACATTTTCGATGCAACTACAAATCAAAGCAAGAATACACCAGATTCGTTTGTATTCATTCGGTGTATTCTCGCAGTTCAAAATGTTCAACGCACTGAACCTTGCCACTCGTCTACTCAGGAGTTGACAGATCATTTTACTATTTCATTTGAGTTGATAATTTTTGAATTTTATAGCGGGCGCTCTGTTTCGTGAAAACTCGCTTGGATACTGCGATCGATTGTTTGAGGATCTTATTAGTTGAAACTCCTCTCTTGTGGACCCCCTGCTAGCTGAATACATTAGGCTATACGTCAAGTACGTTTTGTACTTCTGACATCTACTGCTATGAGCACCCACCTTCTTAACCTAGGGTACGGATTGTTAAATATTCTTGGACCCACCAAGTGTGAGTAAGGTTTGATTCGGTTTGATGATTATCTACCTCGATGTTATTTAAATATATACATGTGTGACGTGACCATAAGGAGTTAAGGTAGTACAAATTTCGGGGACGAAATTTCTTTAACGGGGGAGAATGTGACAACCCTCACCAAACCAGGTATCCGTACGAATTAATTAGTATTTAATTACTGCTCAATTACTGTGCTTGCTTACAATGGTAAATAAACTTCTACATGATTTCTGAAATATATATAACCATGTCTCATACTCTATTTGCTGTTGCTCTATTATTTACATACGGAACTTTAGTGACAACCTTGATGCACAAAAGCACAGTAGCACAATGAACGGATAACCCATTTAACACGCTGATATAGCCAACACCAGGCGGGCACTGCCTCTAAGGCCTGTATGAGCCAGAGATAGTTTACTACACCCGTAGAGAGTGTAGGGAAGTGAGGATTGTAGGAACTGCGTCACTAGGTGATAATTACAGTGACCGGATGTGCCTAAAACGTACTCAAAGTACAAAATTCAGCACTTTAATTTAAAATTCAGCATCTAGCTAACTAATAAAGTGCCAAAACATGAGAAAAATATTACTAAACACTTTCCAAAGTGTCAGGAATAAGTTGTGCCACTAAAAATAGTAATAACGACACTTTAAAGCTTTGTTAAGCACTTTAACGAATCACTATCCAACCGAACAACCGAACTTTACCCGGAACATAAAAATATTGCCATTTACACTGTTTTTCTTTTTCTGAGCCAGTTAGGGTCCCCGAATACCCTAACACCCGTCACAATGCATAACATGCTAGTAAATGGTTACATCTCCTAATTATCAAACTAGACCCTAACTATCTAGTTGAAATGGAACCGAATAACCCCCCCCCCAACTGAATTCGGTCACCATATGTGACCCCCTTTGTACTTTGTTGATTATAATAATCATATGTGTTTAATATCTAGTAGACACTACAACCATTGGTTAATTGTGAAAGACTTTGCCTATAAGTAAACACATTAGCACACCATAATCATCCACCACACTTCAAGCTTCACACATCTCTCTCTCCCCTCTCTTCGATTCTCGGCCGAAACCCCAAGCCCACACACAACCATTTTTCGATTTCATTCAACCCATTCCATACAACTACAAGTGCTAAGGATTGCGTATAAGGAAGCTTGGTGTACTCGGATTGTGAAGGACCTCGTTAGATTGCTATTATCCACCCGATCTTCGACTAGTTTCTTCCCTAGCCTCGAGCTAGTAGTAAGTGACTCTAAACGACTTCCTGATCTATTCTAAAGTGGTTAAAATGAACTTTGTCGGTTAAAAATTCATGAACTTACAAGATGACATACTAAAAGTTTACAAAAGTGTTAAATGTTTTGGATAAAAGCTATGAAGTTGTGTAAAACTTGTAAGACTTGTTTGTTGTGATTATTTAGTGCCGATCTATGTTAGTAGTAGCTCGGATCATCATCTAACCCGGATTAGTCATGTTCATAAATCATGACTTAGAGTATGTCAAAGTATGAAAAGGGTTAAATGATGAAACACCACCATGCATTAAACATGAACTTGTGCAAAAACAATTTTTCTTATGAAATAGTGTTCAAAACTAGTAGATCTACGGATCTACAAATGGTATTTTCAAGGGACCAAGTGTCAAAAGAAAACATATTTTCTAAAACCGGGTTCTACATAAACAAAAGTGATTTTTGTAAGCACACAAGTGTGTAAACACTTGTGTAACACAAGTCTTGACAAAAGAACTATTTTTGTAAATGTTGACAAGAAGTTGTAGAGATGTAACTTCTTTAAAAACGGGACTTTCAAGAAAACTAGATTGATTTATACAAAGATCCACTATAAATAATGGAAAGATACCACATATTTTGGATAAACCACAAGTTCATGTATTCTTGCGATTTATATATATTTTGACTAGTTTAATGTTGAAATACTGTTGGTTAATGTTGGGAACATTGTTGGTTTGAATTGTAAAAGAAAATGATACGCTTGAAAGCGTGGCCACCTCCTGTTACAGGGGAAACTCTGGCGAAATTTTTTCCAAAAGTCTAACACTTGGAAATATTTTTATCACAAGTGTTATAAATATATTTTTAACTTGTTTTCAAAAAAATATAAATTTCGCCACGATTTTTATTACAAAATTTTTAAGTGTCGGAGGTGGGATTTTCACAAAATAAAACTTGATATATATATATATTTTTCTTATAACAACACTTGTGAGATTTTTATGATTATTTTGTGAACTACGTAAATATTATTTTTAGGGTAAAAATAATGTTACCGAATGTTAACAATTCCAAAATAATACGAACGCCTTCACAGTAAATATTAAGTTACAACGGTATTAATACAACCCGAACCTTACAACGTAACTTACGCATTTTAGAAAATACTCATAAGTGTGTATTTTGACAAGGATATTATTTTGGGAAAATTATATGTAATAAAATATAATATTTTTGGGAAAAATATTTATATTTTGGAGAAAGGATTAAAATATATTTTAAGTAAGACTTAATAATATATTTCGAAGATTCAGAAACGCACATGTATTAAAGCCCCCATCCTTGGGAAGAAACGTATTTACCAAATAATTACTAAGTGTAATTACGAAATAGTTGTCTAACTATTTCCCAAAGACATTAGACCTTAAGCGAAGGCACGGTCGTCCGTCTAAAAGAAGTTAGTACGTGTAGGTCGTCGCTCAGCAGATTGACCAGGAGATTTTCTTGTTAGAGACGCACCACTGTGAGTTCATGTCCCCCTTTTCTCTTAACTGTTTTTCAGTTTTCTAAACTGCAGTGGTGAAATACATGTTACTATGATTACAAGTACTTTTTTACATGGTATGGTTAGCGTAAGGAGGGTTATTATTTAGATCATGTGAGTGGGTAGGCGCAACTTGAGGCCATTAATCCTCATTGTAGGACCGAGGGACAGTAGCGGTAGATCTATCTGGGTGTAGCGAGCCCAGCCCCAGGCCCAGCGTAACGGACCTCGGGGTGACTTTGTACCCAACGCAAAATATGCTAGGTTTGAGTCTTCCTACTTGCACTTCACACATATCAATGGCCTTGCAAACCATTGGTGATCTCTTTTTCCTTATTTACTACATACCAGGATTTTATACTTACAAAGGTTTTACTTACTCACTACACATGAACTTGCTCAACAATTTTTGTTGATTTTTCCAACTTACATGTATTTCAGGTAATTAAGGATATGGCATGGTATGCTACGTTTTTCACACTGCATAAGAGAAATAAGGTCATCCAAGTTTAGGAGTCGTGGCTCTTGCCTGGACGAGCCACAGTTCTTAAACTACGTCCGCTTTATGTTTGTGGTTATAAATTCTGAACAATGTTTTTATGTTGTTAGGTTGTAATTTCCGTTGCATGTGTCAGCACTTTAAGACAATGTTGTGTTACTTTTGTTTTAAAACTTAAATCAATGGATGATCTTACATGGTTTTATTTTCATATAGCTTTGTTATGATTAAGCTATGGTATTAAGAAGTCACACCAAATTAACCACGCTTCCGCAAAGCCAGGGTGTGACAGTAGTACCTTTTTGAATATCCTACTACGAATCCCTCAAATGAAGATATGAAAGGTTCTACGAGGATTTGGATAACGAATATCAAGAGTATTCAAAAACACAAAAATGCATAAAAGAAAACACAAAGTGCATAAACACTTAATCACGTAATTGTTTAACTAGATTTTAAATTTGTCATCATTTTGCCAATTGCGCACGAGTATTTAAAGCACACTAGGAATCCATTCCGTGGATTTCATTTGGTACTTTAAACATTATCAAGAATCTAAATATGAATATAGATAGATCTTAAAGAGGAAATTCGATTTCGATTGCAAGGAACCGAAATGTTCAAATTAAGGTACACAAAGAATCCAATTAAGGATTCTGATTTGAATGATAATTCTGCACAAGGATCTAATTGTAATGGTAAGAAGATCCCATATGGATTTTAGAAGTTGAAGATGTTTTGAAATCTTGCACTGGGTGTGCTTAAGTCAAAACATGAAGTAAAAATGCTTATGAAGTTGAGATGCTAGATATGCCAAGGCGACATATGAAGCGGAATTTGAAGGTTAAGTCAATGTATGAGGAAAATAGTTTGAAAACTATGCATGGGGTTCTAAAATGTGTTCAATGTTTTTTGGAAACCTTATATATAATACTTTTGAAATCATAAAGTAGGTGTATTAGGTAGGTATATTTATAAAAATGTTTTAAAATCATGCGAGATGAATTTTGAAATTATGTATAAGGTTTTTGAAAACATGAATGATGCTCTTGAAATCATGCACTTGATATAAGTAGTTATACTGTATTAATAACATTTTGAAATCATGAAGGTTGTTTTTGAAAACATAGACATTGTTTTTGAAATCATGGGAGTTGTTTTTGAAAATATAGACAATGTTTTTGAAATAATGGAGGTTGTTTTGAAAACTTATGTTATGCATGTTAAAAAAAATCAGAACGTAATGGGTATGAGATTTGAAAATACCCTTAGTTATCTAACCAGGGATTCAAAGGCACAGATGTGCAAAAGCACGATTACTCATAATGTCACTTTATTTCATGTACTTCGTCTCCTAGAATGAAACGAGTACTTAAAATTTTTGAGGAAATCATGAGCGATCACTTGAAAGGGAGAATCACAAGAGTAGTTTGTAAAGAGCATAGCTCCTTGATGTAGATATCACAGGGAAATGCCATACACACATGTAACTACATTTGTATATCATTGCGAACAACGACTTTTATTTATGAACAAAACAGATTGTTTCACAATATAAGAAAACAAAAGAAACAAAGGCATAAGACATCAACATCCTTTGCTCGGCCAAATGCTCATCCAAGGGTTGGATTTGTATTGACAATCTTTGGGCATTTGTTTCTGAAATGGCTCGTTTCGCCACAGTTGTAGCACGATCCACGTGGAAAACGAGCTCGGATAGGGTTGGCTTGTGGTTGACTTGGACCACCTTGGCTTGGGTTGATTCGACAAGTACTTGCCAGGTGACTAATTCGCCCACATGAAACACACACACGATACTGCAGGTGAGCTTGGTGATGCCCGTTACATTTTCCGCATAGTGGTGCCGTTCCCTTGTATTGCTTCTTAGCAGGTGGTGTTGCCTTTTGGCTAGGTCCTGCTGGATTAGGTGCAACTGCTGCGGGTTTCTTTGAAGCCTTACGCTTCCTTGATTTTGGTGCAGGCTTGACTTCTACTTTCGTCAGTGACTCTTGAGTGGCTCCATTTTTGAGGCGAGACATGGCAATACCTAAATCCACGGACTTTAGAATTACTTCGCCTATTTGTTGGGCAAGTTTGGCTGCTTGCTCAGACATTTGACCGTTGTTGAGGTAAAGAGACATTCTAGAAGAAAATGAAGGACATAGGAAGCAATAAATGAAATGTTATCTGATAAACAAAACAGAAAGGCAATGCATAAGAATTGCGATCATTTGTTTGTTACCTAAGGCAAACAAATGAGATGGTGATAAATCAAAGCAAACGGGTCATAATAATGCATCGCTGAAGACATGCTCGCCTATAAGTGAACACTCACCCCAAGAGTTCCCAGGTAAGAGTGACTAGTCCGATACTGCGGATTTGTACGAATACTCTAGCCTTAGACAGAAAACTCAGAGTACAGGCATTCACCCTTCCAGTTTGCACGTGTTCACATTATAAGACCCAAACTTTGACGAGATTTGAAAACTTAGAGGGTTCAAAACCTAGTAATCAATCATCCTAGAACAGATGATTAGTTTTCAAAGCGGTTTTGAAATTTATGTTCTTGTTGTGGTTGTCGCCTAAGGATAGGTGACGGTATTGTTTTATGACTAAACGCAAGTAAACTCGCGTTAGGGTCCGAGGAAGGTTATAGACTAGGTCAAAGCATTACTAATAACCTAATTCCCTATAACCATGAGCTCTGATACCAACTTTTCTGTCACACCCTGACCATGTAAAACAACAAAACGTGGCGGAATCGTCGGGGAGTGTTGTAACAGAATCATTGTTTCATAACACATGGAAAAATTAAAATGTTGTTATTTTGATAAAAAGAGTTACAATGTCTTAACAAACAAAGAAGTATAACAAAATTAACTAGTCTTGCATCTTTTATTGTCACTAAGGCCCAAGTTCGCCTATGTGTATCTTGACCAATCCTATGCATCATCTCCTGAAACACATGTGAAAATAGGTACATCAGCATAAAAATGCCGGCGGGTACATAGGTTTTATTAATTTAGGATTCATGACTTATAAGTTTAGAAAAAGTTGTTTAACAAAAATCAGTCAGGATCCTTGTAAAATGTTTTGTTTTATAAATCGTTTGAAAAAGCGATGATAGATATGTATAGTTAAAAGAGTGATAGTAAGGTTAAATGAATAACCAAGTAAAAAGAATTTGTATAAAACAAACTGTTTTGTAAAATAATGTTTTGCGAAAATTATGTTATTTGTGTAAAAATGTGTAAATCCAAATTGAACGATTTAAATAACGCTACGACATGTAATATGATACAAGCACTTATATATAGGAAGTACCAGCGGCGTATCCACCATGCTTGCATCACATTACACACGCCTCGTTACTTAAATCACTTACCCAAACAAACCGCCAATGTAAATTGCCCATGTCTAAACCAATTGTTAAATGTCATTGTGAAAACCATGTCAAAATGTCTATGTCAAATGTCAATTATGTAACGTGTAAACAAAATGTCATGTATGGCAAGTGAAATATGTATCGACTAAACCATAGGTGAAAATGCACAAAACAAAGTATTGAAGTAAAACTCAGTTTAAATCAATGTTATGTTTTGTGGAAATGCATGCTATACTGATACAAACATCTATGCGGTGTTGTGAAAATTCCATACATTCAAGCCTTGAGACAGCAGGATAACCTTCGAGTAAAAGTTATCAAAAAGAAATGTTTTCGGATTTGGTCATTCCATCCATCCAAACAAACCTAGGATTTTAGGAACGGGATTTGTCAAGTCCTATGGTACCACTACCTACTACCGAGCGGTGTGATCAATGTTAATGAATGTACATTGTCCCATTTAAACAAACCAAATGTCATACCAAAATGTAAGCATGTGATGTGATGTAAAACAACGTACTAGTATGATGAACATACATAGCATGAAAAGGTAATGTAAATCAAATGTACTAAGTATGCAACAAAGGACATACCTAGCAAAAACATAACAAAATCATGTACTAATAGTGTACTAGTGAACATAGCAAGTATATGATATGAAAACATGGAAAGCATGAAAGTAACAAGTAGGCACATGTGTTTCACCCCAAAACAGTTTGAAAACAGTAAAAGAGGGGTCTATGTACTCACTTGAGGGTGCTTAGAAGTCTTGAACAATAACCAAGCAAAGCTAGAGGGATCGCGGAATCAAACGGCACCCTATATAGATAACTACATAAATAACCGGACCTAAATCGGGAGATTGGATAGTATGAGGTTTCGTAAACCAAATGAGTATTGGAACTCATATGATATGGTTTAATAAAGCCTACATACTAAAATGAAACCTAATCTAAGTGCTTAAGACCCATTACGACCCGTTTAGGTAGCTTATGCTACTTTAACGCGTCGTTCGCGTAAAACGCGTTCGGAACGCCTAACTAGCCCTATGACAAGTGAAATATGCCTTAACATGTTTAATATTGTTGCTAAATCAGTTTAGATGTCAAAAGTTACGTTACATATGCTTAAAATGAATTTATGCGTAAAAAGGGTATTTTGGTAATTTTCCTAAGGCATATAAACTACATATCATACAACTACTTAAACGACGTGACCGTAAGGTATAACCTTGGAAGGTTATTCCCTATATAACTATGGTCACCTAATGTGTTTGGTTGGATCCTAAAGATCGACCAAATGGGTCGGGTTCGAAAGTATAAGCGACTGTTTAGATCGCTTACCTTTACGACCCTAGACAATCACAAATCTAAAAGTGACGAGCTAAACATGCTAGAACATGTTTAGTTAAGTGAGAAAACAGGTTTGGTATTAAAACAAACGGTTTTAATACCCTAGAGTAGTTTGGTTACAAAATACGCGAGAAAACGTATTTTGGCCGAAACTACGACTCGTCACTGAGCCTAGATAACGTGGTAATCAGTACGTATAGTCACTAGGGACTATAACCATCGTGATTACGCTCACGTTATGAAGTTCAAATAAACTTCGCGTTGACCATAAACTGGTCAATGCAGAAAGTCAAACGCAGTTTGACTTTAACGCTAAAACGAATGAAAAACGCGAAAAAATACTTACAGAGGGTCCCCGCAAGATTGAATTCCAAGTATTTCTCAGGTATGAAATGATAATCACTCCAACTTAGAGAAAATCTCAGAATTCAAGTGAGGAATGAATGAAATGAATGTGGGTATTTATAGGAGAGCTAGAACCGTTAGGATCATTTATCGGGAAACGAGCTTCGATCTAGACCCTCCACTTGGGCCCATGGTATTGCTAAACAATGGGGCACAAGAAAACCATCAAATTTAGCCCATGGTATTGCAAAAATTGCATTAAAACCCCTGAATTCGACCCAGATTACAAAATCTGAAGTTTCTGTCTGACAGGCTCTCACGCCCCGCATAACAATTAACCTTGGCTTGCGCGGGCCGCATGGCCAACTTTGGCAGATTGTCAAAACAGGTCCCTGCACATCAGAAACTTGCATTTCGGCTCATTTTTGACACGTTTAAGCCCCGTTAACCTCATTTCAAGGCTATAAAATGAAGTTAAAGTATAGGGAACTCAAAACATGCTCAAAAATATCTCGGATGTCGGTTCATTTGGTCGTACGGTTGCGTTGTTTGGTTAATTACGACGGAAGTCGTAACGAACGCAAAAACGATCCAAATTAAGGGACGAATTAAATTTTATCATGCCATACACTAAAACATAATATTTTAATGATTACATGAATTTTTGGATGTCCCGATATATTCAGAACGTAAAATATGCGCGAAAATGCAAACTTGTGCATTTTTTGACGCTTTTAGTCCCTATTGATCAATAAAGTTTATTTTAGCATACCGAACCCCTCAAAGCCTATTTCTAAGCTATGTAAAGGATATTTAGGGTATGTTTAACTTATGTTCAAGTTCCGGAATGTTCGTTACAGTTCAAATTGGCATACTTTCGTAGTTTGTCATATTTAGTCCCTGTAAGCGAAAACACTTGATTTCGGCATACCAAACCTTCCAAAACTTATTTCTAAGTTATGTAAAGGTTATTTAAGGTATGTTAAGCCTATGTCACTGTTCCGAAGTGTTTGTTGCATTAAACTGGTTACATTTATGCATCAGTGCGCATATAACCTTCAAGAAAGCGATTTAGAGCCCGAAATCGAACAAGAATTGATATGTGCAAATGATACACATGTTTATACAAATCCCAAGTATGAAATAAAATATTTCACTAGTTGGGTATTTGTTTGATGGCTGAAGTGACACAGATGTCACAGAAATTAACAGCATAATTAAGGGGTGGAATTTTTGTTGGCAAGCGTCGATAAAATTTGACTGTTTCGCAAATAGAAATTGATCCGTAGCTCGTTTGACAAAACCGTTTACGCAGTTAGATTCCTTGGATTCGTCTTTTCAAGACGATTCTAAAGGTGTAATTTGGTAACCACTGTTTTCGGAGATATTTTGTACGGTTTTATCAGTGTGTTGCGTTTAAAATGTCGAACATGACCAACTTGAATGCACCTAAGATGATGAAGGTGGAGAACTATCTTACTTGGAAGGACAGCTTCAAATCCTTCATTGAATCTCAGGATGCACGCATGTGGATTTGTATTGAAGATGGGTACATAAACCCAGTACATGATTTTGAGGGCAGACCACGTAGAACAGACTATGTGAACATGAAAGAGGATGATAAAAAGATCTACGAGGCTGAAAAGAGAGCCTTGGCTGCAATTAAGACATCCACACCTGATAGCATCAAGTATATCTTCAAGAAGTACCCAAATTCAAAGGATATGTGGGATGCATTACAAAAGCGATATCAGGGAAATGAGAGTGTCACTCAGGCATTCATGGCAGAAATAGTGCCAATTGATGAGGCTGAAACTACTGTGAGTGATGCTGAATCTGAAGTGAAAAGTGATGAAGCAAAAGTGGATGCTGAAGTAGAGAAAGAGAGTGAAGCTGAAAAGGTTGATGCTGATGAAACTACAGAAGTTCATGAGGAAGAGGTACAATCTAATTCTGTATGTTTAAGATGTCGTGAATTACAGGGTGAGGTTGACAGGTTGAGAACACAAAACCAAAGTCTGGTAAGCGAGATGTCGAGCATAAAGGAGTCAAACTTTTTTGCAAAAAGAAACGAATCTTTATACTTGAAGAAGATAAAACGTTATGAAAGTGAAATCGAAGCCTTAACATGCAAATTAAACGAAAAACTTCAAGTAATAGACTTAGCTCACGACATGATGGCTGAGAAAACAAAAGAGATTTCTGAAAAAAATAAAGAGTTGTCAGATGCACAACTCCAAATTGTTGAACTTGAAAAGAAATTAAGTCAATTCAGAGATTCGTCTTTTGTAATGAAACACATGATGGGTGGGTTAAAGAAGAGTAATGACAAGACCACTGTGGGCTTCCAGGGCTTTAATGAAGTCCCACCTCCTCTTAGTCATGACTATTCTTTCCTCCCTGATGAAGATGAGCTTACAAACTTTATGTCAACTGCACCAAGTAGTTTCGCATCTACATCAAGTCAAGGTGAGGGGTCTGAGAGTGATGATACTAAGAAGAACAATAACAGGCAACGTTTGAAAAAGCAAAATTCACCTCCTAAGAGCAAAAATCAAACTTTTGTTAAAAAGATTAATTTTGTTCAAGGAAGTGATATGAAAAATGAAACCGCTGTTATTGAAAAAGAATCAAATGTAGAGTTCGCAAAAAAATAAGAGCATAGAAAAATCTGAAATTAAGCAAACTGAACAAAATTCTTCCAAGGCATCATCACCATCCGATAAGGGATCTACATCAGAGACTCCAGCTAAGAAATCTTTGAAAAGGAGATGATGCTTCCGGTGTCATATAAAGGGACATGTAGCTAGCTGCTGTCCTAACAAAAATAGTGAAGCACAAATGAGTGACAAACAGAGAGGGAAATTACCAGAGAAGAGTGGTGATAGTGTGGAGAAAGGTTCAAATTCTCCAAAGAAATCTGCTCCTAAGCAACCACAAAATGTTGCTGTTGGTGTAGATAAGGCTGGAACAGGAACTCCACAAGTTCCACGTTTTCAAAGAAATCAACCTAGATTTCAGCCTAGATCTCCACCAGGCAGATATCAGAGACCTAGAAGCAGTTCACCTAGAATGAACAATTATAATTCAAATAATTTCAGAAGTCAAGGTCAATATCAAAATCGATACCAGAATAATGGTGGTCGAACTCTTTATAACAATGGCTTTAGAAATTACAACAATAATGCTTCGTGGAATCAAAATTCAAGCTTTCAAAATAAAAATTTCCAAAGGTCAAATAGTCCAAATGTATATAGGAACCCTCAGGACCAAAGACCTAGTGGAAATCAAAATCAAATTCCAACAGGTCTGAGATCCAAGACTCCAGTTAGGAGTAATGGATATTGGATGGATGTTCTAGTGGTTGGTGAATATGGACGACCCAAGACCATTAAGGCTTGGGTCCCCCAATCTAACTAATTTCTTAAGTTAGTGTGTGCAGGAGCTGCTAAGGAGGAGTATCAACTTATGTTGATAGTGGCTGCTTCAGGCACATGACAGGGGATGTGAGATTGTTGATATATATAAATTAAATGATTTAAATTGAAGTTCAAAGTGCTGAGTCAATACACAAGATAACCTGGCAGATCTTTATACTAAAACATTTGACAGGGCTCACTTTGAACACTTAGTCGAACTCAACGGGATGAGGAATCCTGAATAACTGGTTTTTCATAAGAATTTTGTAAATAGTTTACTGTTTTTCTTAAAAATCAAAAATAAAAAAATAGAAAACCACAAAAATACAAAAACGTTAAAAAAAATCAAAAACATAAAAAAAGAAAATCAAAAATTGAGTTATCACTGTGTGAAAAAGAAGAGATGATAGTACATCAGCAAGTTAGACTGTCACACTGAAATTGAACCAAAATTGCTTAAGTGTGATAGCAATAGCAGCTTCATTATATGATGTACCAGTAGGCAAAAAGCATGAAATAATCAACTTACCAATGTGATATAAACATAAATGAACTGAATATGAGTGGGGAACACATCAGTGGTGTATGGTTTAATGACCTTAATTCTTGCGTTGATAGATTGCAAAAATCTGAAGTTTTGGGTCTTTATATTGTTATTTCATCTGGGGATATCTTGGCTGTCTTTCTGTTCAGAACTAAAATTGTACATGACCCCAGGAAAGAAAGACACTTGGAATTAGCTCATTTATATTTGAATGTCTGTATGTTGTCCCGATACACACAATTTTGATCTGATTCTGAAATCTTCTCTGAAAAAAGTTGTGTACCTCCTCTGCTGCATCCAGATATATGCTGACCTGGAGGTGCTAGGCAACGACAGCTTCTGCTGCATCCAGATACATGCTGACCTAGCTGTACGTTATCGCGCTATAGATCTAATACACTCGAAAGAGGACCTCAAGTGCCCAAAAGAAACCCAAGAAACCTATATCAAACTGAGAAAAACTCATTTGATCTGTATATTATACCATCTCTGCTAAAGATCTATTCTGTTCTCTTCTCAACCTATTCCCAGTTAAGATTTCAGAAATCTGGATTAGACTTGTGAAATATGTGGTAAGGAATATACTTGCATGATAGAGTGTGTTGTTTATAGTTCCAGGATTTGATTAGTATTTATTTGGGTGTTCATTGTTAAGCAATCAAAACATGATAAAACAGATTATATGCAGACCTAGGCACGTTCAGGATATCTTAAAGGATCAGTATACTCACCTACTACGATGAATCTTTGTGCATACCTTGATCGCGGGGGTATTTCCTGAAGTGGGACACACTAATATATCAGTAATAAAATTACCTTGACGTATCATACGGTAATGGTACTTGAAATGTTCATGCATTTTGTTTAAGTGGACAAACATACTGGTAATCGTCTTGAACTGTTTTTCACTAAAACATTAAATAAAGAATAATCTAATTGTGTGAAACAGTTTGATTGTGCTGATATGATCTTCTTACCAGTGATTCTCACAAAAATAGAGTGTTTATTGTTTTCGTTATTTACTTGCTTTCAGAAAAATATAAAAAATCCAAAAATAGTGTCTTTTCTGTTTAAAATTCTTAACGTACGGAAAACTGTTATTCGTGGAGGAATTGTTACTGATAGGGGGAGACGGTGTTAGAAAGTGAGTTCAAAATTTTTGAATCAGACGGGTTCTCGTGTGTTGGACAAAAAGTTTTGCGTGAAATTGAAAAGTGCTTAATCTGTAATACAGTTCAACTATCTCTTGAAAAATAATAATTTATTTAACTTTGTTGAAAAATTCTTATGGTTTCTCGAGATGTTTGTTTTATAGTATACAGATTGAAGCAGTTTGTTGATGAGAAGTTGCTAAGAAGTTGCTGAGAAGATGAGAGTTTGATTGGATGCATGGTAGAACCTCCTTTCTACATTGCAGACAAGATTGAAGAGTTTGAAGATTGTTGTGCAAATGCTGAACTGGAGTTTACTCAAGTGCTAACGTTTTGAAGATTTGGTGATTGGATGCATCAGCTTAGGGGGAGTCTGTTGCTGACAGTCTGTTGCTGACAGAAGCTATTGAAGCTGAAGCTATCCAAAGACCAAAGACAGTGTAAGATTACTTGAAGATTGCAAGAAGACTGAAGACAAAGTTTTTATGAAGCTATTGTCAAGGGGGAGTTTGTTGGTGCATATTTGTGACAACAGCTTAGATTTGGTCTTTGGATATCTTGTAATTAGTTTAACGATAAACAGTTAGCGGGTTTAGCTTTGTATTAGTGAGGTAATTGAGTTTGGGCTAAACTAAACCCAGATTGGGTGATGGGGGCGAATTGGGCCTGTCCAATTCGCAGCCCAAGAGTGTTTAACCTAGCCCAGTTGTAAACCTTGTGTTATATAAACAAGGTTAGGCATTAGGGTTTAGGTTAATCAGCCAAAACAGAGTTTGAGAGGCATTAGAATTCGTGAGAGCTAGACTTGGACGAATTTGAGTGTGTGGTTAGGGTTTTGATTGATTGTAATTCAGTTTGATAGATAATCAATAAAAACCCGGTTTGAAAGTGATTTGCTGTTTCTGTTCCTACACGTTTTCTGCTTATTCTGATCAAGAGGATTCCGCACTCTTGATCAGATTGACAATTCTGTGAAGATCCATACACATCAAGGGGACCTACATTTTTAATATCATCAAGTAACGGCAAATTAATTTTTGCTTGTTTAAAAATTTCCCACCTCTCGTCCTTTGGTGGGCACCGTTCTTCAAGCTTTGATGCATTACTCGAGTTAATTTGATTTAAACAATTTTCACAAAAGAATTTGTATTCATGTTTTCAATTTTAATTTGTGAAATCATTTCTTGTTCATTTTCACTTTTCGACTCATCACTTGTATTTTCCACTACACCATCAACACATTGTGGTGGTGGAATGCTTTCAACACTACTACAAACCTCATCATTTGAAAGGGGAGTTACCGCGCTAGTGTGCGCATTCCTCACATTGCCTGTGCTTGAACTTTGATGCTTTGGGTACATCGTAGTATCACTCGGAAGCCTTCCTATACTTCCCCGCATTTGAGCCACATCTTCCGCTAATTGGCCCACTTGTTTTGCTAATGCTTCATGCGACTTGTCCCGAATTTCATTCTCCTTCTTGGACTCTTGCATTATTGAAAGCATTGCATCCATTTTGGCGTTCAAATCACTACCACAGCCTTGGTTGTTCCTTTGGTGGCCCCCTTGGTTAGCTCCTTGGCGAGTTTGATGCGAATACCCACCTTGATTTCCCGATTGGAAATTCGGGTTCATTTGATTGGAGGCGTTACCATACCTAAAGTTAGGATGGTTCCACAATCCGGGGTGGTAAGTGTTGGAGTTCATATCGTATTGCCTCCGGTCTCCATACTCTTGATTCACATCCACGGTGGCTTGACAATTCTCGGTCCGGTGACCGATGTCTCCGCATTCTTCACATACGGCGTATTACACCGCACCCACTTCCTTTTTCTTCATGCGAGCCAACTCCCGCTCCAACATTCCAATTCGATCCTTAGAACTCGCATCACGATCGGGCCAAGACCTTGAGGTAGAGTGCTTTTTGTCTCGGTCGGCCGATTCTTTCACCTTTGACCTCTTGCTCATCCTCTCGAGAAACTCCCAATTGTCGTACTCGTGATTACTCAACAAAGTTCCATTACTCGTCGACTCAAGGTGGTTCCACGTCTCATCATCCAAACCCCTCACAAAGTATTTAACCAATTCCCACTTTTCAATTTGGTGATGAGGGCACTTCCGGATTAGTTCTTTGTATCTAGTGAAGGCTTCGTGTAGTGGTTCACTTGAGAGTTGGCGAAAAGACCTAATTTCATCTCTAGCATCATCAGTTTTCGCCATCGAATAATACTCGTCAAGAAAAACCTGTTGCATTTCAGCCCATGTACGAATACTACCCGCCGGAAGTGTGAGAAACCACTGTTTCGCCTTATCCATCAAAGAGAACTGAAATAATCGAAACTTTACCTCTTCCAACACGAAATCATGCCTCCAATCGTACTACATATGGCCGAAAACTCCGCCAAATGGGTATACGATTCATCATTAGTCCTCCCATTGAATCGGGGGAAGATGTTGATATCCAACACGAAATCATGCCTCCAATCGTACTACATATGGCCGAAAACTCCGCCAAATGGGTATACGATTCATCATTAGTCCTCCCATTGAAACGGGGGAAGATGTTGATATAATGTGGCTTGCAATCAAACATTCTTCTCTCGCACACAATCGGTGAGTCATTGTCGGTGACCACCAGTCTAAAACGGTCATTAACGCCCCTTGGAGGTTGTTGACGACGACGTGGACTGTCAACTTCTTGATCCATTGGTCTTCGGTTATCTCTTCGATTACCACCTCTATCTCCACCTTGATTACCACCCCCCATGAATCGGGGAGTCCGGTTATGGTTAGCATTGTTGTTATTGTTGTAATAATCGTCATCCCAGTTCCTTTGATTATTGTTTCGTGGCTGGCGGTTATTTCCATAACTGTCATTTCTCACATTCCCATACCCGTAATTGTTATCCCCCACGAAATTGGCATTTGATAGCCAAATTCATCGTCTTCGAACCCTCTCGCGTTGTAGACATTCCCCGGTTCACATACCCCCAACCGTCGCCATCGACCCTGTCATCATAATTACCACCATCATCCGAGTATTCTGAGTGAATACTCACATGTTCCGGCAATTGCTAACCGGGAACACTAAACGGCTCATCATCAGGGATAGCGTTTCTCAAATCGTCTATATTAAAGAATGGGTCTTCATTCGCGGGATTGCCACGATCTCGGTTGCCTCTATGGTCGGAATTAATATTTCGGTCATCAAGGTTATTGGGTAAGGAGTTATGTCGGTGAAGGTTTTGTTGTTGGGGTGTCCTTTGGGTGTTGTTGGGATTTTGGTTTCAGAAAGGTGGTGTGGGTGGTCCAGAGTTGTTATTACCACCCGGTTGCTCTTGAGGTATAGGTTGGACATTTTGGGCGGGATTGAAGTTTCCTCGAGTTTGGAATTGGTTTTAATTGAGGTTTGGGTAATTGAGGTTTTGGTTGGAATTTTGATTTGCCATTGAATCGGTTTCAATGGATGGTGTAAATTGTGGTGTTTGGGTGGTTTGGTTAGAAACAAGGGTTGCTTCTAACCGGCTTGCTAGGTTTCTTCTTACAACTCTTTAAATTTCCGGTTCGTAGACTAACGGTTTACTACAAAAAAAATTGAGTATTGGAGACTAAAAAAACAGTCTCTGATGCATCTAAATCAGTCCCTAATGGTTATCGGGGACTGATTTGCCAGTCCCCAGCCAGTCCCGGATACCTAGTCCTAGATAGTGGTTTTAGTAACTAAAAATCAGTCTCCATTGTATGACACCAGTAGGGACTAACGATCACTCTTCGATATATAAAAATTCAGTCGTTGATTTGTACCCTGGAACCATGACATTTCAGTCCTCAATACTTTTCTTAGTGACTGCAAATCAGTCTTGGATAGTATGATATTTCAGTCCCCAATGTTTAACTTTAGTGACTGGAAGTCTGTCCTCTAAACATGTCGATATGGTCCTTAATATGTTTCGTTAGGTTCGTGATTCCATGTTAATTCAGTCCCTATAATAAAATGTTTCGAAGACTGATAATTAGTTTCTAATGCCATGTTATTTCAGTTCATAATGTATTTATTTTAGAGACTAAAAAATCAATCTCTAATAGTGATTTTTTTAGTCTCTGTTATACTTATTAAAAGTATAAAAGCTAATTCCCAATAATACGTTTCAAACCAAATCTAAGCAAATAGTACCAAAAAAATTTACAAATTTCTATGAATTCACAATTTATGTAGGAAATGTGCTTAGATAGAATGATACATGTGAACAAATAAAAAATGTAAAACCTATAACTTATGAGTTCTAGAACACAAATTAAAAAAAAAAAAAAAAACAAGATAACATAATACTTATAAATCATTGTCTTCATGGGTTTGTTGCAAGTATCATGAGTTCTTCCCATTTTCCGTCTTCCTCAGTTTTGTCATTGGCTTGTTTCAATACATTAGTGCTCCAAGTTACATGATTACCTGATGCATTATAGTCATTGGTAAATGTTGTTACAAATTACAATAAAAAAAACACAAAGTCTTATGTAGAAAAAAATTAAACAAGCCTGGAAAAGCTCAATGTTTGGGGTCTTGTTAAGGGTGCACCTAGCAGCATAAACAGCCGCAGCGGCCAGCTTTGAAGGATTGTTGGCTATAATAACCGAGTAGTGGATCAAACCGAGATCGGTCAGGAAAAACACCATTATTCTCCATCTATATATATTTCATAAAAACATGAAAAAAAAATCATTTTTTCAGTATATTGTACCTCATCATCCGAAGGAATTGAAGCTTTTGTATACCGAACAAGAAACACATATGGTATAGGTACGGTCAAATACCAACCAAGTTGACTAAGAATCGCTTTCTCCATAACAAGAATATGTTCTCCCGAGTACGCATTGTCTGAAATTGCGATCAAATCGTTGACTTCTGGCGGCCAAATTTCTTCATATTTGCAAGCAATGAGCATTGCACTCATACCAACCAACTGAAATTCTCTTCAGGCAACTTTTCGCATAGAGAGATATCGGTCGACAATGTTGATAGTGAGGTAAAGACTCTCCGGCATCATGTTGAAGTTCCAGTGAACTTCAATCAACCAATCTATCAAAATACCTCTCATTTTAGCGTTAAGTTCTGGCTGTGACATGGAACACTTTTAGTCCAAATAAACTAAAATAACTTTTTCTGTAAACATATTTCGGGATAAATATGGTTACAATAATTATTTCAATACTAATATTATTTATCACAATAAATGACTTCGGACTTTATGTGTTCAAAGACACTTTGGCCTACTTTCGAGTTTCGACCCATTTGACCATTTAATGTTTCTGTTTTATTTTATCGGTTTAACCCCAAAATGGAAAAAGAGCCGAAATTGCCAACCCTAGTCAAAATAAACAATTAATCAAAATAAATCCGATCGAATACTTACATTATCATAAAGATGTAACTACAGCTTCTTAAATTGCTTACCAAGAGCATTCTTTGGTTCCATGAGGATCTACAAAGATGTAAATGATCATAACTAATAAATCATAACTACAGCTTAAGATGTAAAAATTGCATCTGAACACGTCTCAGCGAAGCATGACCTTCCGGAGTGTCCAACCATGGATGACCCGGGAAAGTTCGTGGGAGATCCTGCATTCCAAAATAATAATAATAATAAATTCAGCTCGAGAGTACAGTGTACGGTATAAACCAATATTTAGTAATTAAAAATGTGGATTGAGTACATTAAAAATTAAAGTAAACAAACTGAAGTGTCTGAATTTAAAAGCAACCATATTACACTATACGATTATTATATATCCCTTCAATTATACACATATATATCCCTTCAATCATACACATAATCATGTTAAAGGAACTAACTGCACAAACAACAAACACTAAATCAAACTACGCGAAAAAAAAAACTTAAAATTAATAAAAAAAAAGTTAAGTTAAAAGATTACCCTCAAAGTTTTCACATATTAAACCAATGCCTCCAAGTCCTTCCATCTTGGGCTTCTGCACATCACAAGATCAAAACTTTATACAAAAATAAAAACATATAATCAGTGTCAAGACATCTTGCTTTGCTCTATCTCTATGTAGCATTTCATCAGGCAGGTTGTGTGCAAAGACTACAAATAAACCTAACAATCTCCAAATATCTAGATATAAAGTAAACCATACTAAACAAAACAACTTACAACAGAAAATTTCAGAACTAAATCGAATGGAAATAAAATGAAATCAAGAAGAGAGATTGAACTTATCTTAATGAACGAGGACGGTTTCCACCAGAGCTATAGATCGAGACACTAATTTGCGTTGATCAATTTAGGGGGAAAAGGTGGAGAGGAATGATAGATCGATTGGGAAGGGGAGAAGTGAGCAGATAGGGTTAGATGTAGGGGAGTTAATTTGGGTGTGGGGGAAATAAAAAATTCAAATCATTGAGAGGGAGTGTTGGAGCGGGAACTAAGTTGGAGAGACTTTTCATTTTTTTTCCTAACTTTACATATATATTGTATTAAAAATATAAAACTTTGATCATTTGATTTGTAAAAATTTAAACTTTAATCATACCCTTTATTTAAACTTTAATTCCACTAACCTTTATTTAAACTTTACTAATTCAAAATATATATATATATATAATCTTTATTTAAACTTTAGTTTGCTAATTCTAAAAAATATTATAAAGATAGAATTAAAATTAATAGAAAATGAAATATTCTATAATTTAGATAGTGAAATTAAATTTATATCTTTTTTAGCTTATAATATAATAAAATATGGTTACAAAATAATAAGTATTAACTTTCCAAAGGCAAACTTAAATTAATCCTTCATCCCTTAGACTACGGTGTGAGAGGGCATGAAGATGGGGCATTAAGCGTCATGTGTAAGGCGTGTCAGCAAAGAGGTGTGGTAAAAAAAATCACAGGGTGGTATTGGGCATGAAAAGGACCCCACTTTTATTATATAAATCTGTAATGAGTCATATAGCTCATGATATATCGTAAGTGCATTAACTTGTCGTAAGGATTACCAATTAATCATTATAGTTTAGTATTTTCTTTAAGTCATCTTAATGAGTTAAATACACATGTGTCACTATATTTAACAACGCTTCACCACGTTTGGCTAGGGATAAGCTCGATAAGACTTGCATTAACAATGACTTATGGGAGACTAAAAATTAGTCTTCAATAAATTTATATACAAAAGACATTTGAGGTTAATCATTAGTTCCGAATATGGTTTCTTAATGGAATTGTTAGGATTTTTTCATCCCTTAGTATGTTTTCTAACTTTTCTTATAATAGTATAATACCACTCGATTATCGGAGACAAAATATCACTCTCTTGCTTATTTCAACTACATAACTTGTTGGAGACTAAATATCAGTCCCAATTAAGGTCATTTTACAAGATATGTGAAATCGATTTTCAGACGCCAATATTTTTCTCAAAATTACAGAATTTACGTCAAATAGTTAGAGACTAAAAGTTAGTCCTTGATCCTTTTTCGTGTAGAAAAGGCGTTCAGGACTGAATATCAGTCCCTAACTCCATACATTTTAGAATATTAAGAATTGATTTTAATCTCTAATATGTTCCTTCCATGCTTGAGACTGAAGATTAGTCGCCATACATTTGGGTTATTTTCTTCTATGTATCTAGGACTGAAATTTAGTAGCCAATAAGTTTCCCTCCAAAACCTAATAGTGCCTAAATTTGTTTGGGAGTGAAATTTAGCCTTAGATAAGGTACTAAAATATTAGCAACTAATTATCAGTCCCTAAAATTAGTAGTATACAAATCAGTCCCCAATATTATCAGTGACTGATAGATCAGCCCCAGATAGTATGTATCAGAGACTGATATATCAGTCCCTAATAGTTTAGTCTCTGATGGCCTTTTCTTGTAGTGCTCCCGGAATTCCTTGTATGCATGCCCTACCTGTAATCTGCACAAGTAACACAACCCGCGTAACAAGGAAAAAGACAAAGTACAAGAAAAGAACTATGCGAATTAAACAATTAATCACAAAATTCAAACAATAATCCACACACAAAGAAAACGCACTCCCCGGCAACGGCGCCAAAATTTGATCGGAGTGTCGCACTCCGGTCAAAGATAATATTTATAACCCTAATTACCCTTAACAAATAGCTAGTGGTAGCAAGGGGTCGAACCACGAAGAGTATGTGGTTTGCGAATGGATTCGATTAAATTAAAAGGAACGTCACAATTTATGAATCTTGCTAGAATATTTTTGTTTTTTTGTTTGGTTAAAAAGATGTGAATTAAACTAAAGGAGTTGATTAAATTACTAATGATTAACAAATTGCAAGAAAGGTAAATTGATTGTTTAAACAATAATGAGAAAAAGGGTTCACACCCGGTTTTGGTAATTGCAAACCTAGGTTCCTACAAGTTTTAGAATTGACCTTATTGGATAAGTGATTAACGGATTTAGTGTACCGTGACTTAGGTGCCAATAACTATCAACATTCCTAAGAATGGACAAGAATGCACTTCGTAATCAACACAAGTAAATCCTAACCAATATAATGCATAAGTGCATAAACTCATTTCACAAAGTCATAACTTTATCATCGTTCGACAATTTGTAAATTCAATTCAAATACACGGCAATTATCAAAGGTGTTCAAACTCAAAACACAATTTGTCACACAAGTCAAAACTAAACACAATTCGAAACACTAAGGAATACAACTACCTACACCGGGGTGAAACCAAGGTGATCAGCCGCTCATGGTTGAAGGAACTTGATCACCGGATGACGAAAGCTTGATCTTGATCATCTTGAAGTGTGAAGAAGGATGGAATGGTTGAGGGTTAGGGTTTGCTGATTGGTAATGGTGGAAGTGGTGATGGTTGGATGAACTAGGGTTTGTGAATTGGTGATGAAGGTGAATTGAATGGTTATTCGGTTGATTCGAATGATCCAAGGTGTTAGAGATGGATTGGTGATGATTGATGATTGGTAGTGATGATGGTGATGATATTAGGCTCCAAGAACAAGTTTCAAACTCAAAAACAAGTGTAACCCCCGTTTCTTAGTCAAAATTGATGTTATAACCCGTCCCAACAACCCAAAAGTCAATTTTCGCGAATAAGAGCAGTGAGGGGCGTCGCCGACGGCCCCCTGGGCGTCCCCGACGGCCTCTGGAAGTGCCAAAATCACCCGACGGCTTAAACGGCTGTTTACGGATTAAATCTGCCGACGGACACTTCTGAGGGCGTCGCCGATGGCCCACTGGGCGTCGCCGACAGTGCCTATAAACCTCACTTTTTGTTTTCTTCATAACTTCTTCGTTTTAGCTCCGTTTTACTCACTGTTTTCGCCCACGTACTCGTAATTTAGCCCTCTATCATGCCATCTTCCAATATATTCATTTTAAATCCATTAACATCCCCCAAAACACATCCAAACTTCGTGATTAACCCAATTTTGTTCATTTCACATCCCCGATTGATCCCGTTTGCTCCCGGTGGCCTGTAAAGCTCCCGAAAATCACCTTAAACTCCATTAAACCTAAAAAACACAAATCTAGTTAAAAGTAGGCTATTCGGAATTAAATTCAAGTAAAAACTCAAACTTAGACACAATTGAACACCGTTATTCGACCACGTATCGCATATCGTGTACACAAATTCAATATATATATATATATATATATAAGAATAAAAATATGTATATATTTACAAATAGAAAAGACAATCTAAAATAACGATAACGTGACGAACGGGTAAAACCCGACTACAATGGACACGACCCACACATGTCTCGGACATGTCATTCTTGCATGAATTGCTGAAAGCGAAAAGAAGTTCATCAAACTTTAAGCGAATCATTCAAACCAACTCTTCAAATTAACGAGTTTTTCTTTCTCGAGAGATCAAAAGGGGCACAGATGCTTTATTTATCACCGGGTAGAGATGAATACTATATGGTAGCAGTCATGGAATAGATGAAATAAATCAAAAAATGGATTTTTGTTCAAGAATGAAATCTTGTTGGAACTGTCCATATCCGGTTCATCCTTCGGAACCATACCTGGAAAGTTTCATTCGTTGGATATAGAGTCAATTTTTCAATTTTTTGTATTCTTTGGAATTTTGTTTTCCCCCTCCCGGTGCACATCTTGCTCGTGCTAGGCATGAAGCCACAAGAGGAACTAGATCCATTAACACAACTCACAAGTATACAAAACTATATATATTTTTGTAAAATATATAATAACAACTCTAGAACATATACACCTAAGATAAAGCAAATACATAATCAAGATGGATAACTTGTACATAGAAATCGTAGGCTTACATGGTTGACATATTTAGGACACTTGTAGGTTACGCCGCAAAACAAGAGAAGTACCGGTGAATTTACGACGCTTCAGGACGCAAAATTGTGAGTTCATGTCCCCTCTTTTAAACGTTTTCTAGTTTTCATAAAACTTTTGGGGGGAATTACATTTACAAAAGGTATGCTAGACTAGGAAATGAAACAACTAGATCACGTGCGAATAGGGTAGTACTTAAGTAGCATTAATCATGTTTAGAGCGAGGAACGGAAAGGCGTAGATCTATTGGGTTTTGACGAGCCCACTCTTGGTCCCTATGACTCACACAGAAGAGTGCTTTTGTGTCCTAGTCGAGGGTAATCGGCACAAAAATCATCAAGGGTTGGATTGCTTCCTATGTCGTCGCATATATTAATGTACTTGCAAAACATTAATGATCACGATTTCATTTATGTTTACATACCGATTTTCATACACATACATCTCACATTTTACAAATATTCATTTATTACACAATAACTATATGAATTCACCAACTTTGTTGACGTTTTTCAAACTTACATGTATTTCCGGAAATTAGTAGAATCTTTGCGGGAACTTTGCTTCAAGATGTCGAGCATCATAACTCCATGCCACTTTTGTTGGGTTGTTCATTATATCTCGCCTCCTCGCAGTGATATGAGGAACAAATCCTTAATCTTTTCGAACTTGAACTATTTTGTTGACTTTTAAAACTTAGTTTATTTTGAAGTAATGTAAACACTATTACTAACTCATGTTTATGTTTTGAAACTTATGGAATGGCATTGGAGTTTATTTTAAGAGTTAATTACATAGAAGGACCCTACGGTTTATAGCTAGTTTCACCTTTGGATACTAACTTTTTTTAACAAGTTTAGGTTTTATGGTTTCAGTTTTGTAATACCTTTGGGTACTAACACCATATAATAACTAAAATATCCTTCCATTGTATTAATTTTATCAATGTAACACCTTTGGGTACTAACACCTAAATCTATTTAAGTTTAAATCAATTGTACAAAATCTATTTATTTTTTTATTTTTATCTTTTTATTATATCTCTTAATTAATATAAAATCTATTTATTTTTTTATTTTCATCTTTTTATTAAATTTCTTATTTAACATAAAATCTACTAGTTACACCAGTATTTTTTAAATAGATTTTTAAATAAAATCTACTAGATATATAGTTTTATGTAAATTAAATATCTTACTCGTTTTAAATAACGTAAACCTTACTCATTTTCAATTTTGGATAGATATGATAGATAATAATAAATATCTTTCATGTAAATTAAAAAAAATAGATATGTATAAAGTTGTTAATTTTAAATAATATAAACCTTACTCGTTTTTAATTTTGGATTCAACTAACATGTATCGAGTAAACTTTTCAACTGTGTATTTAATTTTTTAGAACGAAATTGTGCATATAATTAGTTTTATATTTATATGTATTTTATATCTCAGTGATCAATATAATAAATAAAGAAACTGTATAAGTTCTAAAATAGTAAAATGTAAATGAACAAAAAAAAATACTGGTGTAACTAGTAGATTTTATGTTAGATAAGAAATTTAATAAAAAGATTAAAATAAAAAAATAAACAGATTTTATGTTAATTAAGAGATATAATAAAAAGATGAAAATAAAAAAATAAATAGATTTTGTAAAATTGATTTAAACTTAAATAAAATTAGGTGTTAGTACGCAAAGGTGTTACATTGATAAAATTTAAAAAAAAAATAGAAGGGTATTTTTGTCATTATATGGTGTTAGTACCCAAAGGTGTTACAAAATTTATACAATAAAACATAAAACTGCTAAAAAAGTTAGTACGTAAAGGAGAAATTAGCTATAAACCATAGGGTCCATCTGTATACTTGAGAATTAATCACGATCTCATCTCGTGCTTCCACCTTTGACCGGGTGTGACAACAACTCTAAAATTATAGGAGTAAACTTTATATTAGAATGATAAATGTAAAAGGACACAAAAGAAAAGGCATTAAATAAAGAATCATATTTTAGTTAGTTAAAAATTAAATAAAATATAAAAAGTAATTGTTTGAAGAAAAATAAATTAAAAACATATTACGTTTATTGAAAAAAAAATTAAAAGAAAAAATTATGATAGATTAGTTAATAATAAAGAAATAAAAAAACACTTATTTTAACAAACATTTTTCAAATCATTTATTTTGATAAATATTTTTTCTACTTTTAACAATTTAAGAAAAAGTCATTACAAAACACTCATTTTAACAAATATTTTACAAATTACTCATTTTAGTAAATATTTTTCCCACCATTACACTTTTAGAAAAAAAAATCATTGTTGTTAAAAATAGGGCTGATGAAACACAGGATAACACCAAGGTTATACTGCAGGGTTGTTTCTCCAGTGGGTTCAATCTCCTTTCCTACTCGCTGAAATGACTTAGTTCCTGCAAAACAGCAACACCGTCAGTCTCGTTAAAAGGGGAATATGGGGGTTTCCCTCTTAACCAGGCTCCGGCATGAGAATAAGTACTGTTCTGAGGGAGAATAAACAGTGTGTGTTGAGTGTGTGAATAAGGAGAGCAAGATGATTTAACCTGAATGATGAAGGGTCCTATTTATAGCCGGAGGGTGAAGGAGGGAGGAGCAGCTGTGCCAGCTGTGGTTGCGCGCCAGCTGTCCGACCAAGGGGAATATCCTTTTGGTCTCCTCTACCATAGCCGGTGTGGTGGTACACGTGGCGCGCTTACATTTGTCCATGCTGGAAACCTCGTACTGGTGTTGTCAGCTCTGCCCCCTGATTTGCCGCAGGCCTATGTGGCGCTCTGCGGCTGGTGACACGTGTTTGTCCTTCTTGTCGGATAGAGCATCTTTGGTGCCACCTTGACGTTTTCCAGAAGCTTCTAGAAGCTTATGGATTACTTTGTTGATGTAGGCGCCATGTATGATCGAAAAGGAGGTGTGGTCCCTGCCATGTAGGCAGTGAATTGGGACCATACCTCTTCAAGTCCCCCCAGACCAGTGTGCCTTCTAGTTGAGTTGATCATCTAGGAGGGATTCTGGACTTATAAAGTTTGTGGTTTTTGTGGCGCGTGAGTTTGGGTAACTTATAAAAGTTGAGCCAAATGGACGCATGGCCCATGGGTTTGGGTAACTTTTAAAAGTTGAGCCAAATGGACGCATAGCGCATGGGTTTTGGCACTTTAAAAAAGTGAGCCAAATGGACGCATGGCGCATGGGTTCTGGCAACTTATAAAAGTTGAGCCAAATGGACGCATGGCGCATGGGTTTTGGCACTTTAAAAAAGTGAACCAAATGGACGCATGGCGCATGGGTTCTGGCAACTTATAAAAGTTGAGCCAAATGGATGCATGGATCATGGGTTTTGGCAACTTACAAAAAGTTGAGCCAAATGGACGCATGGCGCATGGGTTTTGGCACTTTAAAAAAGTGAGCCAAATGGACGCATGGCGCATGGGTTTTGGCACTTTAATAAAAAGTGAGCCAAATGGACGCATGGCGCATTGCGCATGGCACTTATAAAAGTTGGGCCAAATGGACGCATGGCGCATGGGTTTTGGCAACTTACAAAAAGTTGAGCCAAATGGAGCATGGCGCATGGGTTTTGGCACTTTAAAAAAGTGAGCCAAATGGACGCATGGCGCATGGGTTTTGGCACTTTAATAAAAAGTGAGCCAAATGGACGCATGGCGCATTGTGCATGGCACTTATTGTTTCCTTCTAATGGAAGTTTTGTTGTCTTGGGGGAGATGTTGATGTGACTGCCTAATGTCCCTGTCTTATCGGAGATGAACAGACGCCTTTTCAGTTCCCGTCAGTTACTTTCTGTCACGTCATCAGGCCCTGTTACCCATGCTCCCGAAAAAAGAGGTGGCATCTTCTCTCTCTTCTGACGTGTCTCTCCCCCGTTGATTGCTTTTCCTGGACTCTGACGGCCCACTACCCATCGCATTAAATGCGATGGGTATAAATAGGAGGCAGTTTCCTCTTTCTTCTTCACTTTTCAATTTTTCCAAGTTTGGTTCTCTCTATTTCTTTCATCTTTTCTTCCTTCTTTGTTTGAGTACTTTCGTTTAACCTTTTATCATCTTCCTTATGTCTGGTGCAAATCCTTCTCAGAGGAAAAGGAAACATAAAGGGAAAGCTCCTCCTGGCCCTGACCAGGCAGTTATTGGGTGGAAAGAAGAAGAGTTCCACAACCTTGTGCAAGGGATGGGTTTTCGCCCTGAGTGGGGAGCCCAATATCCAACTGCTGGTTCCACCGCCGTGGATGCACCTCCTGGTTACTTGACTCTATACGCTGCATTCTTCCGGGAGGGTAACTTTAGGCTTCCGATTACCAAGTTTACTGCCTCTGTCTTGAGGAACTATGGGCTCCATATTTCTCAAATCAACGCGATTGGGCTTCCGCGTATTACTCATTTTGAGTTCGTTTGTAGATCTTACCATATTGAACCGACGTTTGAGATGTTCAACGTCTTTTACAGTGTCACCTATGCCAATGGCTTTTATTCTTTCAATGCTCGGATGGGTGTTTCTCTGGTTTGTTCTGTTCCCTTGAAGAGCTTGCACGATTGGAAGCAGAAATTCTTCTACATTCGTCGCGGTGTGATTCCCGTGGATATGCATTACCGGTCGGTGAGTGAAGGGATCCCGAAGGTGGACGTTTTGGTGGGTTTTGCTGAAGAAGGTTGGTACAAGAAACTAACAGAGAAGGCAACTGCCATTTCTCAGTTGGAGGAGATGGCTTTAGTCGGTACCGGAATGAGTTTGTAGTGGGCACCGAAGAATCCCTTGGGTGTTCCGGTTTATGGCTACCAAGGCAAATGTATGTGATTTTCTTGAAGTATTTTTGAATTATCTTGTTTTTGTGCGTTTTTCCTTATTCTCTTGTTTTTTGCAGTTGGATATAGTCTAATAAATGTTCTGGACCCGAAGGCTGCGGGTACCATGGTTGAGGCAATCCAAGAAGATGGGAAACCGACTTGGTTAAACCAAATTCGAGGCCGTTTTTTTGCACCCAACTGATGAGAGTTTTACTAGATATGCTAATGTTGCCTTAGGTGAAAATGTTGAAGATGGCCCTACTGATCCTATTCGAGAGGAAGTTGTTATTCTCTCGAGTGGAAGTTCCGATAGATCTTTTGAAGGTCTAATTTCGCATTGCGCGCGTGCAGGTACCGCGCAGGCCACTGGCAACGAGCCTATTCATGAGGTTGCTGGTGAAGATGCGGAGATTCCTGTTGCTCCTTCTGCTCAGGTGGAGACAAGGAAGAAGACGAAAGCTGATAAGCCTGAGAAAGGGGAGAAGAGGGTTGAGAACAAAACAACTGGTACTTTTCGTGAACGACCCTCTACTCTTCCTTTTCTAGATTATGTGGTCGTATCTGATACGTTGTCTGGTTTTGGAGCTGGAGAGAAACCACGCGGGTCTGATCCGGATGACCGTGCCACCTTGACGGAGCATATGAGGAAGAAAGCCCTTGAAGATAAAAAAACGTAAACTTGACGAGCAGGCCGTTGCTCTTCTTGCTTCGAAAAAAGCTAAACTCCATAAGGAAGCTCCTCCTGCTCCTTCTGAGTCTGAGATTGATATAGGTATTTTTAGTGGAGGTCGCGGGAATCTTTTGGAGAAGATATTTGCTGCCTCTACCCCTACTGGTACTGGTTTTTGTAGTTGTATACTTCTTGCATGTTTCTTTGAGTTATATTTGATTGTTGTGGTTGCTCCATGACAGGAGTTAAGACTGGCAAGGGGCCTCATGGAGTGGATGTTTCACAAATCACTCCTCCGCAGTCTTCTCCGTCAAGGACGATTAGCTTGACTCCTCCTCGTGATGATGCTGGGGGGAAGAAGAAAGAAGATGAAGTGGTTGCGGAGAATGTAGGTGAGGGTGGTGGTGATGTTGCAGGTGTTGCTGGTGCCGGTGGTAGCACAGGTGGTGTTGGTGATAGAGGTAAGGGTGTGGAGACCGAGGTGGAATCCAGTGAGGCCACCCCGCACCAGACTATCTATACCAAGCGCCCCCCAGGTGGTGATGGTGCTACTTCTGGTGTTGTTCGTAGCCCGCAGTTTGAGCATGTTCATGCTGATTCCTGGGATACTCACAATCCTGCTTGTGATGACCTGCCTCACGCTCCTCGGTGGAATCTGACTCAAGGTTCCCGGATGAATGATTTGGGTAATTATCATGATTTCTTCTCTTTGTCTCTCCCTCCTACAGAAAGAATGTTCCAAAAAAGGCGCAATCGCTTCGAGTTGTTGGACGATTATGTTCGTGCTGGAGTAAATTTCTTCGCCACTTCTCAAGAGATTGTGCGCGAATGGCGATTGATGGGGGAAGATACGGCTGAGTTTGAGGATGCGAAGAGGGCATTAGGTGAGGAGAGAGAAAAATTCAATGCTGAAAAGAAAGGTTTGCAATGGAGGCTTGCTGATACTAAGCAGAAGCTTGAGGAACAGAAACAAGTTAACGTTCAAAAGCAGAAAGACTGGGAAACGGCTTGTGAACGTACTAATGCTGAGATGCAATCTCAGCATGATGCGATTGTTCGGTTGTCTGGTGAGAAGAAAGAGCTTGCTGATGAAGCGCATTAGGCGCGTGCTGCGTTTGAGAAGCGAGAGAAAGAATACGTTGCTCGCATCGACAAGCTGGAGCTCCTTGTTAAGCAAAAAGTTTCCGAGTGTGAAGCTATTGGAAAGCTTCTCGAGGAAAAGACTTCTGAATGTGCAGCTTCTGATGGTCTTGTTGAGGAGGTATCTGCTGATTGCAGATGGTTGCTTTCGCGCGCGGTGCCTTTGGTAACTTCCTTCGCTCATTTTTGTTTCATTTTTGGTATGTTTTCGCGATTCCTCTTATGTTGTTGTTTGCTTGCTTGCAGCTTGCTGACCGTATTGTGAATTCTCCTGAGCTTGCCACGTATATGTTTAAATTAGGTCAGGCGGGATACAATAGTGGTCGGAAGTACGGCTACTCTGAGGGTAAAGCTGCGGCTATTAATAAGGAGAAGGACCACCACTTTGAGCTTTACGCGGAGGATTGTGATGGCAGGTATGCTGCAAAACGCAAAGAGTTTTCCTCCTTGGAATTTGCCGTTGTTAAAGATGCTGAGAAGCTAGCTAGGAAAGTTGATGGTGTTGCCTTGTTGAAAAAGGCTCTTGGGGATGAAGCAGGCGCGGCGGGAGGCGCGGGTACTAGCCATCCTAAATGAAGGATTCCGGCCTGTGTGCTGCGTATGGCCTTAAACGGCCTTGTAATTTTTGATGATCTGTGAACAATTTTATTTTTACTTTGTTTGTTATGTTTGTGAACAACTAATCACTTGATCTTTGGTATGTTAATATTTGCTTATGTTTTAACGCGACTTTTGTTATGCGAATTTTGTTATCGTCATAATATGTGCATGTGGAATTACTTTGATTAGGTGTCACGAATGAATAATGGCGCTGACAGGTTATGTTGTGTTAGCTACAACGTTTATGCTGTCGTGTTTGCGCGCGAGTTGGTTCGTGACTACGAAGTGATTGAGTTGCAGGTTATTGTGTGGGCTCAGCTTTGTTCAGCTTTGGGAGCATTACAATGTTTATTTACCTTGCTATCGATGTTTTCGTGTTTGTGTGGGCACGAAGTTTTGTTTTGGCGTTTTGTAGGCTTTGGTTGTGTTTCTGACCCGGCTGTGCACTTGGTTGTGACGAGCCTGGGAGGTCTACAACGTTTCCTATGGTCGAGCCATTGATGTTTTCGTGTACGCCCAAAGTAATATATGCAGTTGTGACAAGAAATTTTCATGAAAATAGAGATAGCCAAACACTTTTTGTATTACGATAAATGTGTTGGCAATTCGCCCAAAGTTACATGACTGTTTTACATATAACACTTTCTTAGCTGTTGAGCGTTCCAAGTTCGTGGAACCTCTTTGTTGTCAATGGTGCGCAGCTTGTAGGCACCCTTTCCGAGCACTGCGTCTATAACGTATGGGCCTTCCCATTTGGGAGCCAGTTTTCCAGGTTTCTCGGCGTTTGAAGCCCCGTTGTCTCTTAGGACGTACTCCCCTGGGTTGAAGGTGCAAACTCGGACTTTTGAGTTATAATATTTCTCCAGCTTCGTTTTGTATTTCTCTTCATTGATTGCCGCCATCTCTCTCCTTTCCTCTAAGAGGTCCAGGTCGATCCTCCTTTCTTCTTCGTTGTCGATTAAGTTCATGGAGAGCATTCCTGGAGATGGCAATCCTATTTCTGCTGGTATTACTGCTTCAGACCCGTAAACTAAACTGAACGGTGTCTCACCGTTGCTTGTTTTTGGCATTGTTCTGTGGGCCCACAGTATGCTGGGCAGCTCGTCGACCCAGCCCCTTCTTTTTTCGCCTAACCTTGCCTTGATGCCGTCGACAATGCATTTGTTAACCGCTTCTACTTGACCATTCCCTTGCGGGTGCGCAACCGAAGAGAAGGTGTGTTCGATGTGCAATTCTTTGAACCATCGTTCGAGGTCGTCTGCGGCGAAGTTCGTTCCATTGTCAGTGATGATTCTGAGCGGCAGGCCGAAATGGCATATGATTTGTTCCCATATGGATCTCTTGACGATGTTTGACGTGGTTGATGCAAGTGCCTTCGCCTCTACCCATTTGGTAAAATAGTCGACGGCGACTATTATGAACTTGACCGCTCCTGGGGCTTCTGGGAAAGGGCCGACCATGTCTATGCCCCACTGCTGGAAGGGCCAAGCGGTTGTGACTGGTACCAATTCATTTTTGGGGCGCATCGTCTTGGGCGCATGTCTTTTGCATCCACTGCATTTCCTCAGCTCTTTTACCGCGTCTAAATGCATTACGGGCCAGTAGTACCCGGCGTTCATCACCTTTGCTACCACCATTCTTGGCCCGGCATGTATACTACGGATTCCTTCATGCACCTCTCTAATCAAATAGTTTGCATCTTCGGCGTCGGCGCATCTCAACAATGGACCAAGGTATGACTTTCGGTATAAAATTCCATCGGCCATCTGATAGTGCTCGGCTTTGTACTGGATCTTTCGCGCCCCAGCTTTGTTTTCGGGGAGTATCCCGGATTGAAGGTACATGATTATCGGAGTCATCCAAGACGTTGTCCCCGTCTGGATGACGCTTATTTCTCTGAGTGGGACAGATGGGTTGCTCAAAACTTCTATGCGCACGTCCTTTGCCAGGTGTTGAAAACTTGTAGATGCGAGTTTACTCAGTGTGTCTGCTGGTTTGTTCTCGCTCCTGTTTATGTGGTGCACCTTGTAGGAATAGAAGGTTTGTAGCAACGTTTTTGCTTGGCCCAGATAGAGCGCCATTACATCTCCTTTGCCTTTGTACTGACCGTTGATTTGCCCGGCTACTAACATGGAATCCACGTGCACTTCGATATGTTTGACTCCCATTTTGATTGCTAATCTTAAGCCCACAAGAAAAGCTTCATATTCGGCTTCATTGTTCGTACTCTTGAAGTCTAGACGTATCGCGTACGTGAACTCATGCTTGTCGGGGCTTACCAGCCGAAGCCATGCTCCTACGCCGTCTTCGTTAGACGCGCCATCTGTGTATAACAACCACGGTTCTTCTACTTGTTGCTTTTCGGCCTTTTCCATTGCTTTACACTCCCGATCCTTATCGTCAGGTACCTCTGTCAAGAAATCTGCTAACACTTGGCCCTTGATGGCTGGTCTTGGTCTAAAAACCACGTTGTGGCCGCCCAGTTCTATTGCCCATTTAGCTAGCCTGCCTGAGATTTCTGGTCTTGCGAGGATGTTTCCGATGTTGTAGTTTGTTAGCACATGTATTACATGGTTGGCGAAATACCTTCGCAGCCGTCTTGATGCATGGATCAGTGCGAGGACTAGTTTCTCCATGATGGCGTACCGAGTTTCTGGGTCGGTTAAGATTCGTGACACATAGTAAACTGGTGTTTGGATACCTTGACGATCAACGAGTAATACTGCCCCAACTGCCTTATCAGAAGCTGATAAATATAGTACCAAGGGTTCTCCTTTGATTGGTGCGATTAATGTCGGCAGTTTGATGAGGCAATCTTTTATCTCGCGGAACGCGCTCTCTGCTTCCAGAGTCCACTGAAACTGGCTTTTCTTCATACAGTTGCGCAATATTTTGATGAACGGAAAGGACTTTGCGGCGTGATTAGCTAGGAAACGATTGAGCGCTGCTAACCGTCCTGCTAATTTTTGCATCTCTTTGATGTTTGATGGAGAAGTCATTCTTTTGATTGCTTGAACTTTTTCTGGATTTACTTTGAAGCCATCTTTTGTGACAATGAAACCCAAGAATTTCCCTTCTTCCATGCCAAATGAGCATTTTGCTGGATTCAGATTAATGCTTACGCTGCGCAGCGTGTTGAAAGTCTTTTGGATGTTCACCAGCATCATGCTTTCTTCCTTGCTCATAATTACTAAATCGTCCATATACACTTCGATGTACTTGCCGATGGCATCGCTGAACGTTTCGTTCATCAACCTCTGATAGGTCGCGCCTGCATTATTTAGGCCGAAAGGCATCTTGGTGTAACAGTATAGCCCTGTCGGTGTGCGGAATGCGGTTTTGTCCTCATCTTGAACGGCCATTTGGACCTGGTGGTACCCCTTGTAGCAGTCAAGGAAGCACTTCCACCTGAATGTTGCTAGCGAGTCGATCTTTTCGTCTATATCTGGTAAGGCGTAACAGTCACGTGGACATGCCTTGTTTACATCTTTGTAATCTACGCATATTCTCCAGCTACCGTTTGGTTTCTTCACCATCACTGGGCTTGCCACCCATGTCTGGTATCTGACTTCTCTAATGATGCCGGCATTCAACAGCTCCATTACCTGCTCTTTCATGGCATCGTGTTTTATATCGCCCAAGTGGCGCTTGGCGTGTACTACTGGCTTCGCTTCTTCTGAGACATTTAACCGGTGTTCTGCTATGTGCCGTGGAACACCCACCATATCGGCTAGTGTCCAGGCAAACACGTCCATATTTTCGTGCAACAACTTCTTAAGTGCCGCGCGTGTTAAATCGGACATCGCAGGTCCTAAGGTAACTGTCTACTCTGGGTGTGCACTGTTTAGTACCCATTTTTCTGCTTCTGCACGCGGTGTTGGTTTACTTGCCTTTGCAGGTCTGACCGCATCCGTTGCTAAGGCCTCTTTGCTTGCGTATATTAATGCTATGCCTATTTCTGTTGGGAATCCAACAGCTGAGTGTGGCGCAGAGCATATCATACTGAAGTCTCCTTGGGATTCCCTTCCTAAGAGGATGTCATGTCTTGAACGTGCAGGCAGCACCATAAATGTGACCTCCTCTGTTCTTGAGTTTCTTCCGTCTGAGAGTAGCACCGGGAATGATATTTGGCCGAGAGGGAAAACGGCTTCGTTGCAGAAACCAGTTAGTGGATAATCAACTGGTTCCAAGCGCGCTTTATCTTCTTGGTCAAACTGGTTGAAACATTGTTCGTATATGATATCTGCGGTGCTCCCTGGGTCGATAAAAATGTAATCCGTCCTGTAGTGACCAATTACTCCGGAAATGACGATGGGTCTTTTTTCTCTCGGGCCACCTCTTACGATTGGGAAAATAACTTGCCTCTCGCGCCATGAGTCGTCTTGCGCGTGCTTGTTGTAGTTTTTCCTTGGCCTACGTGGGCCTCCCTGAACCATGTGGGTTTCTAACTTTCGAAGTTTTTTGTTATCTGGCCCCTCTTCTCTTCTTTGAATTTGGTGGTAGTAGCGCTTTCCGCCCTTAACCAAATGAGTGAGCTTTCCATCTCTCAAAGCTCTTTCTATCTCTTGTTTCAGACTGAAGCATTCGTCCGTTAGGTGACCTGTGTCTTTGTGAAATTCACAGAAGAGATTGGGGTCTTGACCCCTCTTGTTGCGCATTTGGAGGGGTAGTTTGAACTGGTGATTTTCAGTGGCCAAAACCTCGGAGGGAGTCTTTGTTAGTGGTGTCCACTATTTCTCCCTGTTTTCTCTTTTTACTCCTTTCCGGTGGGCTATCTGATTGATTGTGTGGCGCGCATCTTCCCTTGCCGGGCTTCTCTCTCTGTGACCGGACGCCTTCCATGATTGGCTTCTGCCCTTTTTGTTGTTCCGGTCCCTGTGGGTATATCCGCGATGACGGTGATCATCACCGGCAGCTGTTTGTCAGTTTGCGCAATGGTTTTTGCTGCTTCAATGAAGGTTTCTGTAACCCCCGAGTTACTAATTAACAATTTGTATGTATTCGCCAACAATTAGATGTGTAGTTAAGCCTACACATACTATAAAAATACGAATTTATTAAAACTTTTACAATTCATAAGTTATTCTACATAACGTGGATGAATTCGTTGTTAAAAAAATTGCAATGTGTTAGAGTGCGAAAGCATGTATCTATATCGTGTTCGGTCCTTCGTCGAGCTTGATCGTCTTCCAGCATCCAAAATGTACCTACATTTCATAAACACGAAATGCTTTAGTCTTACGGGTTTAAAAACGTGTCCAAACGAGTCCGGGAAACCATTGATTCCAAAAACAAAAAGTTGAAAATAACCTCCACCGTAACTTACGGTGGCACCGTAAGTTACGGTGGCCTCTGTAATAAAATTTTCCTACCGTACAACAGTAGGCAACCACCGTAAATAATTCAGCTCCACCGTAACTTACGGTGGCACCGTAAGTTACGATGGCCCCTACATTCAGCCTCTCCATTTTGCCGTAATTGACACGAAATCTTTCGTATCTTTAAATTCGCTTGTCCGTTTGACCTACCATTTCTTCCTACATGTTTGTAATTTGATTCTCCATCATATAGAGTTAAAGTCCGACATCCGACTTAATAATTTTTTTTTTTTGACTTTTATGCATTCGGCTTATTACCTTTTTACAAGATTTTGACCCGTCTATGCTTAAATGCATATTTTGACCCGTTAGAGAAAATTTAATCATTTAAGTTTAAATCCCACTCTCTACTTTAACATGTCATTTTTCTACATTAAGGTATTCACATATCTTCACCAAATTTATGCGTACCTGGCGCGGCACCCGTTTTAATACCTTGCCTTAATAATTTGCTGATTCATAGCCACGTAAATTCCATAAGCCGTTTTACCCTGTGAGCATTAGACTTGACATGCACTTGTTAGTGGTTATTCGTCAAATGGTGTTAACATTACCATTTGACCTGTTTTGTCTAAACGGCCAACATTTTGCACTTATATTTGAATGGTATTTATTTACCATTTCATTATTTAACCCATTTCGCCCCTTTTTGTCATTAAACATGGTTTTTATCCTTTTATTCTTCCCGACCCGTATCATTTCGTGTCGGAACCCATATTTCGGATATAACCTTGGTCGTGTCTATAATCTATAAAGTAAATACGTATAAAAAAAGTGTAAGCTTTACTTACCTCGCGTCCGCGCAAACATCCTTCGCATCCATCATTCGTTTGACCCGTTCCTTTCCAAGCTCCCACCTAGCTTGTTTAGAGTCAAACTATATCATAACATCCATAAGATGGTTAGATTGGTCATTCTATACAATGGCCATCACCCTATGGTCTCTTTTTTTTTTACACACTTATCAATCAAAACATGTCATATATTCAACAACTTGTTTTATACCAATATTCTTTTCATTCATTAACCGTTTGACCCGCTAGTGAAGTTACTTATACAAACTAGTTAGTAAGTGATTTTAAACACTTTAAGCACGTCACATAAAGTGTTATTTGTTCCTAACAGTCAATACCTCATGCCTAAAGCAAGTATGTACAATCCTATGCCTTTTTCTTGGTTAATAAGAACATTACTAAAGTGCAGCGATTTTGTATTCAGCTGCTGTAATTGACAATTTTGACCCATTTAAAAGCTGAATTAGATCAACATGTTCAAAAATGGATCGTAGAACTCTAAAATAGCTTTCTAGGCATATATGGTACGTCTTCTAACGATGTTCCTATGATTTTATATGATTTTTACAAAATCAGCTCTGAAGTAAAAAAATGTTTCCAATCAGCTTGCTGTCAAAACAGTTCAGCCGACTTCGGACACTGTTTCGACCCGTTTAACATCAGAATTTAACAAACATGTTCAAACATAAAACGTAGTATGTTTCAATAGCTTTCTGAGCATATAAGGCTCAACCTCACAGGTCGTTCCAATGATTTTATATGATTTTTTTAAAACTGCAGCCCAATAATTTTTAATCCCAATCAGTTTTGTTATATTTTCTTGTTCAAGCATTTCATCAAGCACCTTGTGTGCAACACGAAACATCAGATTTCTCCAGCCCATTTAAGTATTATTCTAAACCCTTAAATTCTAGCATAAGTAACAAGTACTAACATCAAACTTCAAATCCAACTTCAGGGAGTTCTACTAACACAATTTAACCATTATGATTCTAGGGTTCATCATGTTTCTACAAAACTCATTTAGCACATAATCGGGTGATCATGAATTCACAATTATCAACATCAATTCAACAAGTAAATGACTAGGGTTTACTCCTAGACATCAAATCATTCATAATTTCATCATATAACAAACATGCAACCATCAAATTTCAGATTTCTAAGTTTTACCTAGAAATCCAACTAGAGATTTTTCATAAAATTTACATACCTTGTGACTCCTTTTTCAGTGGGGATCACTAATACGTGCTCGGATTTCGATTTGGACCAGATTAGAGCCTTCAATTGACTGATTTAGTGAGAGTTAGGGTTTGTGTGAAGCTCCTGCTCGTTCCCTGCGTTTTTAATCGGCCAAACACACCTAAGTGTGTGTTTGGTGGTGTTTATTTTGTTTTAATCTTTCAAGTTTCCCATTTTTAACGGTTTTGGTCCCTCGGGTTTTCTTTTGATCAAATAAAGCTATGCCTCACCATTAGTCACTTAATCACAAGCCACTAACTAGGTTAATTACTCCTAGTTATTTTAGCGGGTTCGGGAAATTATAACCTGTGATGTTTTTAAGTCCCGTTAATTTGGCCTTTTTATATACTTTGTTTTCTCAAAGTATTTATCCCCCTTTTTAATTAATATTAGGTTTATTTATTTGATTCCTAATATTTACCGGGTTAATTTTTACCACTAACGGCATTTTACCCGTCTTTACTATTAACGTGGTTTGATTACCAAACCCATTTTTGGGATGTTACAAGTCTACCCCCCTTAAAGAGGTTTCGTCCTCGAAACCTTTTCTTACATAATTTATCGAGTTTAACTCCATGCATTTGCTTTCGAATATCAATTGAGCATTGCTCATATTTTGACCGATTGTTAGTATTACCAGAAAAATTATTGTACTATCTTTTTGGTTACAAAACATCTATGTACCTCATACGACATAATGTAACTTGAAATAACGTAATTTCGTTATTCCTACTAGTTTAGTCAACTTAGCGATATCCATCGCTTTTATATATTATCGAACTCTTTGTGAATTCGTTACTTTGACCCGTTTAAAGGTCTTTAGTGAAACATTTCACTTTTAGCAACAAATTCTTTTGTTTTCAAATTTATTTATTCGGTTCAGCTATACCGAACCCACCGTTTTCGAGCAAACCAAATTTCTTGACTTGAATTGTTGACCTTAACTAGTCTCACTAACTAGACTTATTAGTCTAGTTACTTTTTACAGCTCGCTTGGTTATAATGTGATTCTACTTCACATTGCATCTCTTGACCGTGATCATGTCACATCATGTTTAATTTATATTAACCTTTCATTTTTGAAAATATCACTTTTCGAATATATTGTCTTGCGCCTATCAGTGTCAGGACTTGAATCTTTCATGCTTAATATTTAAAGTCCTATCAGAATTTATGTTTGTAAAAACGTTATTTCTTACTAAACCGAAGTTTTAGTTTTAGGATCTTCTCTTTAACTTTTGTCAATTACCCATACCAGGATATTGACAACCCATAATTTATTGTTTTCCGTTCTTAGTTTTATACGGGGAATCGTAACAAGTTCCCTTACCTCTCACTATCGACCCGTAGGTTCCTTCACTTAACCTCGTAGGCTATTTTCCTTAGGCTTTCACCTCTTTGAGGCGAGGCCCTTATGATCCTTTTGCTTCAATTTATGACCCGTGTGTCAATTTGGCCCCGTAGACCCTTGCTCTAATTAATATCCCGTAGGTTATGATGATCCCGTAGATCATCTTTTATTCTAGTCTTTATTCAATTGTCTATTTATATATATATACATATATATAGCTTTAAAGCATCCTTTGTTATGTTTGGAATCATTAAATTTTACTTTTGAACTTTAGTTGACCTTGATCGTAGTCTAAGGTTTCATTTGTTTACTTTCGGACTATCCTTCCGACTTTACGACTTCTAGCGTCATTTACATGTCGGTTTGTCTTACGCTTACCATTACACGGTTCACACTTATACTCCTTTACAACCCATTACTCGGGTCCTTCTATCTTATTGTTTTTAGCTTTCCGGTTTCACCGGTTTACGTTTTCCTATTATATTAAGCGTTATTCCTTAATTGACTCGTTTGACTCATTTTGGGTGAATTTTCATCGCTTAAGAATGTCAAACTTCATTCTTTATTTGACCCGTCCAACTTTGAAATGGTCGAACGTAATTACCAAAATTTATGTTTGCGAAAATTCTTGTCATCTTTTAGTCATGACTCATTTTCCGAGTCTTTTGACTTTCTATTTCGCGTTCCTGTTTCTCAGTCTACGCATGCGTTTAAACCCTTACCCACCAACCGGGTGTTTTACTGAAGTCGTTATTATTGCAACCCTTACGGTATGCATTATGACTTCGTTTCGCGTTTATATTCCTACTTTGTTCTCAAATTTGGTGTTTTACAAAATCGGCCCATTAAGAGTCATATTTGCATTCTTCGGGTTCGAGTGTAAGTACACCCCCTCCCAATACTTGTCTAAATCATTTTACATGCTTGCGTTTTCCGGGTTCGAGTGTAAGTACACTCCCTCCCAATTCTTGTCTAAATCATTTTACATGCTTGCGTTTTCCGGGTTCGAGTGTAAGTACACTCCCTCCCAATTCTTGTCTAAATCATTTTACATGCTTGCGTTTTACATGCTTGCGTTTTCCGGGTTCGAGTGTAAGTACGCTCCCTCCCAATTCTTGTCTAGATCATTTTACATGCTTCTTTGTCCCTTCACTCGGGCTCATTATCCTAATGTAATACGCTTCCGTCACTCGGTTGTGCGTTTACATTATTATCAAATATTTTACTTATCTGATTCATTTGGGTACTTTTTAATTTGTCTCACTCACCCCGTCCCTACTACATCGGATGTAAGTATGTCCATCATAAAAAGTTCAGACATCATGTGTTCACTACTTACTTGGCCAGAGTAAGCGATCAACACATGACACACATGACCTTTTCATAATTTCCGCACTACACCCCATGTAAGTGACGCCTCTAATCTTTCTATATTCTTGACTTTCATTGGCAACCATTTATTCAGTTACTATTTAACAGTTATTAGATTTACATGTTTCATTCATGAACATATACAATGTTTTTCCTTTTTATCAAACTAATATATAATCACATTTGTTAATGTGATTGCTACTTTTCTCAATAGCATTAAATTGAGAGTTTTCCACTTGGATAATTACCCCAATCCAAGTTTCCATATGAACAAATTTTGTTATTCATTTGTTATTCATCATCATGAATAACACATTTTCTATTAAATTTCTCTTGGAAATCAGGTTTTCCAAGTTCTATCATATTTGTATGCAACCGTCATTACTTACGTGTTTGTTGCATATTACTACTTGTGCAATTAAATTTAAAAGTGTGCACCTGATAATGCTTGCCCTTAACGGGCTTTCCATGCCTTTAACTTTGTTCGCGATCGTCACGTGATTTAGGTCCTTGATGAGCATGCTCTGCTTGTCATACCTCGGACCGTTCCACAGTCATATCCACAATTCGTTTGACTCTCGTCGTCTTCAAACGCGAGTGTCCTTCAATTAAAACATTCACGAAAGTTAGTAACGTCAACTTCAATAATCGCCCGTATTATAATACAAGGCTTTTTTCTACTATACGCGTCAACGCGCGTATTTTCGTCAACTATATCAATCATTTTAATTGGGGTAACGTGTACCACACGATAGCCCTATGTGATGTTTACAACACTTTAGCATACTAAACTATTAACATACACGTACTTACCGGATTTGCGATCAAGCCTTGAACCGAACACACTTTACTTTTTAACCATGAGCTCTGATTACCAACTTGTAACACCCGAGTTACTAATTAACAATTTGTATGTATTCGCCAACAATTAGATGTGTAGTTAAGCCTACACATACTATAAAAATACGAATTTATTAAAACTTTTACAATTCATAAGTTATTCTACATAACGTGGATGAATTCGTTGTTAAAAAAATTGCAATGTGTTAGAGTGCGAAAGCATGTATCTATATCGTGTTCGGTCCTTCGTCGAGCTTGATCGTCTTCCAGCATCCAAAATGTACCTACATTTCATAAACACGAAATGCTTTAGTCTTACGGGTTTAAAAACGTGTCCAAACGAGTCCGGGAAACCATTGATTCCAAAAACAAAAAGTTGAAAATAACCTCCACCGTAACTTACGATGGCACCGTAAGTTACGGTGGCCTCTGTAATAAAATTTTCCTACCGTACAACAGTAGGCAACCACCGTAAATAATTCAGCTCCACCGTAACTTACGGTGGCACCGTAAGTTACGGTGGCCCCTGCATTCAGCCTCTCCATTTTGCCGTAATTGACACGAAATCTTTCGTATCTTTAAATTCGCTTGTCCGTTTGACCTACCATTTCTTCCTACATGTTTGTAATTTGATTCTCCATCATATAGAGTTAAAGTCCGACATCCGACTTAATAATTTTTTTTTGACTTTTATGCATTCGGCTTATTACCTTTTTACAAGATTTTGACCCGTCTATGCTTAAATGCATATTTTGACCCGTTAGAGAAAATTTAATCATTTAAGTTTAAATCCCACTCTCTACTTTAACATGTCATTTTTCTACATTAAGGTATTCACATATCTTCACCAAATTTACGCGTACCTGGCGCGGGTCAAAGTATTGACCCGTTTTAATACCTTGCCTTAATAATTTGCTGATTCATAGCCACGTAAATTCCATAAGCCGTTTTACCCTGTGAGCATTAGACTTGACATGCACTTGTTAGTCGTTATTCGTCAAATGGTGTTAACATTACCATTTGACCTGTTTAGTCTAAACGACCAACATTTTGCACTTATATTTGAATGGTATTTATTTACCATTTCATTATTTAACCCATTTCGCCCCTTTTTGTCATTAAACATGGTTTTTATCCTTTTATTCTTCCCGACCCGTATCATTTCGTGTCGGAACCCATATTTCGGATATAACCTTGGTCGTGTCTATAATCTATAAAGTAAATACGTATAAAAAAAGTGTAAGCTTTACTTACCTTGCGTCCGAGCAAACATCCTTCGCATCCATCATTCGTTTGACCCGTTCCTTTCCAAGCTCCCACCTAGCTTGTTTAGAGTCAAACTATATCATAACATCCATAAGATGGTTAGATTGGTCATTCTATACAATGGCCATCACCCTATGGTCTCTTTTTTTTTACACACTTATCAATCAAAACATGTCATATATTCAACAACTTGTTTTATACCAATATTCTTTTCATTCATTAACCGTTTGACCCGTTAGTGAAGTTACTTATACAAACTAGTTAGTAAGTGATTTTAAACACTTTAAGCACATCACATAAAGTGTTATTTGTTCCTAACAGTCAATACCTCATGCCTAAAGCAAGTATGTACAATCCTATGCCTTTTTCTTGGTTAATAAGAACATTACTAAAGTGCAGCGATTTTGTATTCAGCTGCTGTAATTGACCATTTTGACCCATTTAAAAGCTGAATTAGATCAACATGTTCAAAAATGGATCGTAGAACTCTAAAATAGCTTTCTAGGCATATATGGTACGTCTTCTAACGATGTTCCTATGATTTTATATGATTTTTACAAAATCAGCTCTGAAGTAAAAAAAATGCTTCCAATCAGCTTGCTGTCAAAACAGTTCAGCCGACTTCGGACACTGTTTTGACCCGTTTAACATCAGAATTTAACAAACATGTTCAAACATAAAACGTAGTATGTTTCAATAGCTTTCTGAGCATATAAGGCTCAACCTCACAGGTCGTTCCAATGATTTTATATGATTTTTTTAAAACTGCAGCCCAATAATTTTTAATCCCAATCAGTTTTGTTATATTTTCTTGTTCAAGCATTTCATCAAGCACCTTGTGTGCAACACGAAACATCAGATTTCTCCAGCCCATTTAAGTGTTCTAAACCCTTAAATTCTAGCATAAGTAACAAGTACTAACATCAAACTTCAAATCCAACTTCAGGGAGTTCTACTAACACAATTTAACCATTATGATTCTAGGGTTCATCATGTTTCTACAAAACTCATTTAGCACATAATCGGGTGATCATGAATTCACAATTATCAACATCAATTCAACAAGTAAATGACTAGGGTTTACTCCTAGACATCAAATCATTCATAATTTCATCATATAACAAACATGCAACCATCAAATTTCAGATTTCTAAGTTTTACCTAGAAATCCAACTAGAGATTTTTCATAAAATTTACATACCTTGTGACTCCTTTTTCAGTGGGGATCACTAATACGTGCTCGGATTTCGATTTGGACCAGATTAGAACCTTCAATTGACTGATTTAGTGAGAGTTAGGGTTTGTGTGAAGCTCATGCTTGATCCCTGCGTTTTTAATCGGCCAAACACACCTAAGTGTGTGTTTGGTGGTGTTTATTTTGTTTTAATCTTTCAAGTTTCCCATTTTTAACGGTTTTGGTCCCTCGGGTTTTCTTTTGATCAAATAAAGCTATGCCTCACCATTAGTCACTTAATCACAAGCCACTAACTAGGTTAATTACTCCTAGTTATTTTAACGGGTTCGGGAAATTATAACATGTTATGTTTTTAAGTCCCGTTAATTTGGCCTTTTTATATACTTTGTTTTCTCAAAGTATTTATCCCCCTTTTTAATTAATATTAGGTTTATTTATTTGAGTCCTAATATTTACCGGGTTAATTTTTACCACTAACGGCATTTTACCCGTCTTTACTATTAACGTGGTTTGATTACCAAACCCGTTTTTGGGATGTTACAAGTCTACCCCCCTTAAAGAGGTTTCGTCCTCAAAACCTTTTCTTACATAATTTATCGAGTTTAACTCCATGCATTTGCTTTCGAATATCAATTGAGCATTGCTCATATTTTGACCGATTGTTAGTATTACCAGAAAAATTATTGTACTATCTTTTTGGTTACAAAACATCTATGTACCTCATACGACATAATGTAACTTGAAATAACGTAATTTCGTTATTCCTACTAGTTTAGTCAACTTAGCGATATCCATCGCTTTTATATATTATCGAACTCTTTGTGAATCCGTTACTTTGACCCGTTTAAAGGTCTTTAGTGAAATATTTCACTTTTAGCAACAAATTCTTTTGTTTTCAAATTTATTTATTCGGTTCAGCTATACCGAACCCACCGTTTTCGAGTAAACCAAATTTCTTGACTTGAATTGTTGACCTTAACTAGTCTCACTAACTAGACTTATTAGTCTAGTTACTTTTTATCGCTCGCTTGGTTATAATGTGATTCTACTTCACATTGCATCTCTTGACCGTGATCATGTCACATCATGTTTTCTCAAAGTATTTATCCCCCTTTTTAATTAATAATAGGTTTATTTATTTGAGTCCTAATATTTACCGGGTTAATTTTTACCACTAACGGCATTTTACCCGTCTTTACTATTAACGTGGTTTGATTACCAAACCCGTTTTTGGGATGTTACAGTTTCCCAATCTTTGGGTCCTCCGTCTCTTCCTTTCACGCGCTTGATTAGATCGTCGCATTTGACTGCCCTCATGAAATATGCGCGCATCATCTTTTCACCCACGTCTCCGATTTCTAGACATTCTTTATTATATCTTGTGATGAAATCTTCCACGCTTTCGTGGTCTCGGCGCCATATATTCAGACAATCAGCCGGGTCTCTGGTATGTCTTCGCTGTTGAGAGAAGTGTGCGAGGAACTTCTTTCGGAAGTCGACCCATGATTTAATTTTTCCTGCTGGCAAGCTGTCAAACCAGACGCGCGCCGACGAATGTTTGTGCAAAGAGATGACACCAAGTTGGCAGGTTCCATCCACCTGTTGCTCTTGTGCCATTAAAAACTTGAAGGTGATCATCTGGGTCTGTTAAGCCGTTGTATTTGCCCATGTTGTGTGGCAACATTGTCTTATCTATAGCAGCTGTAGCAATTTCCCTGATGAACTTTGAATTTTCAGCCATGTCGTCTGGACGATAGCTCAAAGTGTAATCATGCTCTGCTTTTGGGTTGTACCCTACGCGCTTAGCTGGTTTGTACGACTCGTGTTCTGGGTGTAGTCTGCTAAACACCGTACTTTCCCCTTTATACGTTGGGTTTTCCTCTTCGTCTTCCCATTCAGTGTTCATGTTGCGCGCGCCTATACGGCTTTGAATCGGCCTTCTTTGTAAGTTGGAGTTTTGAACATAATTGCTTTCTGTTTCGCCATAAGTGTCGCGCGTATCGTGCGCGCTTGGTTTTCTGACGTGTGGCACAGGTCCTTTATCCGGGCGTAAGTTCCACGCGTTGATCTGCTGAGTCGTGTGCGTACTCAGAGACCGTTGTGGTGGGGTAACGAATGCCGACTGGTTAGCTTGTGCTTGGAGCAAAGCTTGTTGCGCGCTAAGTTGTGTATAAACAAGGTTTATAGATGCTATCTGCTCGGCGTACCAGGAAGCCAGAGTTTTTCCTTCGGGTAGCCCTAAAAGTGCAGAGAAATTCAGCTGTGCTTGTTCCGATGGAGCTGAGGGGCCAGCTCCATGGCTTGATGTCTGCACTGGTGGAGGTGTTTGTTGGACCATTCCTGGTGGAGGCGTGTGTTGGGCTATCCCTGGTGGAGGTTGGAAAGTGGCTCCGTTTGTGGTCTGAGTGATTATCCTATTGGGGGCTTGGAAAATGGGTCCAGTTGTGGTTTGGCTAACAACCCTGGATGCGCTTCCAAAAATACTAGGAAAATCGTTGTTTATCTGCCCTTCTTGGATGATTTCGTTCCTTTGGCTCCTTTGGACGTGTGCTGTGTCCGAAACGAGTTCAAAGGAAGAAACTTCTCCGTCTACTTGGTGTGAAGGGTTTTGTTCAGGCATTTTAGCGAGTGTTTTTCAAAAAGAAAAGAGATGAGATTGGTTTTGCAAAAAAGCGGATGGCGCCAATGATGAAACACAGGATAACACCAAGGTTATACTGCAGGGTTGTTTCTCCGGTGGGTTCAATCTCCTTTCCTACTCGCTGAAATGACTTAGTTCCTGCAAAACAGCAACACCATTAGTCTCGTTAAGAGGAGAATATGGGGGTTTTCCTCTTAACCAGGCTCCGGCGTGAGAATAAGTACTGTTCTGAGGGAGAATAAACAGTGTGTGTTGAGTGTGTGAATAAGGAGAGCAAGATGATTTAACCTGAATGATGAAGGGTCCTATTTATAGCCGGAGGGTGAAGGAGGGAGGAGCAGTTGTGCCAGCTGTGGTTGCGCGCCAGGTGTCCGACCAAGGGGAATATCCTTTTGGTCTCCTCTGCCATAGCCGGTGTGGTGGTACACGTGGCACGCTTACATTTGTCCATGCTGGAAATCTCGTACTGGTGTTGTCAGCTTTGCCCCCTGATTTGCCGCAGGCCTATGTGGCGCTCTGCGGCTGGTGACACGTGTTTGTCATTCTTGTCGGATAAAACATCTTTAGTGCCATCTTAACATTTTCCAGAAGCTTCTAGAAGGTTATGGATTACTTTCGACCATAGCTCTTCAAGGGCAAAATTAATTGATCGTAGTGGTATTCGTTCTGCAAATATGTGATATTTTCGAAGAATTTAGAAAAGAAAAAAAGAAGAAAGAAAGAAAAACCTATCGACGAAGGCAAATATAACATGTTACTTTGGGATGGATATGATCTATCATCCATTAGTTTATTATTCCAGTCATCACTTTAAAAACACGCTTTCCGGCCCACCACCGCCTAACTCCAACCATGGCGGATCCCAACAGGCCCGTCACCGGCTATCCCGCTCCACCTGCTTCCAACGGCTACCCCGCTCCGCCTGCTTCCAACGGCTACCCCGCATACCCTTACGCTGTGCAGCAGCAGCAGCATCAACCCTCCTACTACTACTCCAACCCCCTTGCCAATCAACAACGCGCCACCTTCCTCCGCCGCATGTTTGCCCTCTTTATCGGCTGCGTCATCATCATCGGCACCATCGCCTTCATCATCTGGCTTGTCCTCCGTCCCCAAGTCCCTCAATTCACTCTCCAAACCCTAACCCTAACCAACTTCAACGTCACTTCCAACTCCATGATCTCCGGCAATTGGGACGCCCGCTTCACCGTCCGTAACCCTAACTCCAAGATCACTCTCTTCTACGATCACGTCGAAGCCGCCGTTTTCTACAAGTCGGAATCCATTGCGGAGACTGCTGTGCCGCCGTTTGTGCAGGGGAAGAAGAACGAAACGGCGGTTAGGACTACGTTCGCTTCGTTGTCGGCGTATGTAGATGGTATTAATAGCGAGAGGGCTCATGGAACCGTTGAGTTCAATTTGAGGATGGTGGCTAGGGTTAGGTTTAGGGCTGGTTCTTGGTGGGCTAGACGGAGGATTTTGAGGATTTATTGCCCTGATTTGTCGGTTCGGGTTTCGGCTAATAGTTCAGCTGGAGAGATGACTGGTGGCTCCAAGCACTGCAGGGTTGGTTTGTGATTTGAGATTGATGAGCTGAAGGAAGGAAGGAAGGAAGGAAGGAAGGAAGGAAGGAAGGAAGGAAGGAAAGGGTATGTTTTTTAATTTACTTGTTTCACACCCTAGTTGGTATATTTAGACTGGTTTTTGTGTCTCCAGATTTAAGTTTTTGGATATATAGATTCAGATTTGGTTTTCATGCTAGTGTTTCTGTTGTAGATAGGTTAAGTTTTGGTCCTCCCTTTTGACTGTATTTGTCTGGGTTTTGATTAGGTCAGGCGCAGGCATCTGGATGGATGTTGTATGTACATGTAATGTTTTTGGTTGTACATACAACTTATTTATATATTAAATTATTATTATTATAAATATGTATAAAACTTACTTATAGCTAAATACCTATGAGTAATATAAAAAAAAGTTGCACAAATACATTGCCCTTCAGGTAAGAAAAGCGGTGCGCTTTGCAATTCGGCTCAATACACACTTTTTGAAACCAAGATCCTGGGTCCTGCCTGCTATCAATTAGCTGTTCATGAAAAAATAGTCTTTAGGGGATAGGTTTTTGTTGCTGTATGGCTGTTGACATAGATCTTTGCTGTTATTTTGAGTGTCCATTCAACTGTTTTTTCTGACAGAATTTATGGATGTTTAGACTGTTTCAACTTGCTTTCTGGTTCTGTCCATGCAAACCTTATTTTGATTTGTTGTTTGGATGTTTAGGTTCAATCAAACCGATTTCCGAAATACCCAAAGTTTGAGATAATAAAAGGAAGAAACAGAGATAGATTCAATCAAACTGATATCCGATATACCCAAATTTGAGATAATGGGTGTAAACGATTTGTGTTTTTTTTTTGTAAGTATCTGTTCAGTACATCATAGTGAGCCCGTCACTGATTTTGTGTTTATAGGTTATGTCTCAAGTCAGTGGCTATCCCTTGCGTGTTTTCCTTTGTGAACATTGCGAGGGCCACCGTAGTGCTTCTAAACGGCCGGGCCACCAGTACCCTGCTAAGACAGACAGTGGTTTTCAGACAGAAACCAGTGTAAGCTAGATTTAACTTGAAACCTTTGTTGGAGGAGAGCCACCTTGTTGCAGGTTCATTTTCCTCGACTTACTTAGTAAGGCTTGTTCTTGATATTTATGCTTACTTTTGACATTTCATGGCTGTGGTGAACTAAAAATCTTATAGTTAATTCTAGCTGCTTTATCTTTTGAGTAATCACACGTCTTTGGAATTTTGAGTTTTTGACACGGACCCTGAAAATCTGTGAGCTGAGTCTAGTCTGTACATTAAACTTGGGCTGGGGCTGAGCCTAGTCTGTACATTAAACTTGGGCTGGGGCCTGTAGGCTGTACTCAAACTCGAGTGGCTCATATCATTTACTAATTTTAGAGGTGGACAAAATAACGCCAACCGTGTAACCGGTTATTAACCACTTGAGGAATTACTGATTAGTGGTTATTTTTAACTGTAGGTTAGTAACCGGTTAAACGAAAAAACAACCTGAAAATTCAAAAATAAAAAGGCTCAAAAAACTGATATTAACCGAAAATGACCAAAAATTTAAAGAAAGGGCCAAAAAACTGGTTATTAACCGAAAGTAACCGATTAATCAACCGAACCGGTTAAAATAATTAACCGGACCAGTTAAAAAAATAACCGGTTAAAGCATTAAATGGTTAAAGCCAAAAAGTCAAATTAACCGGTATAACCGAATTGGTTATTGAAATTAATCGGTTTGTGCACCTCTATTTAATATTTTGAGGTTTTGAAAAGAAAATTTTGTCTATCCGTTTTTATGTATATACATATTTCCTTTTTTTATATTTTTTTTCATCTTATAACGTGCAACACCGATTAGAATAAAAATGTTTTACTTTTTTTTTTTGTTGTATAACTTGTATTTTTTAAGGATGGCTTTTTTTTAACGGCCAAAAGGATGGCTTGTGAAAAGGCGACTTGTTAAGAAAATGTAAAATTTGGCGTTTATAAAGTGAATTTAGTATTATATAGTTTTTGAAAAACTTGACAAAAGTTAACTATATTCGAGTCTAAAAGATATATTAGGAAGATTATTTTGGCAAAAAGGTTAGAAAACAATCTCCGTTAGATTTAAAATAAATAACTAAGGTTAAACGAGTGAAATTGACAAAAAAAAAGAGACGTGCGAGTTTATTTAGGGTATTCTTGACCATCCAAGTTAATAGTTTATCTCTTCTTCAATTCACTTCGTTTTTAAAACGTTAATAACTTTTTGGTACAACATTATTTTTTTTTATAAAAATTGTACCATAAAAATAAACGTTTTTCATCTTTAAAACGAGTATACTATTACTATACTTTTGAAAAAAAAAATGAAAACTCAGATGCGTAAAACGCAATGGACCAAAAACACGAATAAATGTTTTTTTTTTCTAAAACGCAATTGACTAAAACATAAAGAAATGTTTTTTTTAACGCAATGAACTAAAAACATAAAATAAAATCTTTATTTTAAAATGCAATGAACTAAAAATAAACGAACGTGTTTTTTTCTAAAACATAATGAACTAAAAAGCAAAAGAAAGTGTTTAAAACACAATAAACTAAAAAGTAAAAACACAAATAAATGTGTTTCTTTTTTCAACGCAATAAACTAAAAACATAAAAGAAAATGTTTTTCTAAAATGCAATGGACAAAAAATACACAAAATATGTGTTTTTTCATTTTTTTTTTGTAAAACGCAATGGACACAAAAATGTGTTTTTCAATTGTAAAACGCAATTCTATATGAAAGTCTAAACTGAAATCCATTTTGTAATTTTCCTTGAGACATTTTGCAAAGACCTGGTGTGCAACTTTTTACCACTGATTTCTCAATGAGATTGGAACCAATTATGTTGCCCAAAGGCATGAATAAATCAAGAAAAAGTTAAAATCACAGATATCTTCATTTGACAAGAAAATGTTTGAGAAATTTGAAAAGAGAAGTAACTGTTTCAACGAATTTCTAATGTTCCATCGTATTATGTTAAATTGAAAAAAAATGAAAAATTGTATAAAAATAAACTGGGTTTCTTCATAGAAATTGAAGAACATGTTGATTAAGAGTTTGAACCATTCATTAATGTAGAAAATCGCACTATAATGTAATAACTATAGAGATAGAAGGTAAAGGAAAGGTTGAAGACAGTGGGTTGTGAAGACATAGAGAGAGAAATAGAATAGATGAAAGGAGATTGACTAAAATGCCCCTCCGTATGTTTTTTTGTTATTTGCCCCATGTCCTAGTATCGCTTCGTACACTTCCTACCCAAGCCAAGTAAAACACAATTCTAAATGAAAGTTTAAACTGAAATCCATTTTGTAAATTTCTTTGAGACATTTTGTCAAATACCTGGTGTGCAACTTTTTACCATTGATTTCTCAATGAAATTGGAACCAATTATGTTGCTCAAACGTATGAATACATCAAGAGAAAGTTAAAATCAAAGATATCTTCATTTGACTAGAAAATGTTTGAGAAATTTGAGAAGAGAAGTACCTGTTTCAACCAATTTCCCGTGTTCCATCATTGAAAAAAAATGAGAAATTGTATAAAAATAAATTGTGTTTCTTCAAAGAAATTGAAGAACACGTTGATTGAGAGTTTGAACCATTCATTGATGTAGAAAATCGCACTATGGTGTAATAATTATAGAGTTAGCAGGTAAAGGAAAGGTTGAAGGCGGTGGGTTTTGAAGATCGTAGGTTTTGAAGACACATAGAAAGAGAAATAGAATAGATGAAAGGAGATTGACTAAAATGTCCCTCCCTATATTTTTTTGTTATTTGCCCCATGTCCTATTATCGCTTTTACACTTCCTATCCAAACCAAACTTCCTACTTGATCCTCTCCTAAGTCTACAAACCTGTAAAAAAGTTTAATTGAGGTAGCTGTCTAGGCAATGCCGTAAATAATTGCGTAATAAAATTAAACATTAAACTTTTGAGTTAATCTACAGATTAAATACCCTTAAATCATAAACTTGACGAAGATGAACTATATTTGACTTTATAAACTTGTAAAAAAGTTTAATTGATGTAGCTGTCAAGACAATGTTGTAAATTGCGTAATAATAAACATTAAACGTTTGAGTTAATCTAGAGAAATATAAATTAAACTGTCACATCTTCAAATCCCACATTGCGGAGTATCACCACAATGCGTGCGACTGACCATAATCATGTCACCAATCACATTGAACAATCTAATGTAGAAAAAATAAAGTAAAACCATTACCACTAATATGATTAGTGACAAAACATTCAAGTCTTAAAACATAGTTTAAGTTATTAGCGGAATCATAAAGTACAAAATCCCATTATAGTTTTAAAACACTAGTTCAAATAAGAACCCAACAACGGTTCTAGATAACCACTACACTCTTCCAAGCAATCTCCAGCGCATCACCTAAGGACCTGCAAGCATGCAGTAGTATGTCAACATAAAGTTGGCGAGTTCTCGGTTTTAAAAAGGTTTACTTGTTTTATCCCAAAAACATAAGTTACTAAGTTATCGGTATATAAAACATGTCATGGGGAGCTACCCCATCGTTAAGCTACTAAACTGTGTAGTACCGAAACTTTGACGTAGTTGTTGTTTTGCCCCAGATCAATGTCTATCATCATTGACTAGTGCCAAGGCATAAAAGTTCACTCCCGTCCTCCGATGCCAGGTGTGAGGTTTGTCAAATCTAACAGCGCTATCAACTATTATTCCGTTCGTCAAGCCAGGCGACTAATCAGTATAAGTGTATGGGGACTTAATGATAGAGTTTCGCCTAGTCTGCTAAAGACATGAATTATAGATATTGTTTAATTACTATTCCGTTCCCCAGGAATATTAGGTTCCCAACCCACTGGGAATACATGCTTTTAGTGTTAGTGTGAACTCACCTTTGCTTTGTTCGGTAGATTATGTTACTTGTCCTAAGTTGGTCAACCACGTCCAATTATAGTTACCGATACTTATTAGATTTATAAACAAGTAGGGCACGTATTGTATACACGTATTTAACAAGTAGTAGGTATATAACATCCATTATATAATACATGTGTCATAACAGTTCAACGTCGGGACGCAGATATTCAACAAGTAAAGTCCACAGTTGAGTTGAACAGTACAAGTGTGCGGCCCACAATAGGAATGCGGCCCAAAATATTGTGCAACCCAATGTAGTGTGCGGCCACTTGGCAAGTGTGCGGTCATGCATAAGTATGATGGTACTCTGTGCATTGGTGTCTGTACAAGGAGAATGTGCGACCAAAGGTGTGCGGCCTTGCATGAACTCTTTGTACGACGTGCAGCTAGAGTTGTACAATACATAAGTGTGCGACCTCGTATAACCTTCTTGTACGTTGTGCTTCAGTGGTTGCACATTTTGGAGTGTGTGACCACTGATGTGCACGGTGTGTTGAATGTTTGTTGTACATCATGCAAGCTAAGACTAAAGGGTATGGAGAGGATGGGCTTGGAGGGGATGAGCCGCCACGTAGGCGCCACGTAGGCTCGGCTTGAAGGGGATGAACCTAGGGGGTGGGGGATGAACCCCTTTATATATATATATGTATGTATGTATAGATGTATGTGTGTTAGGAGAGAGGAGAGAGGCACGGCTAACCCGGCTGTGGGGAGCCGCTTGAGCCGGGCCGGACATGAGGGGGGTGGTGTGGGGGACCGGCGCCGGTCCTAGCCGGGCCTCAGCCGGCCCCCATACCCATTAGTCTAAAGTGTACATTTCATGTGTGTGCGACAACATTTATTCCAATCAAAGAATCATTCAAGTTCACATGAGTAACAACACATCAATCAAAATTCAACTTTTTTGCATCAGTCATCATAAAATCTAATATTCCTTTCATTGAGCATAAACAGATCTACACACTATTCCTCATGAATTCTATTATCATATACATAGTATAACATCAGCTTTAACACATATCACACATAATCAGATCTATTTTGTGAATATCAAATCATCATTATCATATCAAAATATTCATAAAAATGGATCTAGTCTCTAAGCATAGATTATAACATCAAATAGATCTAGAGTTTAATAATACAAGATCAGAAAGGTTTATCACCTTTAAGAACCATTCAACCAATCTATCATCTATCACATTATAATATCAAAAGCACTTTTAAAAATCATGCAAATTTAGTATCATCTTGCAACACACAAACCCTAGTTCATCTATCATGTCATGAATGCTTTCTAAATCATGCTAACACAAAGAAAATCATCCAAAACAAATGTCTCATAAACACTTATTCTTAAAACAACTAGAAATAGACAATTAAGAGCCTCGATCGAGAACACATCATTCATACAATCATCTAATGAAACACAAGTATTAAAGCAATATAATTTACTAACCCGAAATAAAGGAATAAGAAGAAGTGTGCGAGAGATAGGGAAGATCTTCAAAAAGTAAGAAGCTTCGAAGATGGAAAAGCTGCTTGATGATGCCTTGAATCTTTAAAAGAAAGGAAGAAGGGAAAGTTTGCTGAAATGTAGGAGGATATTTCTAAAAAGGGCAGCCGCCAAGAAATGCTTTGGAAAGAGTTCTTGGGTCTGGCATCATCTGCATATTTATACACGAAGGAGGCGGCACATGTGAGTGTGCGGTCCAAGACACTAATCTCTTGGGCCGTGCTGGCCCAATATTTTAAAGGAGGTGTGCGGTTGGACAACTGATCGCACAGTGGTGCGCGGTTATATTTAATATTTTAAAGTGTGCGGTTGGGTTATAATGTGCGGCTGGATTTGGCTTTATCACAATCATTATTTTAATTATACTAACACAATAGCATTTTATAATCAACCAAAAACCAAACATTTTATTTATCACTCATAATTAAAACGTACGGTGAAACGTAAAGGAAATGATACGAGGTTAGAAGTGTGAGTTGTCACATTATCCCCAAGTTGAAAGAAATTTCGTCCCAAACTTTAGCATGCGGTTACTGAATAAGCTAAGTGTTTTCACTAGGTGTCAAATCATCCCCACGTTGATTGGGATTTCTTCCCACAATTCAGAAGTAGCTTCATCACTGGACGCCTTGTTCTTAAACAACTGAGAATATTTTCGCCTCATTTGGTCTTCTCTTTCCCAGGTAAACTCTTGACCACGACGTGTGTTTTAACGAACTCGAACTATGGGTATCTTGCTACGCTTGAGGGTTTTGATTTCTCGATCCATAATCTCAACTGGTTCCTCAACGAAACGAAGTTGATCATCGATTGTGAGTTCCTTGAAAGGGATAATGAGAGTTTCATCTGATAAACTCTTCTTCAGATTCGACACGTGGAAGACGTCGTGTACACCACTGAGCTCTCCAGGCAAATTCACTCGATATGCTACAGTGCCGATCTTTTCAGTGATTTCGAAAGGTCCGACATAACGCAGATTAAGCTTGCCCTGTTTGCCAAAACGGACCACACATTTCCAAGGTGATAATTTTAACAAGACTCGATCTCCAACTTGGAATTCCAACGGTTTTCTACACTTATCGGCGTAGCTTTTCAGACGGTCGCGTGCTGCCGCCATTCGTTGTCTGATTTGGGCAATCTTTTCCGTTGTGTCGAGTATGAGTTCAGGGCTAGTGATTTGCATGTCACCAACTTCACCCCAACACAAAGGTGATCGGCATTTCCGTTTGTACAACGCCTCGCACGGAGTAGCCCGAATGCTAGTGTGGTAGCTGTTGTTGTAAGAGAATTCCACCAAAGGCAGGTGTCTTTCCCAGCCATTGCCAAAATCGATGACACCCGCTTACAGCATGTCTTCGATGTGACAACTCGAAATTTGGAACCTTTCTTGTGCCTTGATGTAACATGCTTGAACGCTATGTGACTAGTTAACTTGTTAACTTAATAATAAATGTGAAGCTTTTATGTGATTATGTGTTGTATTTGTATGCATGTATGTATGTGTATATGTGAGCCGAGAACCCAACTAGAGACAACAAGGACCCGACTCGAGACCATGTGGTCTCGAGTGAACATAACCGATTTGGGCCTTTGGGCCGTGACCTCCTTAACCGGCTAGTAAGCCCTTTAGGGTAAACCATGAAGAACTAGTATTTATACTACACTCATGGCCACACTCACCATTTCTTTTGACAACACCCATACTCCTCCACACACACTCTCCTATCTTCCCTCTCACTAAAACCCTAGAAACACAAACACACCTCCAAGTTCTCGGATCCAATCGGTTGGCACAAGAACTCTCGGATTTGGACTTTGGATCGGCTCACACACGCATCTCACCAACCGGTTAGTATTTATGGTGTTTAGTGATTGATGTTTGTTGTTGTTAAGTGATAAAATGAATGATATGATGTTTATTGTGTTTATATTAGTGCTTTCATGATGTTCTTAATATAGATGATGTCCTTAGTATGTATAATGTTGGTAATCGGATTAACATGTCTTGATTTCGGTTATATGGCATGATGAGTTGATGATATCTTGTATTTAAATGAAGTTTAAACCATTAGATGTAAATGTTCATAAAACCGGTTTGCACTTGGCATGTAATCGGATTAGTATAAAAACCGAGCTTGTGGTGTTATGCTAAATGTTTTGATGATTGTTCATAATTTTGGTAGAATAAGGGTTGAATGTGTTATGAATATGTTTTGAATATATGAAGAACTTGATGAATGTGTTTGAATACATGAAGAACAACTTGAATATGCAATGAAAGTGTGTTGAATATTTGAAATCTGCACTGTTTGATCCGATTTGGGTAAATATTAGACAACAAAACATGTTTAGTGGATAGTACATAATTCTGCATGAATTCTATTGGATAGTACAATCTGTGCAGAATCAGCAACTGTTGGGGAGTCGAGACCCCCGGTTGCGACTCGAAACCTCCATGTTGCGACACCGGTTGCGAGTCGTGAACACCTGGTTGCGACCCGCAACCATAACATGACAAGCCGAGACCACAGGTTGCGAGTCCCGTTGCGACTCGAAACCTTAGCATGATCAGCCGAAACCATGGTTGCGACATAGGTTGCGACTCGCAACCATCCATGATCAACACAAACAGCATAACCCGCAACCATGTTTGCGAGTCCGGTTGCGACTCGAGACCACGCTTATTGGACTTGCTTAGTTACGGGCCTTAGTTAATGGGCCGGCCTTGTGGACTTCTGTGTTAACTGTTTAATGCGTGTTTTGGGCTTAAGTGATTGGGCTGAACATATGGGCTATACGTGCTACTGTTAACTGATTATGTTGTGCACTGTTGTTGAAACTACCATGATAGAACTGTATGCTAGGATCGTTACTTGTACGTGCACTGCTTGGTTTGAATCTGATTATAAATGGTATCTATGTTAGGACATAGTTGACCACTTGCAACTTGACCGACCCTTCTGTGATTAACTGCCGAGCAAACCAAGGTGAGTTCACACCCTCTACAAAGCATGGGGTTCCCTGGGTTGGGAACGGGGTTAAGGAACGTGGATTCCTCGTCCTCCTTGGGTAGGACAGCTATGGTTCAGGAATGTGATTCCTCGTCCGGATGGACGGATAACTCGTACTAGACCAAAACTCTATCACGAAGTCCCTCCTTTTTGTATCGACTTAATCGCCGGGCCAATGGCGAGCGGGTCATTAGTTAGATAGCGCTATTTAGGTCTGACAAACCTCACACCGTGCCGCAGAGGACGGGCGTGAACTAATGGATCTGGGGCACGTCAATGATGATAGACATTGATGTTTTCAAGGCACATAAACATGACTACAGTCAGCAGTCGATATGGTAACGGGTCTAGTGTACGCATGGGGTAGCCCCCACGGCCGAAATGCCTGATAACTAACATGGGGTAGCCCCCACGGCTGGAATGCCAGAGTAACTGGGAATGAACATGTCACATTTTCAAACTATGGGGTAACCCCCACGGCAGGATGCCAGATAAAGGAAACTGTTTTCGAAATAACTAAAACGAACACCCAACTGTGAACTCACTCAACTAGTTGTTGACTCGTTACTACATGCTTTGCAGGACCATAGGTACTCAGCTGGAGCTTGCATGGAGGAGAGTCGTTGTGGGACACGGATTGCTGCGTGCCATGTTCCATTTGAAAACATTTGAACTTATGTTATAACTATTAAACTTATGCTTCCGCTTACAACTTAAACTTGGTTTTGTTGGAACACCAATCGTATTGGTTAAACTTTTGTGATTACTTATATGCTTGTTCAGTATGATTGGTGGCTGGATCCTGGTCAGTCACGCCTCCAAGCGGTAGTACTCCGCGGGTGGATTTTGGGGGTGTGACAGATTGGTATCAGAGCCATTGGTTATAGTGAACTTGGTTTTAATAAAGGGGAAACGGTTTTGTTAAAACCAGACTATAACCGGTTTAGTGCTCAACGGTCCACAACGACACTTCACTCCACATGCAAGGCTCGACATTCTAGGTGATATGGTATGTGTATATTGCCTACTTGTTAGTTACATAGTACATTGCTCATGGTATACTTGATTAGTATAACTACTGTTGTTTGAACACGTGCGTGCTTACTCTGTCCTACTATCGTACTTCCGCGAACCTCTCTCACTCGTATTACTCTTGATATGAAGAATCATGTCTGGACGCGTTAACATGACACAAGCCCAGTTGACGGCTTTGATCAACGAACGAGTTGCCGCAGCACTCGCTGCTGCACACGCAGGAGGTATATCCTACAGCCCGAACTTATCCTAGGATCTTTAGGATCCTACTCTCGTGAACCAACCTTTGTGTTAAACTCTGTCTTTCTTTCACCTACCTTAGGTCAATATGCTCAGGCACCGGTGTGCACTTTTAAGACCTTTATGGACTGCCGACCCACTACTTTTAGCGGAACTGAAGGAGCTGTAGGTCTCCTACACTGGTTTGAGAAACTAGAATCTGTGTTCGAAATGTGTGAATGCCCTGAAGCGCGCAGGGTGAAGTATGCTACTGGTACTCTCGAGGGTTTGGCCCTCACGTGGTGGAATGCTCAAGTGCAAATGTTGGGGTTGGTTGCTGCCAACGCCACCCCATGGGAAACTTTCAAGGAAATGATCAGGGAGGAATACTGCAGTCGTGACGACATTCATAAGCTGGAAGATGAGTTCTACAATCTCAAGATGACGGGGTCAGAGATTGAGGCATACACTAAGAGATCGCATGAGCTTGCCTTGTTGTGTCCTACTATGGTGGACCCTCCGTATAAGCGAATTGAACTCTATCTCAAGGGCTTGGTGCCAGAAATCCAAAGTCATGTGACGTCAGCAAACTTGACTACTATCCAGCAGGTTGTACAGTTGGCTCACCGTCTCACTGATCAGGCGGTGGAGCAGAACAAGTTACCAAAGCGCATAGGTGCTGCAACTACTTCTGGTACCTCTAATGAGAACAAACGGAAATGGGATGGAACTTCAAGCAAGGGTTCAACTTCTGTGCAATCTCAGTCTCAGCAGAGAAAGACTGACGACCACAAGAGCCCCAGTCAGCAATCGTCTGGTGGTCAAAGTCATGGTGGGTACAAGGGGAATCACCCCAAATGCAATCGTTGCAACCTACACCACAGTGGGCCATGCACCAGGGGCAACTGTCATCGGTGCAACAAGCCTGGTCATGTTGCAAAGGATTGCAGGAGCGCATACCCTGCCAACCAGAATCGTCAGCAACCTCAACAGAACCAGCGGCAGCAACAGGGTAACAACAAAGGATGCTTTCAGTGTGGAGCTGAAGGCCACTTCAAGAAAGATTGTCCCCAACTGAACCAGAACAACAACAACAACAACCAGGGGAATGGTAACAATGGGAACAACAACAACAATGGTGCCAGGGGGCGAGTGTTCGTGATTGGCCAAGGTGAAGCAAGGAATGATCCCAACGTGGTGACGGGTAAGTTCCTTCTCGACGACTTTTATGTTACAGTTTTATTTGATTCGGGTGCCGATACTAGCTACGTGTCACTAGAAGTTAGTAAAATGCTTAAGCGTATCCCAACACCCCTGAGCAACAAGCACACAGTAGAGCTAGCTAATGGTAAGAGTTTGGAGGCCTCACACGTAGTCAAGGGTTGCCAACTTATTCTCGCTAACCAGACCTTCTCTATTGACCTTATTCCTATCGTTTTGGGTAGTTTCGACGTTGTCACTGGGATGGATTGGTTATCCCGACACCGAGCAGAGATTCTTTGCAACGAGAAGATCGTTCGTATTCCTGGATTAGGTAGTGAACCCCTCATGATTCGTGGCGACAAGAGAAGTGCTGTTGAGAACATCATCTCTCTTCTCAAGGCCCAGAAGTGCTTACGAAAGGGCCACACTGCGATTTTGGCTCTAGTTACTGATACCACAGAGAAAGAGAAGAAGCTAGAAGATTTTCCAGTTGTACGTGACTATCCTGAGGTATTCCCTGAGGAATTACCTGGTCTTCCACCCCATCGCCAAGTCGAGTTTCAGATTGAACTAGCTCCTGGAGCTGCGCCTATAGCACGTGCACCTTATCGTTTAGCTCCATCCGAATTGGAAGAACTCTCCACGCAACTACAAGAACTCTTGGATAAGGGTTTTATTCGTCCTAGTTCATCGCCCTGGGGAGCTCCGGTACTATTTGTGAAGAAGAAGGATGGTACCTTCAGAATGTGTATCGACTATCGTGAACTCAACAAGGTGACTGTGAAGAACCGTTATCCTCTACCGCGCATTGACGACTTGTTCGACCAGTTGCAGGGGTCGAGCTACTATTCAAAGATCGACCTGAGATCGGGATATCACCAACTGAGAGTTCGAGAAGAGGATGTCTCTAAGACAGCCTTTAGAACTCGATATGGGCACTATGAGTTTTTGGTCATGCCGTTTGGGCTGACGAACGCACCCGCAGTTTTCATGGACTTGATGAACCGAGTGTGCAAGCCTTACCTGGACAAGTTCGTTATAGTCTTCATCGACGACATCCTGATCTATTCTAAGAGTCAGGAGGAACACGAACAGCATCTACGACTTATTTTGGAGCTTCTTCGAACAGAACAGCTTTACGCAAAGTTTTCGAAATGCGACTTCTGGCTTCGCGAAGTCCATTTCTTAGGGCATGTGGTGAACAAGGATGGGATTCACGTTGATCCATCCAAGGTAGACGCTATTAAGAACTGGCCTGCGCCTCGCACACCAAAGGAAATTCGCCAATTCTTGGGATTGGCAGGTTACTACAGGAGATTCATTAAGGATTTTTCTAAGATCGCGCAGCCTCTCACCTTACTAACGCAGAAAGGCGTTGTTTATCATTGGGGAAATGCACAAGAGTCAGCTTTTCAGCATCTAAAGGATAGACTCTGTAGCGCACCTATCCTTTCATTGCCAGAGGGCACAGACGATTTTGTGGTTTACTGTGATGCATCAATTCAAGGTCTTGGTTGTGTATTGATGCAACGAGATAAAGTTATAGCCTACGCCTCACGACAACTCAAAGTTCACGAGAAGAACTACACAACACATGATTTGGAGCTGGGAGCTGTTGTTTTCGCACTTAAACTATGGCGGCACTACCTGTACGGAACCAAGTGCGCAATCTACACCGACCACAGGAGCCTAGAGCACATATTCAAGCAGAAGGAACTGAATATGCGGCAACGACGATGGGTCGAGCTGCTGAATGACTACGAGTGCTCCATCAGGTATCACCCGGGCAAGGCCAATGTTGTGGCCGACGCCCTAAGTCGAAAAGACACTGCGCCTAAGCGCGTAAGAGCTCTACAACTCACTATATATTCTAGTCTACCTTCGCAAATACGAGCTGCTCAGATAGAAGCACTGAAACCAGAAAACGTAAGGGCCGAAGCCCTACGCGGGTCAAGGCAACGCTTAGAGCAGAAGGAAGACGGTGCTTACTACGTGACAGGACGCATCTGGGTCCCACTCTATGGCGACTTACGAGAACTTGTGATGGATGAAGCACACAAATCTCGCTACTCGGTACACCCTGGTTCGGACAAGATGTACCACGATATTAAAACTACGTATTGGTGGCCTAGCATGAAGACCCACATAGCAACTTACGTCAGCAAGTGTTTGACTTGTGCGCGAGTCAAGACGGAATATCAGAAACCCTCAGGCCTACTCCAACAACCAGAGATACCACAATGGAAATGGGAGCAAATTTCCATGGATTTCGTTACTGGCCTACCTAGATCACAGCGTGGAAACGATACTATTTGGGTGATCGTGGATCGACTCACGAAATCCGCACACTTCTTGGCAATTAAGGAAACGGACAAATTCTCCACTTTAGCGGAAATATACCTCAAGGAAGTTGTTTCGAGGCACGGGGTGCCCACCTCTATCATCTCTGATCGAGATGCACGTTTTACTTCGGAACTGTGGCAGGGAATGCACAAGTCTTTTGGCTCACGTCTAGATATGAGAACAGCGTATCACCCACAGACGGACGGGCAGTCCGAACGCACTATCCAGACCTTAGAAGACATGCTTCGTGCTTGTGTGATCGACTTTGGCAACAGCTGGGAAAAGCATCTGCCACTTGTGGAATTCTCGTACAATAATAGCTACCACACCAGCATTAAAGCGGCTCCGTTTGAGGCCTTGTACGGACGTAAATGCCGGTCACCTCTTTGTTGGGCAGAGGTGGGGGATAGTCAAATCACTGGGCCAGAACATGTGATAGACACTACTGAGCGGATTGCTCAAATACGACAGCGCATGGCGGCCGCTCGAGACCGTCAGAAGGCCTACGCCGATAAGGGCAGGAAACCATTTGAGCTCCAGGTTGGGGAGCGGGTATTACTCAAAGTTTCACCCTGGAAGGGTGTGGTTCGTTTTGGTAAACGGGGCAAACTTAACCCACGATACGTTGGACCTTTCGAAATCATTGAGAAATTAGACAAGGTGGCCTACAGACTGAACTTACCAGCAGAACTCGGTGCAGTTCACAACGTTTTCCATGTGTCGAATCTGAAGAAGTGTCTGTCAGATGAGACCCACGTAGTTCCTCTGAAGGAACTCACGATCGACGAATAGTTGAAATTCGTCGAAGAACCAGTCGAAATCACGGACCGGGATGTTAAGGTCCTCAAGAGCACTAGAATACCTCTCGTTCAAGTTCGTTGGAACTCACGTCGCGGCCCAGAGTTCACCTGGGAGCGCGAAGATCGGATGAAACAAAAGTATCCCCAACTGTTCGCAAACAGTACAACCACTACTGAGGCTGAAGCTACGGAATTTCGGGACGAAATTCCAGATCAACGGGGGGAGGATGTGACACCCCAGGAAAACCGGGAAAACCATACAACTTAACTAGCTTCCTCAGTGAGTGCCATCAAATTTCGGGACGAAATTTCTTTCAACTTGGGGATGATGTGACAACTCGAAATTTGGAACCTTTCTTGTGCCTTGATGTAACATGCTTGAACGCTATGTGACTAGTTAACTTGTTAACTTAATAATAAATGTGAAGCTTTTATGTGATTATGTGTTGTATTTGTATGCATGTATGTATGTGTATATGTGAGCCGAGAACCCAACTAGAGACAACAAGGACCCGACTCGAGACCATGTGGTCTCGAGTGAACATAACCGATTTGGGCCTTTGGGCCGTGACCTCCTTAACCGGCTAGTAAGCCCTTTAGGGTAAACCATGAAGAACTAGTATTTATACTACACTCATGGCCACACTCACCATTTCTTTTGACAACACCCATACTCCTCCACACACACTCTCCTATCTTCCCTCTCACTAAAACCCTAGAAACATAAACACACCTCCAAGTTCTCGGATCCAATCGGTTGGCACAAGAACTCTCGGATTTGGACTTTGGATCGGCTCACACACGCATCTCACCAACCGGTTAGTATTTATGGTGTTTAGTGATTGATGTTTGTTGTTGTTAAGTGATAAAATGAATGATATGATGTTTATTGTGTTTATATTAGTGCTTTCATGATGTTCTTAATATAGATGATGTCCTTAGTATGTATAATGTTGGTAATCGGATTAACATGTCTTGATTTCGGTTATATGGCATGATGAGTTGATGATATCTTGTATTTAAATGAAGTTTAAACCATTAGATGTAAATGTTCATAAAACCGGTTTGCACTTGGCATGTAATCGGATTAGTATAAAAACCGAGCTTGTGGTGTTATGCTAAATGTTTTGATGATTGTTCATAATTTTGGTAGAATAAGGGTTGAATGTGTTATGAATATGTTTTGAATATATGAAGAACTTGATGAATGTGTTTGAATACATGAAGAACAACTTGAATATGCAATGAAAGTGTGTTGAATATTTGAAATCTGCACTGTTTGATCCGATTTGGGTAAATATTAGACAACAAAACATGTTTAGTGGATAGTACATAATTCTGCATGAATTCTATTGGATAGTACAATCTGTGCAGAATCAGCAACTGTTGGGGAGTCGAGACCCCCGGTTGCGACTCGAAACCTCCATGTTGCGACACCGGTTGCGAGTCGTGAACACCTGGTTGCGACCCGCAACCATAACATGACAAGCCGAGACCACAGGTTGCGAGTCCCGTTGCGACTCGAAACCTTAGCATGATCAGCCGAAACCACGGTTGCGACATAGGTTGCGACTCGCAACCATCCATGATCAACACAAACAGCATAACCCGCAACCATGTTTGCGAGTCCGGTTGCGACTCGAGACCACGCTTATTGGACTTGCTTAGTTACGGGCCTTAGTTAATGGGCCGGCCTTGTGGACTTCTGTGTTAACTGTTTAATGCGTGTTTTGGGCTTAAGTGATTGGGCTGAACATATGGGCTATACGTGCTACTGTTAACTAATTATGTTGTGCACTGTTGTTGAAACTACCATGATAGAACTGTATGCTAGGATCGTTACTTGTACGTGCACTGCTTGGTTTGAATCTGATTATAAATGGTATCTATGTTAGGACATAGTTGACCACTTGCAACTTGACCGACCCTTCTGTGATTAACTGCCGAGCAAACCAAGGTGAGTTCACACCCTCTACAAAGCATGGGGTTCCCTGGGTTGGGAACGGGGTTAAGGAACGTGGATTCCTCGTCCTCCTTGGGTAGGACAGCTATGGTTCAGGAATGTGATTCCTCGTCCGGATGGACGGATAACTCGTACTAGACCAAAACTCTATCACGAAGTCCCTCCTTTTTGTATCGACTTAATCGCCGGGCCAATGGCGAGCGGGTCATTAGTTAGATAGCGCTATTTAGGTCTGACAAACCTCACACCGTGCCGCAGAGGACGGGCGTGAACTAATGGATCTGGGGCATGTCAATGATGATAGACATTGATGTTTTCAGGGCACATAAACATGACTACAGTCAGCAGTCGATATGGTAACGGGTCTAGTGTACGCATGGGGTAGCCCCCACGGCCGAAATGCCTGATAACTAACATGGGGTAGCCCCCACGGCTGGAATGCCAGAGTAACTGGGAATGAACATGTCACATTTTCAAACTATGGGGTAACCCCCACGGCAGGATGCCAGATAAAGGAAACTGTTTTCGAAATAACTAAAACGAACACCCAACTGTGAACTCACTCAACTAGTTGTTGACTCGTTACTACATGCTTTGCAGGACCATAGGTACTCAGCTGGAGCTTGCATGGAGGAGAGTCGTTGTGGGACACGGATTGCTGCGTGCCATGTTCCATTTGAAAACATTTGAACTTATGTTATAACTATTAAACTTATGCTTCCGCTTACAACTTAAACTTGGTTTTGTTGGAACACCAATCGTATTGGTTAAACTTTTGTGATTACTTATATGCTTGTTCAGTATGATTGGTGGCTGGATCCTGGTCAGTCACGCCTCCAAGCGGTAGTACTCCGCGGGTGGATTTTGGGGGTGTGACATTCGAGGGTTTGGATGGTGCGTGCCATTTGGCCATCTGTTTACGGGTGATAGGCAGTGCTCATGTCTAGGCGTGAGCCGAATGATTTGTGCAGAGCTTGCCACAAATCAGATGCGAAACATGGATCACGATCGGAGATGATGGAAGTTGGCACTCCCTGCCTTGTGACTACTTGCTTTAGGTAAATGCTTGCAAGTTTTAATAACTTGTCGGTTTCCTTGATCGCGAGGAAGTGCGCAGATTTGGTTAAGCGATCTACGATCACCTAAATTGTGTCATTCCCGCTTTGAGATTTAGGTAGGCCGGTAACAAAATCGGAATCTGCTCTAATTTCCACATCGGTAACTCTGTTTGCTGCAGTAATCCTGACGACTTTTGGTACTCGATCTTAACCCTGGCGCAGGTCTAGCATTTGCTAACGTATTTTGCAATGGTCGCTTTCATGTTAGGCCACCAGTATAAGGTCTCGAGATCGTGATACATCTTCTCAGATCCAGGATGTATTGAGTAACGAGACTTGTGTGCTTCGTCCATTACAAGCTCTCAGAGGTTTCCGTAGGATGGAACCCAGATACGTTCCATGAAGTAGTGGATGCCGTCACTCTTAAGTTTGAGTTGCTTTTCCATGCCTCGCAAGGATTCTACAAGAAGGTTCTCCTCCTCCAGTGCTTCAACTTGGGCGTTACGAATCTGTTCAGGAAGGTTCGAATGAATGGTAAGCTGAAGTGCACGGACACGCTTAGGTCTGGTTTCCTTACGGCTGAGGGCATCAGCTACAATGTTTACCTTGCACGGATGGTATTTGATTGCGCACTAGTAATCATTTAGGAGTTCGAACCATCGGCGTTATCGCATGTTTAACTCCTTTTGATTAAGTATGTGTTGGAGACTCTTGTGATCGGTGTAAATCGTGCATTTGGTACCGTACAAGTAATGTCTCCATATCTTGAGTGCGAAGATTACAGCTCCCAGTTCCAGGTCATGGGTAGTGTAGTTCTTTCCGTGAACTTTGAGTTGGCGTGATGCGTAAGCAATGACCTTTTCGCGTTGCATCAGCATACAACCGAGTCCTTGAATAGATGCATCAGAATAGATAATGAAATCGTCGGTGCCTTCGGGTAACGAAAGAATGGGTACGCTGCAAAGTTTCTCATTTAGCTGTTGGAACGCGGACTCTTGAGCATCACCAACTTGTAGGTGATACCCTTCTGGGTTAGAGTTGTAAGGGGTTGAGCGATCTTCGAGAAACCCTCGCTGAATCTACGATAGTAGCCCGCCAAACTCAAGAATTGACGGATTTCAGTTGGAGTTCTGGGTGCAGGTCAGTTCCTGATAGAGTCAATCTTAGTTGGATCAACATGAATCCCACTTCATTGACCATGTGTCCCAAGGAAATGGACTTCCCGAAGCCAAAAGTCGCATTTTGGAGAACTTGGCATAGAGTTGTTCATTTCGTAGGAGTTCCAGAATAAGACGTTGGTGTTGCTCGTGTTCCTCTTGGCTATTCGAGTAGATCAGGATGTCATCGATGAATACGATAAGGAATTTATTGAGGTAAGGTTTGCATACTTGGTTCATGAGATCTATGAAAACCGCAGGTGCATTCGTCAATCCGAATGGCAGAACGAGAAACTCGTAATGGCTGTAATGAGTTCTGAATGCTATTTTGGAGATGTCTTCGTCTCGAACTCTTAACTAGTGATAGCCCGAGATCAGATCAATCTTGGAATAGAAACTCGACCCTTGCAGCTGATCAAATAGGTCGTCGATGTGTGGAAGTGGGTTACCGTTCTTGACAGTCACTTTGTTCAGTTCACGGTGGTCGATACACATACAGAAAGTGTCGTCCTTCTTCTTAACAAATAGTACATGGGCTCCCCAAGATGACGAGCTTGGGCAGATGAAACCCTTATCTAGTAGCTCCTGTAATTGCGTGGATAATTCTTCTAGTTCAGCTGGGGCTAATCTATAAGGTGCACGAGCTATAGGCGCCGCTCCAGGAGTTAGCTCGATTTGAAATTCGACTTGACGGTGAGGTGGGAGACCAGGTAATTCATCGGGAAATACGTTGGGAAAGTCGCGAACGATAGGAATATCCTCGATCTTCTTTTCATTCGTTTGGGTATCAGTGACGAGAGCTAGAATAGCGGTATGGCCCTTTCGCAAACACTTCTGTGCCTTTAAGAATGAGATGATGCCTACGACAACACCACTCTTTTCGCCTTGAATAACGCCACGAAATGTAATATCATATAGTAAACATCGTTACGTGTCATCGTTTAAAATCGTTCGTTCAAGTGAACTAATTAACGCCACGGAATGTAATATGATAAAAGCACTTATATATAAGAAGTACCAGCGACGTATCTACCATGCTTTTATCACATTACACCCGTACCGTTATCTAATCACATACCAAAAACCAATCGTTCAAAAATCGTTCTATTCATTCGGGTTGTCAATCGTTCGTTCAATTCGTTTATCTTGTTCACATCGTTTAAATCGTTCAAATCGTTCGTGTTCTAGTTGTGAAAACTAACTTTTGGTCGTCTCGTTGAATACATTCAAACCCGTGTGACTCGTCCATCATTCAACTCGTATTAACACACCACCAAAGGGTAAGTTAACAATCATCAGGTTCTGTTGTTACCCCCATTACTCCCATACATAACCAAGGCGATAGTACGATAACGAGATTTGTCAGATCCTATGGTACCATAACATACTACTGGTCGGCTCGGCCAAAGCTAATGAATGTCATTCGTTATCTAATAACGTCCCAAAAAGTTCGTTCACATTATCGAAATCGTTGTGTTTAATATAAACCATAGTATTCGTTTTTGAAAACATCGAAATCGTTTAACACATATGAATCACCCCAAAACAATTGAAAGCAGTAAAATAGGGGAACTATGTACTCACTTGAGATTGCAAGATATCCTCGATTAAATGAACTTAACAAAGCTCGGCAATCAAAGAATCAAGTGGCACCTAGTAATCGGATCGCTATGTTAATAAATCGACACCTAAATCGGGAGATTGGGTAGAATGAGGTTTCGTAAACCAAATGAGTATTGGAACTCATGGGATATGGTTTTAACAAAGCCTACATTCTGATTCGGAACCTATCCTAAGTGCTTACGACCCGTTATGACCCGTTAAGGTAGTCTACGCTACTTTAACGCGTTCGAGATGCCTAACTAGTCCTATGACAAGTATTATATGCCCTAACATGTTTAAATATGTCGCATAATCAGTTTAGGTGACAAAAGTTAAGTTACATATGCTTAAAATCCAATTATGCATGAAAAAGACATTTTGGTCATTTACCTAAGGCATATAAACTACCTATCATACAATTAATTAAACTAAGTGACCATAAGGTATAACCTCAGAAGGTTATTCCCTATACAACTATGGTCACAAAATATGTTTGGTTGGATCCTAACAATCGACCAAACGGGTCGGATTCGAAAGTTTAAGCGGTTGTTAAAACATGTTTAACTAAGTTAGTAAACTGATTTGATATTAAAACAAAGTGTTTTGATACCCGAAAATAGTTTCATCGCAAAATGCACATAATCGTGCATTTTGACCGAAACTTTGACTCGTCACTTCGACTAATCAACGTGGTAATCAGCAGGTATAGTCACAAGGGACTATAACCATCGTGATTACGCTCACGTTGCAAAGTTCAAACGAACTTTGTCTTGACCAATTAATGGTCAAAGCAGAAAGTCAAACACTGTTTGACTTTCTTGCTTGAATACATAACCAAGCATGAAAGATCACTTACAAAGCGTCCAAGCTTGGAAAGAGATCAAAGAAAACTGAAATATGAAGCCTTCAACCAAGTGGGATAGCTTCAAATCAGAGATTGAGTGAAAGAAACTTGAATGAGCAAAGAATAGAGCAAAAGAGGTGGGTATTTATAGATTTTTAAGAACCTTTGGATCAATGAAAAGTGTTTTTGCATGGATCAAAGCATGATCTTGGCCCTACAAATGTTACACACTGATTATAGGGGACTTGGGGAGCACTTAAACAAGTCCATGGTATCCAAAAACAATGGTTAAAAACAATGGCAGCAGGCTTTTTAGAACAATTCAATGAATCTACCAGATATGGCTGTCGAGGCCCGCGTAAGAGTAAGCATAGCTTACGCACCCCGCGACCAAGTTTCAAAATTTGTCAAAAACAGTCCCTGCATGCATAAAACTTGGTTTTTGATGCATTTAACCCCCGTTAACCCTATTTTAAGGCTCTACAATGATGTTATAGAATAAGGAACTTAAAATATGCTTAAAACATCTCGGATGTCGGTTCGTTTAGTCGTACGATCACGTTATTCGGTTAATTACGGCGAAACTTGAACGGACGCGAAAAACGATCCAAATTACGCGATGAATGGTATTTTGCATTCCAATCACTAAAATAAAATATTTTAATGATTACAAAAATTTTTGGATGTCCGGATATGTTCAGAACGTAAGATATGCGTGTAAATGCAAACTTATGCACTTTTTGACGCTTTTAGTCCCTATTGATCAAACCGCATACTGAACCCTTCAAAGCCTATTTCTAAGCTATGTAAAGGATATTTAGGGTATGTTTAGCTTATGATCTTGTTCCGGAATGTTCGTTGCTATACGAATTGGTAGACTTTCGCATTTTGTCGTAATTAGTCCTTGCGATCGAATAAACTTGTTTTTGGCACACCATACCCTTCAAAACTTATTTCTAAGTTATGTAAAGGTTATTTAAGGTATGTTAAGCCTGTGTCACTGTTCCGAGTGTTTGTCGGTTTAAACTGATTACGTTTACACATCAGTTTGCGTATAACTTTCCAGAATGTGATTTAGAGCTTGAAATCGAACTAGAATCAAAACGTGAAATCATTAAACTCAAATAAACAAATATTGAGACCAAAACCCATTGTTTCATTGATAATTGATATTGTTCTACATCGCACGGTGTTTACAGAGCACAAAGGTCACACCAATATTTAATGGAGGTGTACGGTTGGACAACTGACCGCACAGTGGTGTGCGGTTAGGATAGGGGAGTACGGCTGGTTGACTAATATGACATTTATATTTAATATTTTAAAGTGTGTGGTTGGGCTATAATGTGAGGCTGGATTTGGTTTTATCACAATTATTATTTTAATTATACTAACACAATACCATGTTATAATCAACCAAATACCAAACATTTTATTTACCACTCATAATTACAACGTATGGTGAAATATAAAGGAAATGATACGAGGTTATAAGTGCGAGTTGTCACATTATACCCAAGTTGAAAGAAATTTCGTCCCGAAATTTAGCATGCGGTTACTGAATAAGCTAAGTGTTTTCAGGGGGTGTCACATAAACACCCTTAATCATTTGGTATAACTTATAAATAGAGTAAGCTGCTATTTTCGTCTATGCTTTCGGTCGTTTTGTCTCTTTCATTTAAATAGTTTTTTTTCTCACATCCGGGTTCTTGTGGTGTCAAAATCATTTCATTGTCATGTCATCCACCTGACTATCTCCATCCAATAGCAATTTGGGCTTTTTACTTGATATTCAAATTTTTGATAGGTAGGTACAACTTATTATGTTATATAATCTTCTTAATTGAAGAATAAGTGGACCAAGTTCTCTACTCTCTCTCTCTCTCTCTCTCTCTCTCTCTCTCTCTCTCTCTATACATCCCTCCATCTCTTAAACCGGTAGTCATCCCCATCTGCAGCACTGATGACCACCATCCCCATCTCCAGCTAAGAAACCAACGTCGGTAACAATGGTGACGATGGTGGTGACGCACGAGTGGTAAACCATGTATGGTGATGGCTATGAATAACTACCAATTGTATTCCTCTTCTTGATTTGTTATGGCAGATGAACTCGTTTTTGTGGCGTGCGGTGAGACGTTCTCAAGGAAGACAACTAGGTGGGTGGGTTGTTCTTTCTCTATCTGAAGATGTCATGAAAAAGAAGGTGGTTAGGCTGGGGTTATAGATTTTTCAAATATGTTACGAGAAATGGGGTGGTAGTTGATGGTTTCAATCGTTGTATAAGGGGGTGGTGGTCGTCTCTTTAAGAGAGGGAGATAAGGTGGGTGGGTGTGCAACTATTCAGTGATTTTAATATCTTTCTTTTCTTTTTAAACATGGGATAAAAAGACATAAATACCCATCATCTAAGGTAAAAAAATGGATGGTGTTAATCAAGTGGATGACACTGACAAGATTTTGAAACAAGGACCCAGATACGAGAAAAAAAAAAAGTTTTTTAGATGAAAGTGGTAGAGTAGGTCAAATCACAAATACGAAAATGATAGTTTCCACATAAAAAATGAGATCAAGAATAAAATCTAAAATAAATCTTAACCTAAAAAAATAAATTATTTAACAACATTATAAATAGTTTCTAAACTGCGATTCTTACCACTCACATAAAGCCATAAAGGTATGTAATTTACAACTATCATTAGTATATATGTAATTTACAACTATCATTAGTATATAAGACCTAATAATTCATTATTAGTTATCTCATACATTAAGCACCCATGACCTAATGGTGTTCATATTTAGATGCAAAAAGTTGTTCCTAATAAGTCTAATAGCTTGAGCACCATAACATAACCCATGCCCTAATCTTAAACTTAGTACGTTTAAGGAGTCAACCATGTAGGCCTGCAACCGAATGCTCAGGGAACTGTTTGGCGAAAGTTATGCCCTCGTTAGAGTGAACCATAGTCAACAACTGAAACCTCCGGGACACTATGCATTGTTACCCCAAAAGTCAGCTACAATAAAGAACCAATGACCCTTAAAGTAAAAAAAGAGAATAAAATCAAGGTTATAAACTCACAAGGATTTACAAAACCTTTGACAAACACCTTGAAAATAATTTTGACCTTATGGCTCAAGACTTCTTACATTTTAAGTTCTCAATACTTTAACTTCATTTTAGAGCTTTGAAATGGGGTTAACAGGGGCTTAAACGTGTCAAAAATGGATCGAAAACCAAGTTTGGAGCTTCAGGGACTATAACTGCCATTTTTGAAAGTTGCTGACCTGCAAGGTCCTTACGGACCGTATGTATAACAACCCCAACGTAAAATCGAGACCCTCATAATATTTCCGACACCCTATTATATTTTAAAATGTCCCAATATGTCTTTAAATATACCCCATACGCGAAAACGGGCCTCAAATACATTAAATAGTATTAAAAATAATAAAAATTTGAATTTTTGGGCTGAGGCGGGCCGCGTAAACCCCACCTCAACCTTCACTTAGGCCGCGTGAGACCAAGATGTGGCGCAGCTCGATGTGGCCACGAGGCCTAACACCCGGCGGCCCTACATCGCCAGGTCGAATTCCAGATTTACCTGGGCTACCGCCACATCGCCAGGTCGAATTCCAGATTGAACTAGCTCCAGGAGCAGCACCCATAGTTCGCGCACCGTATCGCTTAGCTCCAACTGAACTGGAAGAACTGTCTAAGCAACTGCAAGAACTCTTGGATAAGGGTTTTATTCGTCCTAGCTCTTCGCCTTGAGGAGCTCCAGTATTATTCGTGAAAAAGAAGGACGGTACCTTCAGGATGTGCATTGATTATCGCGAGCTCAACAAGGTGACAGTGAAGAATCGCTATCCTCTTCCACGTATTGATGATTTGTTCGATCAGTTGCATGGATCGAGCTACTACCCGAAGATTGATCTGAGGTCAGGTTACCACCAGCTGAGAGTCCGGGATGAGGATGTCTCCAAAACAGCATTTAGAACTCGTTACGGCCACTACGAGTTTCTAGTTATGCCATTCCGGTTAACGAACGCACCCGCGGTCTTCATGGATCTAATGAACAGAGTGTGCAAGCCCTACCTAGACAAATTTGTGATTGTTTTCATCGACGACATCCTGATCTACTCTAAGAGTCAGGAGGAACACGAGCAGCATTTACGACTCATTCTGAAGCTCCTTCGAACAGAACAGTTGTATGCCAAGTTTTCAAAATGCGACTTCTGGCTTCGTGAAGTCCACTTTCTAGGCCACGTGGTAAACAAGGATGGGATTCATGTTGATCCATCCAAGGTAGACTCGATCAGGAACTTGCCTGCACCGCGTACACCAACAGAAATACGCCAATTCTTGGGTTTGGCGGGTTATTACAGAAGGTTTATTAAAGACTTCTCAAAGATTGCGCAACCGCTTACATTACTGACACAGAAGGGTGTCACCTACCGTTGGGGTAGTACACAAGAAACTGCTTTTTAGCACTTAAAAGACAGGCTCTGCAGCGCACCTATTCTTTCATTGCCAGAGGGCACGGACGATTTTGTGGTTTATTGTGATGCATCCATTCAGGGTCTTGGATGTGTGTTAATGCAGCGCGACAAGGTCATTGCTTACGCTTCGCGCCAACTTAAGGTCCATGAACGGAACTATACTACGCACGATTTAGAGCTGGGAGCTGTTGTTTTTGCGCTTAAGATATGGCGACACTACCTGTACGATACCAAGTGCACTATCTACACCGATCATAGGAGTCTCGAGCATATCTTCAAGCAGAAGGAATTGAACATGCGTCAACGTCGATGGGTTGAGCTACTCAATGATTACGAATGTGCCATCAAGTACCATCCGGGCAAAGCCAATGTTGTGGCTGACGCTCTCAGTCGAAAGGATACTATACCTAGACGTGTGCGAGCACTACAGCTCACTATTCAGTCTGGTCTTCCTGCTCAAATACGAGATGCTCAGGTAGAAGCATTGAAACCAGAAAACGTCAGGGCTGAAGCCTTACGTGGCTCAAAGCAACGATTAGAACAGAAGGAAGACGGCGCCTATTATGTAACGGGGCGTATTTGGGTCCCACTATATGGCAACTTATGCGAGCTTGTAATGGACGAAGCACATAAGTCTCGCTACTCGGTACATCCAGGTTCGGATAAAATGTACCACGATCTTAGAACTACGTATTGGTGGCCCAGTATGAAGGCCCACATTGCAACATACGTCGGCAAATGTTTGACTTGTGCGAGAGTCAAGGCGGAATATCAGAAACCATCAGGCCTACTTCAGCAACCCAAGATACCACAGTGGAAATGGGAGGAATTTTCCATAGATTTTGTTACTGGCCTGCCTAGATCTCAACGTGGGAATGATACTATTTGGGTGATCGTGGATCGACTCACAAAGTCTGCACACTTCCTAGCTATCAAGGAAATGGATAAGTTCTCCACTCTAGCAGACGTATATCTCAAGGAAATTGTCTCAAGGCACGGAGTGCCGACCTCTATTATCTCAGATCGTGATGCACGATTTACTTCAGAACTATGGCAGGCAATGCACAAAGCTTTTGGCTCTCGGTTAGATATGAGCACAGCTTATCACCCTCAGACGGATGGGCAGTCTGAGCGTACTATCCAGACTCTGGAAGACATGTTACGTGCATGCGTTATCGACTTCAGCAACAGCTGGGAAAAGCATCTCCCGTTAGTGGAGTTCTCGTACAATAACAGTAACCATACTAGCATCCAAGCCGCTCCATTCGAGGCATTGTACGGACGTAAATGCTGGTCACCTCTCTGTTGGGCAGAGGTGGGGGATAGTCAGATCACAGGTCCAGAACTTGTAGTTGATGCTACTGAACGGATTGCACAGATACGGCAACGCATGGCGGCGGCTCGTGACCATCAGAAAAGTTATGCTGATAAGCGCAGGAAACCGCTCGAGTTCCAAGTTGGGGATCGAGTGCTACTTAAAGTCTCACCCTGGAAGGGTGTGGTTCGTTTTGGCAAACGGGGCAAACTCAATCCGCGGTATGTCGGACCATTCGAAATCATAGAAAGAATAGGCAAAGTGGCCTATAAACTAAACCTACCAGCAGAACTCGGTGCAGTTCACGACGTCTTTCACGTGTCGAATCTAAAGAAGTGCCTGTCAGATGAGACCCTCATAGTTCCTTTGAAGGAGCTCACTATCTACGAAAAGTTGCGATTCGTCGTGGAACCTGTTGAAGTCAAGGACCGGGATGTTAAGCTCCTCAAGCACACCAGAATACCTCTTGTTCGAGTTCGTTGGAACTCCCGGCGTGGCCCAGAGTTCACCTGGGAACGCGAAGACTTCAGGCATCTAAGCTTGCGAGACTTCTATTTGATGCTAGGAGAAACCAGTCTATTACGCGTAGCACCTGCACTTAGTCTTTTTGGGAAAATACGTCAGTTTTCACTGGTAAATACAATTTAACCAACTCATTTTGAAAAGGTTTTAAAAATTGATTTGAATGCCCGTGGCACAAAACATTTTATAACTTGGGACAATTATTTGCCTATAATCTTGTAAAAGAATAACATGTTTGTTAGCGTTCAGTATCCGGGTCGTGCCGAATTAAAGTTTAATAGACACACCACATAGTATAGTTCCGCCGCGAGATTTATTCTCGTACCGACTGTTATACTTTATTTAATGCACTACGGGTGTACGCCTACACCCGTATGCTAAGGTCGTGGCCATTCTTTGAATGATGCCAAGGATATCCGGGACATGGTCATTAAGCCCCCAAAGGCGTTATACAAACAAAACAGCATTTTCAAACGGGTCACATTGATAATACCCAACTACTAATGAGTTAGGGTCAATTGCCCGACCAAGCGGTATTTTATATACCGTACCCCAAGCCCGTATAAGGGAAAATAAGTTAAAAGTATTTACCTGAGCTAAATATAAATTTAATCCCAGCCGTATACCACCAAGCAAGTACAGATAGCTTTTACTGGGCTCCTAAATCAGGAACGAAGGTTTTTAATAACCTATTAGATTTCTAACGGGTCTTTAATTTGGCCTAAGCCTAGACCGGTTAGTTCTTAAATGAAGATTACGGTTTAAAGGCACGATAAGGCGAAGACCGTTTTTAGAATGTGGTTTTGACCCAACAAGCTTGCATACTTGTTTAATATGGGTAACTTAATCACATTCTGGATTTTGAGACCGAAATGATATGGTTTGACCCGTTTCGGCTATAATGGGTAAACTAGTTACCTACACCGATCCGAACGCATAAAGTGCGTAACGAGTAACCATAAGAGTCATATACAAGTTTCCTAAGTTAATATGCCTTAAACATGTTGTGATATCGGAATGATACCTTCCATCATGCCCCAAATGGTTTTAAACCCAATTTATGCCTCATAAGGGCATTTTGGTCATTTTAAAGGGTGTAAAAGGGTTTAACTAATAACCTGAGTTACAGGTCTGATTAAATCAGTAAATAAACTTAATTTACTAAGTTATAACAGTAGGGTATTAATCCTTATGTGAAATTTATCAATCTTAATCATTCTAGACACCGTATGGGCGTTTTGGTAATTTCACAAATGCCTAAAAGGTCAAAACAGAAATTCTGAGTTTAAGTTATCCTCCTACTGTTAAAATATAAAATTTTACTGAATACATCAGTAGGTTTCAATCCCATATGCTTAAATAGGTTCTAGTGCATACTTATGTGCTAAAACCGCTTAAAAAAGGCGATTTGGAGCCATTTCCGGGTTTTATAAAGAAAGCTGATATTTTTAAAATTCCAGAAGGCTCAAAATAATATATTTAATATATTAGATCAGTAGAAAAAGGTTTGGGGTCAATCGGATTTATAAAACTCATTTTATGGCTTAAAAGGGCAAAACCGACATTAGCCGAATTAAGCTTAGAACACTAAGTTATGCTCAGCCTAAATTTGAATAAAAATCTTTAAAAATCCCAAAATATTATTTTAATACAGTAGGTATAAAGTTTTATACAAAAATTTGGGTTTAGATAGGCTATATGCAATTTACGCTATTTAATTACCAAAGAAGCTTCTAATTACGCTATTGAGCATAACTCCTAATCTGGACCTCAAACTGATGTCAGATTTTATGGACAAGTTTATAATTCAGTAGTGAAGGTTTCTATCCTCTCACATTTTCAAAAATATTGTTTTAAAGTCAAAAGGGCATAACGGTCAACAATTCGGCATATAACGGAAACTTGCAAATGAATAGGATAACTAAGGATTCAGGTTGTGTAACCTCAGAGGGTTACACTAACCCATAACATGATCCTAAAGGAATCCTAAGGCATATCTAAATAAGTCTAATTCTGGTCAGAACTGAAAGTCAAAGCAAAAGTCAACTTTCGCGACTTTCGGCTCCGAACCGGGCCTATACTTAGAATTGTCGGGTTGAATCATGCTTAGACATGTTCAACTAATATTTACCAAGTTATTAATGTGGCAAAACTGATTTTATGACTTCTAATTTAATAGTTATGCATTTTATTTAAAACTAACCCGTTTGACTTTAATTTGACCCGACAATTAGACTAAGTAAACGTGGTAATTAGGAGGCGCCCTTTTGAGGGTTAATCACCTACCTAATTACGGTCACGTAGCCATGTTCGTTCCGAACCATGGCTCAACCGATTAAAAGTCAAAGCGTTTATCGAAACGTTTGACCTTTCGGCTATAACCGCTAGAAATTTAAACTAGGCACGAAAGGGTACTTACAAGAGGTCCTATGAACTGAAGGAGGTTCTCAAAAAGAGTTCAAGACCCTCACAAATTAGAGATCATAGCAGATTTGAAGGAAATGGTGCAAATGAGAGCCAAATTCAATGGGTATATATAGGTTTTTTGAGGACCGTTAGGATCGTTTCTTGATAAACGTGATCACATCTGGACCGTACACCTTTACCCCTTGTTTTAGCAATCTATGGGCTGCCCAAGGACTGAAGAAAACCATTTGCAATTGATTAAAACAGCTGTAACAGCTGGTAACAGCTGGAAATCAAGTTTCTAAAATGGCAGTTTTGGTCCCTGCATGCTTCTAGCCCCTTTCTGATGCGCTTGAGGCCCGTTAAACCATTTTAAGGCTATAAAATGATGCCTAAGCATAGGAAATATGAAACATGCTCAAAAATATGCCGGATGTCGGTTCGTTTGGTCGTACGGTCACGTTGTTCGGCTAATTACGACGGAACACGGACGGACGCGAAAAACGATTCAAACGACGCGACGAATGGAATTTTATCATGGCGATCACTAAAATAAAATATTTTAGTGCTTACATAAATTTTTGGGTGTCCGGAGATATTCAGAATGCGAGATATGCGCAAAAGTGCAAACTTGGGCACTTTTTGACACTTTTAGTCCCTGCATGACATAAAAGTTTATTTTTGCGCACCAAACACCTCTAATCCTATACCTAAGCTATATAAAGGATAAATAGAGTATGTTTAACTTATGAACATATTCCGGAAGGTCTGTTACCATACGATTCGACCTCCTTTTGCAGTTTGACGCAATTAGTCCCTTAATTGCGCAAAGTAGCGCGAAATGCCGTTTAATGACATCTAAGCCTTCCATGGCCCATATTAATCATTCCCAAGTATATACTTAAATATTACTATGCTCTCATTCGCTTAAATGGTCACCGAATGGCGTAGATTCAAAAGTTGACGCTTTAGGCCCCTCTATGCCGCAACTTGCGCATTTCATCATTTATTAGCATTGAAGCCTCATTTAATCCATATTAGACATCCTTGATAGTATTATTAAACATCACGATGCTTCGGGTTCGCTAAAAAGCCATTCAGAGGTATAATTAAACATATTGACGCTTTTAGTCCCTCTAACTTGCAAAGTTGCGCGTAACTTTACTTATAGGCATAAAAACCCTTGTTGGCCATTACTTGGCATTGTTAAAAGGTCACTCAGAGGTAAGAATTAACATGTTGACTCTTTTAACCCTTCATTGCGCAAACTTTCAATTAATTACGCAAACGACCACACTTTATCATCAAGTGGCACATTTGTGAACATCCCCATCGTGAGAGGTTATTTAGAAACTTATTCTAGGTATGCTAACACTTCCAGTCCTTTCAAAATCAAAGTTTTCGATTTTTCGAAAAATTAGTCCCTAAATTTCACTGTTCGACTTTATTAGGGTTTATTACACGTGTCAATACATCATTGGACGTGATTTTTACGAGGTGTTACATCCTCACCCCCTTAAAAGAAATCTCGACCTCGAGATTTGCTAAAATGCTGGAAGTTTCTTTTGTCGCATAACGGACTTAATCTTTCATAGCATGTCTGGAGTCTTTCCAAGCTCCCAAGTTGACCTCTATCTTAGGTACATGTATCCCTTTCGAGTATTCTTAACCTGCCGGTCCTTAATCGATACAGGTTTCTCATCATATCATAGATCTGCCTATCATATGAGTTAATGCTTCTTGACTTATTGGTGAAACACATCCTTAAATCCTTAATGTGTAACGTATTGCGAGATCCGCCAAGCTCCTTAAATAGGTTTTAGCTTATAAGCTATTTGATCTTGATACATTCGATTCCTTCAAATGATTTCGTATATTCAGAGCTTAACTAGCCTAACAATTAACAGATTGGCACACCTTTCCAGGGTGATATCTTTTGTTGAACTTTATTTCTTAACAAGAACTTAGGAGGTTTGCTATTTCCATGAATCCTTGATTCTCTACCGAATACTGGCAACTTATAAATGATTATGGATTTGCACGATCTTATTCGTTGTTTCCAAGGCAACTTTCAGATCCTGATAATTGGACTTACCAATTTTCTGTCTAACAATAGATGTTTAACATCTCATCTACACAAGGTCTCCCAAGGAGCAGCCTTGATACTTATATAACAACTATTATAGAAAAGCTAATCTTAAGGTGAGATGGTTATTCCAATCACTGCTTACAACTAACCTTAAGGGATAGCTAATCCTTTAAGTCAGTCGAATAAATCGACGATCCTGGGCGGCTGATGGAAATTCTTAATTGTTGTCTAATTAGGGTTGCGGTAATCAATGCATAAGCAAAATGAACCGTCTTTCTTAATTAACTACATTGAATCCTCAGAATATTGAGTTAGGCTATAAAAATCCTCTATTTCAAAACTTACTTAATCAGGGTTTCGATTCATCCAATGATGGTACTAGCCGTCTTGGAGATTTCATATTAATACAACCCTAAATGGGATATAAATCTTAACTCTACTTGCCTCTCAGGAGGTAACAGGGTAATCTTAGGAGAAGAAAATTCAAGATACAAGGCGGTTGTAGAGATTTTCCAAATTTCAGGCTCCAGTTTACCCATTATTTCTCGTGTCAAATAAATGACTTACTCATGTTATAAGTCCACGAATTCCTTAATCGGGAACATTTGCATGAAAACTTCCATTCTGGATATCTTCTTTGAATACCATTAGTTGACTTTAGTACCATATGACCATCGGGATATCTTTGTGGAAGCAATCTATGGAACATATTAAGATACATCAATCCTCACATGGCGCTTTTATCATACTGTCTGGTATTCGCAATCGATTGAGATCAAGGAGTTATCAACTGTATATGCCGACGCACTTCCTCTATAGAGAAGATACTTCAAAAATTTACGGCTGAAGGTTTCTGATGGGAACAGAAGAAACGGTTCTTATGATTTCGCTTGTAAGTTTTACCTTACACTTAATATCTGGGGTTCTTACGGAATATTTTCTAAAAGTTTGCTAAGCTTATGGTTTTATGAGAAACTTATCAGTACCCGAAACCAAACGAAATTCTTAGTGCTAAAATCACAATAGGGGGGTTTATCTAATATCATTATTAATGCGAACTGCCTCTAATCATTCATCAGGAGGGTTAAACGCCTCTATTCTTAATCCTTTTAAACTCAGCTGCAGAATCTTTAACAATTTCGAGGCAGTCTTAGCTTTGACTGGCTATTTCTTAATATATATAACATGAGTAGCTGAGGTAGATCCTTACTGGACTTACAATGAGCAGGTTTTGAGAACTTTTCATGACTTTTCTTATATCCTTTCAAGCAGCTGTGTTAATTTCAGTTTTGGAGACTAACTTCATTAACGTTGAGGCTCACATCTGTTGCGCCATTAACACTTGTCGCATCTCTAGCATCGCGACTATTGTTTGTACTTTCCGAGTTTTCCATACTCGAAGCTTTGGTATTAAATACCAATTTCAACAAGTGCTCAGGCAGTCCTTATCATGTTTCTTCCTTGAATTGCCAAGGGCTTAACATAAAAAGTCTTGATAACCACTTGCTTCTTATTACCCACAATATGGGTTTAGCTATAAGATGACCAATCCATTCCTATCAATATATCGAATCCCTCTATTTCAATGGAAACAAGGACAGTGGAAAAGAATGGTTCCTAATAACATCCATCTAATATTGCTGAAGCAGTTTCTAGGGTACCATTGGCCAATCCTACTTTATACTTAACGCTTAGAGTTTTTAACAGGCAGATTTAAAGATTTACAAAATCCATTGTCTACAAAAGACTTATCTGAACCTAAATTAAGTAATATTCTAGCATGAGCGTTATTGATAAAGAAAGTACCTGTTGCGATGTCGTCATCCTGATTAGCTTCTTGAGCATCCATTTGAGAGTTTTCAGCGTTGGTCTTCTTAGCCTCCCCAGGCTTCTTGGTTTTATTTGGGCAATTAGTCCTGATATACCCCTTCTCGTTGCAACCATAACAGGTTGCATCTTCCAGCTTCTTGCAATCCAACGTCTTGTGGCCTTTGGTCTTGCAAATTCCACACAATTTAGCACGTGGGTCTATCGTGCATTTTCCAAAATGTTGCTTTCTGCAGTTACTGCATTTGGGTTTTGCCTTCTTTGGCTTGGACTGGTTTGAACCGGCCTTACCCTTTTTGCAACCTTTATTTGGGGTGTCATCGGACTTTCGCTTATAATCCTTCAACGCACGGTCCACAACGTTGTTTACGGCTACATCTATCATAGCCTGTAACTCGGTGCCCGTTAAATTCAGTCTTGCATCATCATTCTGATTAACTGGATGATTGGGAGTTTCGGAGGGGTCGGCCATGATGATGCTTCGAAGGCTACAAACTAAGTGGTAATAATTTATTTAATCATATAGGGAATTGTCGAACTTGATAATTAAATAGCCATGGTGCGAACAAACCATATAGGCCAATAGATAGTATAAGATTTATTTGATTATGTTTTGCCTAGGTTTTTAAATAAACCATCTTTGGCGTTCACACAGAATCTAATCCTTCTTATTAGACAGGGGATATAAGTCACAACTGTCAATGTCGTACAGACACTTTATACAGCACAAAGGCTTTTTTTTTAAAGGATTCTTTAGATGGCACAAAGCCTTGTCACAAGGACAATCTAAAACATAATCAATGATTCCTTTGGATCGGAAAATTTCATAACTCATTACCTTTTGACAGGAAGTTATGAATAACTATCTTTATCATGAATGCATCTTTGCCCATAGGCATACATCTAAAAAGGATGTTTTGACATATACATCATGTTCGATGATTATTAGCCATGATTCCTATTGACCATTTAGGCTAAAAGAAGGGTTGGAAGATTTCTAATACAAGGATGACAAGTGTGATTTCATCGCATCACCCATTGTCAGGAGTGTTAACACGTTTTCAGGTGTTTAACAAGGATCTGAATCTCTTTAAACAGGTCTTACCATCGTAGCCAGGTCCCTAACGACATTCAAGCTAGGTTATACCCTTTGAGACTCTTTTTAATATAAATACTGGCAGGAAAGGAATGATATTTATTTTATTCAGGATATTCATTATAATTATCCTAAATTTATTTAAAATATAACTATGGCACAAAAAGCCGAGTCACGTAGACAAGTTTAATTTATAACCAGGATTTTCACAGAATCGAGGTATTTGGGTCTGAATCACAGTTCATTACCCTTTCTTGACAGTGAGTTGCAGACTTCTATTGTCTCTTAGTCCAAGAGGACGTTATTTATTACCCGCAGGCACTTCATCCTTAAGGGATGGCTATTTTACTTACAGGGAATTTTAAATAAATCACAATTTTCAAAGATGGCCTGTGTGATTTATACTGCATCACAATTTGCCCAGCATGTTAACATACTTTCAGATGTTAACCAAACTTTTGGAATCTTTTGGACAGGTTCTACCATCTTGGCCATGTCTATAATGACTCGTGGCAAGGTTTTACCCCGAAGATTCTCTTTTAATATTAAACGCAGAACAATCCTAAGTTAGATGTTAATTATGGATCTGAATCTAATTATGGAGATACCATCTTGGCCCTGTCTTATATGACACCTGAGCTAGGTCTTGTCCTTTTTAGATTTTGCCATCTTATAATAATGGCAGATCCTATAATAGGAACGTTATTTTAAATCTAACCATCCCACTAGAATTCATACAGGCACATGGTTGCCCTAAACGGGACTTCTAAGGAGTGATGCTGTCCTTGAAGGGACAGAAGGATAAATATGCCTTTAAAAGGATTACTAAGGAAAACGAGCTTTAATAAAAAGGAGTTTCTTTTTCATTTTATTTCTGAATGCTTCTCCTTGGCTTCACGTTAACCCCAGTCGCAGCACAAAGCTCGGCCTTCCCTAGGCTTCTAATGGGGAGAAATTCCATTACGGCTTCTTTGCTTGGCGACGGATATAGAATTTAAAGCAACAGTTCTCCGAATACAGATGAAAATATTCCTATGTTAAGTCTAGACTCAGAAGGTCAAGGAATGTGCTATTGTGTCATTGAGATTAAACACAAAAGGCTAGTCTTTAATTCACTCAACGTTGGCTCTGATACCAACCTGTCACACCCCGATTTTACCACGTGTCACCGGTGGGCCCGGTGGGGGTTCCGTGACGTAGTTGATATCATCATAGTCAAACCACACAATTTAAATGCACAGCGGAAGCAAAATATATTACAATCCGATATGAAGTAATATCCAAGTATTACAAACGGAAAGTAAAAGATCCACAGGCGGATCGCAAGATAAAATAAAATATTGTTCAACAGACTTCAGGCATCTAAGCTTGCGAGACTTCTATTTGATGCTAGGAGAAACCAGTCTATTACGCGTAGCACCTGCACTTAGTCTTTTTGGGAAAATACGTCAGTTTTCACTGGTAAATACAATTTAACTGACTCATTTTGAAAAGGTTTTAAAAATTGATTTGAATGCCCGTGGCACAAAACATTTTATAACTTGGGACAATTATTTTCCTATAATCTTGTAAAATAATTACATGTTTGTTAGCGTTCAGTATCCGGGTCGTGCCGAATTAAAGTTTAATAGACACACCACATAGTATAGTTCCGCCGCGAGATTTATTCTCGTACCGACTGTTATACTTTATTTAATGCACTACGGGTGTACGCCTACACCCGTATGCTAAGGTCGTGGCCATTCTTTGAATGATGCCAAGGATATCCGGGACATGGTCATTAAGCCCCCAAAGGCGTTATACAAACAAAACAGCATTTTCAAACGGGTCACATTGATAATACCCAACTACTAATGAGTTAGGGTCAATTGCCCGACCAAGCGGTATTTTATATACCGTACCCCAAGCCCGTATAAGGGAAAATAAGTTAAAAGTATTTACCTGAGCTAAATATAAATTTAATCCCAGCCGTATACCACCAAGCAAGTACAAATAGCTTTTACTGGGCTCCTAAATCTGGAACGAAGGTTTTTAATAACCTATTAGATTTCTAACGGGTCTTTAATTTGGCCTAAGCCTAGACCGGTTAGTTCTTAAATGAAGATTACGGTTTAAAGGCACGATAAGGCGAAGACCGTTTTTAGAATGTGGTTTTGACCCAACAAGCTTGCATACTTGTTTAATATGGGTAACTTAATCACATTCTGGATTTTGAGACCGAAATGATATGGTTTGACCCGTTTCGGCTATAATTGGTAAACTAGTTACCTACGCCGATCCGAACGCATAAAGTGCGTAACGAGTAACCATAAGAGTCATATACAAGTTTCCTAAGTTAATATGCCTTAAACATGTTGTGATATCGGAATGATACCTTCCATCATGCCCCAAATGGTTTTAAACCCAATTTATGCCTCATAAGGGCATTTTGGTCATTTTAAAGGGTGTAAAAGGGTTTAACTAATAACCTGAGTTACAGGTCTGATTAAATCAGTAAATAAACTTAATTTACTAAGTTATAACAGTAGGGTATTAATCCTTATGTGAAATTTATCAATCTTAATCATTCTAGACACCGTAGGGGCGTTTTGGTAATTTCACAAATGCCTAAAAGGTCAAAACAGAAATTCTGAGTTTAAGTTATCCTCCTACTGTTAAAATATAAAATTTTACTGAATACATCAGTAGGTTTCAATCCCATATGCTTAAATAGGTTCTAGTGCATACTTATGTGCTAAAAACGCTTAAAAAAGGCGATTTGGAGCCATTTCCGGGTTTTATAAAGAAAGCTGATATTTTTAAAATTCCAGAAGGCTCAAAATAATATATTTAATATATTAGATCAGTAGAAAAAGGTTGGGGTTAATCGGATTTATAAAACTCATTTTATGGCTTAAAAGGGCAAAACCGGCATTAGCCGAATTAAGCTTAGAACACTAAGTTATGCTCAGCCTAAAATTGAATAAAAATATTTAAAAATCCCAAAATATTATTTTAATACTGTAGGTATAAAGTTTTATACAAAAATTTGGGTTTAGATAGGCTATACGCAATTTACGCTATTTAATTACTAAAGAAGCTTCTAATTACGCTATTGAGCATAACTCCTATTCTGGACCTCAAACTGATGTCATGGACAAGTTTATAATTCAGTAGTGAAGGTTTCTATCCTCTCACATTTTCAAAAATATTGTTTTAAGGTCAAAAGGGCATAACGGTCAACAATTCGGCATATAACGGAAACTTGCAAATGAATAGGATAACTAAGGATTCAGGTTGTATAACCTCAGAGGGTTACACTAACCCATAACATGATCCTAAAGGAATCCTAAGGCATATCTAAATAATTCTAATTCTGGTCAGAACTGAAAGTCAAAGCAAAAGTCAACTTTCGCGACTTTCGGCTCCGAACCGGGCCTATACTTAGAATTGTCGGGTTGAATCATGCTTAGACATGTTCAACTAATATTTACCAAGTTATTAATGTGTCAAAACTGATTTTATGACTTCTAATTTAATAGTTATGCATTTTATTTAAAACTAACCCGTTTGACTTTAATTTGACCCGACAATTAGACTAAGTAAACGTGGTAATTAGGAGGCGCCCTTTTGAGGGTTAATCACCTACCTAATTACGGTCACGTAGCCATGTTCGTTCCGAACCATGGCTCAACCGATTAAAAGTCAAAGCGTTTATCGAAACGTTTGACCTTTCGGCTATAACCGCTAGAAATTTAAACTAGGCACGAAAGGGTACTTACAAGAGGTCCTATGAACTGAAGGAGGTTCTCAAAAAGAGTTCAAGACCCTCACAAATTAGAGATCATAGCAGATTTGAAGGAAATGGTGCAAATGAGAGCCAAATTCAATGGGTATATATAGGTTTTTTGAGGACCGTTAGGATCGTTTCTTGATAAACGTGATCACATCTGGACCGTACACATTTACCCCTTGTTTTAGCAATCTATGGGCTGCCCAAGGACTGAAGAAAACCATTTGCAATTGATTAAAACAGCTGGTAACAGCTGGAAATCAAGTTTCTAAAATGGCAGTTTTGGTCCCTGCATGCTTCTAGCCCCTTTCTGATGCGCTTGAGGCCCGTTAAACCATTTTAAGGCTATAAAATGATGTCTAAGCATAGGGAATATGAAACATGCTCAAAAATATGCCGGATGTCGGTTCGTTTGGTCGTACGGTCACGTTGTTCGGCTAATTACGACGGAACACGGACGGACGCGAAAAACGATTCAAACGACGTGACGAATGGAATTTTATCATGGCGATCACTAAAATAAAATATTTTAGTGCTTACATAAATTTTTGGGTGTCCGGGGATATTCAGAATGCGAGATATGCGCAAAAGTGCATACGTGTGCACTTTTTGACACTTTTAGTCCCTGTATGACATAAAAGTTTATTTTTGCGCACCAAACACCTCTAATCCTATACCTAAGCTATATAAAGGATAAATAGGGTATGTTTAACTTATGAACATATTCCGGAAGGTCTGTTACCATACGATTCGACCTCCTTTTGCAGTTTGAAGCAATTAGTCCCTTAATTGCGCAAAGTAGCGCGGAATGCTGTTTAATGACATCTAAGCCTTCCATGGCCCATATTAATCATTCCCAAGCATATACTTAAATATTACTATGCTCTCGTTCGCTTAAATGGTCACCGAATGGCGTAGATTCAAAAGTTGATGCTTTAGGCCCCTCTATTGCGCAACTTGCGCATTTCATCATTTATTAGCATTGAAGCCTCATTTAATCCATATTAGACATCCTTGATAGTATTATTAAACATCAAGATGCTTCGGGTTCGCTAAAAGGCCATTCAGAGGTATAATTAAACATATTGACGCTTTTAGTCCCTCAGACTTGCAAAGTTGCGCGTAACTTTACTTATAGGCATAAAAACCCTTGTTGGCCATTACTTGGCATTCCCGAGAGTATAATTAAATATCATGAAGCTCCCGGTTTGTTAAAAGGTCACTCAGAGGTAAGAATTAACATGTTGACTCTTTTAACACTTCATTGCGCAAACTTTCAATTAATTACGCAAACGGCCACACTTTATCATCAAGTGGCACATTTGTGAACATCCCCATCGTGAGAGGTTATTTAGAAACTTATTTTAGGTACTCTAACACTTCCAGTCCTTTCAAAATCAAAGTTTTCGATTTTTCGAAAAATTAGTCCCTAAATTTCACTGTTCGACTTTATTAGGGTTTATTACACGTGTCAATACATCATTGGACGTGATTTTTACGAGGTGTTGCACTCTCCTTCTCTCTCTCGTGAAGCCGACGGCAACATCCCTCGTTCCTCTCGAAGCTTTTGATTCGGACCATCCTCTCCTCTAATCGGTTAGTGTTTGTGTTTACCTATTACATGTTTGATGATGTTGTGATGTGTGTGTGCTATAATATTCTTGCATGATGATCTAGGGTTCTTGTTAGCATGATTGATTATGATGTTAATTCTTAGTGTTCATGAAATCGGCTCGTATGTGTGTATTGGAATATGTTCATGTTCATCGGATTGCATACTATAGATCTAGATTCGAATGCTTGATAATCGGCTGTTGTGATTTAAATAGTCAAGGTGGTTGTATGATGGTTAGGGTTCGCATATTGATATAAAAGTTCATAAATTCGATGACCCGGATTGATTGGTTGAATGTTGTTCATATCTATGATATTAGGGTTCATATGAATTAAAGGATAGTTGCTTTGTTTGATCGAGATTTTGCAAGATCTAAAACTGATTGGTTATTGATTGATAATTCCCTAAATGGAAACCACGAAACTGATGGCAAGATTTTAGAAACAATTAAACTGATCGCACAAGTTACCCAGTCGCACAAGTGCCAGACGCACAAGTGCAGTCGCACAAGCTGGGTACAGTCACTTTAAGCACCGTATACAACTCTCTTATGCATGATCGCACAACATATTGTGGATCGCACAAGCCTGTGCCGATCGCACAATATGTTGGGCCACACACACACGAGTAAACTGTTGGTGTTATTGGGTCGGACAGCCCAAGACCCCAGTCGCACAAGTACTCTCGGGTCGCACAAGTTAAGAACTGTCTAAGTGTTTGGGCTGTATGATTCATAGGCTGCATATGCTTTATTGGGCCGGGATTATGATGAGTCGCACAACCCATTGCGGATCGCACAAGACTGTGCTGATCGCACAACAGGTTGGGCCGGACATCTAAATGGGTTTTATCTGTTGAATCGCACTAATGGATCGTATGCTAATGTTTAACGTATTCTAAGTGTATGCCTCGTATACCATGATCACTATGTTCATAACCTGTTAACTTATGTGTGAGCATACGTGCATTACTTGAAACCAAAACCTGACTTGTATGGTAACCATGTTAGGACGTGGTTGACCACTTATAGCTTAAGTGACCATTTTGTTTATCTGCCGAGCAAACCAAGGTGAGTTCACACTCTTACCAAGGCATGGGATTCCCGGTGGGTAGGGAATGGGATTGAAGGAATGGGATTGTACAACTACTTGGACTTACACCGTTACTAGACTATCTACCATCGTCCTCGGTTGTGAAGGACCCTTACGTAAAACCTACGTAAACATGTGCTTACTACTGTCCTCAGGGTTCGAGGGACACTTACGTAAAACCTACGTAACCTTATACTTACTACTGCCTCGGGTCATGAAGGGCACTTACGTAAAACCTACGTAAACCCCCGCGTACCATTGTCCTCGGGATAAGAAGGACACTTACGTAAAACCTACGTAAACCTCGTACGTACTACTGTTCTCGGGTTAAGAAGAACACTTATGGTTACAACTAGTCTAGTACATATACACATGGGAAACCCCCACTAAATGAACATACAAGTGACTTAGTTAATGACGCATGATGATGCAACGAACTTACTGTTACGAACTTGCTTACTGTGAACTCGCTCAACTAGTTGTTGACTCTCTGTTACATGCCTTGCAGGACAATATGTATGCATGGAGTTTGCACGGGAGGCGCGGTCGTTGTGGGAACATGGACTGTTGAGTTCCATGTTAAACATTTACACTTTATGAACCTATTACTTATGTTGGGTTTTCACAAATATGCTTCCGCTGAATACATTAACTATGTTTGGTTTCGATCACCTTTTATATTGATGGGTTGAGATTTATTTATCACTTGAAATGTTCAATATGATTGGTGGCTTGATCCTGGTCATGTCACGCCTCCATGCAGTGGTACTTCGCGTGTGGATTTTGGGGGTGTGACAGACTGGTATCAGAGGCATTGGTTATAGTGAACTTGGTTTTAATATGGGGAAAACGTTTTTTTTTTTATTAAAACCGGACTATAACCAGAACAGTGCTCAACGATCCACAACGACGCCTCGCTCCACGTGCAAGACTCAACATCCTAGGTAATATGGTTTATGTATTATTGCCTACTTGTTAGATTACATAGAACTTTGCTCATGGCATGCTTAGATACACATAACCACTAATGCTTGAGAACACTTGTGTGCTTACTCTCTTCTGTCATCGCACTTCTCGCGAACCTCTCTCACTTATGTTCCCTTTGATATGAAGATCATGAGTGGACGCGTTAACATGACTCAAGCCTAGTTGACGGCTCTGATTAACGAACAAGTTGTTGCGGCACTTGCAGCCGCACAAGCAGGAGGTCAACACGCTCAGCCACCTGTTTGCACTTTCAAGAATTTCATGGACTGTCGTCCAAGCACGTTCAGTGGCACTAAAGGAGCAGTCGGACTCCTCCATTGGTTCGAAAAGCTCGAGTCAGTATTTGAAATGTGTGAATGCCCTGAGGCTCGCAGGATGAAGTACGCCACTGGTACTCTAGAAGGCATTGCGCTGACTTGGTGGAATGCGCAAGTTCAGATTTTAGGGCTAGCAGCTGCTAACGCCACTCCTTGGAATGATTTCAAGGAACTCATCAAACGAGAATACTGCACACGTGATGACATCCACAAGTTGGAAGTGGAGCTCTTTCATCTGAAAATGACAGGGTCGGAAATTGAAGCTTATACAAAACGGTCAAACGAAATGGCCATCTTGTGTCCAACTATGGTGGACCCTCCAATCAAGCGCATTGAGTTGTATCTCAAGGGGCTAGCGCCAGAAATTCAGAGCCATGTTACATCGGCTAACCTCGATAATATCCAGGACATTCAACATCGTGCTCATCGCCTCACAGATCAGGCAGTGGATCAGAACAGGCTGCCTAAACGTATCAGTGCTACTACTACCGCTACCACCCCTGCTACTCCTACTACTCCCAGTGACAACAAAAGGAAATGGGAGGGGGATTCCAGCAAGGGTTCAGCCACAGTTCAGTCCTAGGTTCAGCAGCGAAAGACTGACAACTATCAGAGCCCTGGTCAGCAATCCTCGGGCAATCAGGGAAGGGGTGTGTATCGAGGAAATCACCCCAGATGCAACAATTGTAACAGACACCACAGTGGCCAGTGCAACAAGGGTCGTTGTCAGAGGTGTCTCAAGATGGGTCATGAGGCCAAGGATTGTAGGAGCCCACGACCTGTAACTCAGGATCGCCAGTAGCAGCAGCAAACACCGCAGAATCAGCAACAGGGCAACAAGGGATGTTTTCATTGTGGCGCTGAAGGTCACTTCAAGAGACACTGCCCCCAGTTAAACCGAAACCAGAACAACAACAACAACCATAACCAAGGCAATAGGAACAACAACGGGGGAAATAGCAATGATGGGAACAACGGCGCTAGGGGTCGTGCATTTGTGCTGGGGCAGGGTGACGCAAGGAACGATCCTAACGTGGTTATGGGTAAGTTTCTTCTCGACGACTTTTATGTTACTGTTTTGTTTGCTTCGGGTGCGGATACCAGTTATATGTCTTTGAAAATTTGTTACCACCTGGTAAAGGAGTAACATGACCATAAGTCGGAATGACATTACCGTGTGGTGGAAATTGATATAACTTGGAAACAAATGTAATTGCGGATGCGCCCTCAATACTGTTCACTGTGACTTTTTATTTAAACTTGAATAAACTGGGATTCACTCACCAGTATTTCCCACTGACAAAATGTTAAACGCGTTTTAGGTAACAAATGTGAAAGCCAAATAGAAGCCAGCTGGACAGCACTGAAGGCTTGGAAAAGTGGCAATAAAGTTACCTAAAATAAATAGATGTTTTTATGAAATAAAAATAGGTTTTATTCCTATGAAAAGTGCGTACTGAAAACTTGGGTTTTACCCATGTGTTTAATATTATGGAAATGTGGTATTTTACTCTGATAAAATATTTCCTAACTACGGTCCTGATGAAAATTTCCGCTGCTAAATTTGATAATAACGAGATACCACCAGAACTGGCTCACGGCCGCCCGTTCCCCGGATTTTACCAGGAGGGAACGGGGGCTGTGACAAAAGGTGGTATCAGAGCTATGCCACTGATTCAGCCACAGAAGTGTTCTGCTGACATCAAAATTCGAAGTGTTAGGAAATAAATTACGGAAATACGTGCATAATTGTATTTTCTTGTTATGTGTTATCTGACTATTTGTTAGTTTACAGTATGAGCGACCAAGGACTATCTGACGTGTACCGTCAATTGTCTGGTTCGCCTAGAAGCGAAGGTGTCTCTTCTCAGCCTACCCTCTCGAGGTACTCTGCTGATACGGAAGAAGGAATATTCGTATTTAAGGCTCAATCTGAAGAGCCATTTTCCCAGAAAAAGAAAAAGAGGGGATGGTTCAGTAGGGGAGCACACGAGCGTAGAAAGTGTATGAAAAAGTTACAGGAACAGTGAGTGTTAGCCGCAGCCAAAAGAGAAACCGATGCATATGCCCAGGATATGCTTAATAGGGGAATAACTAATATCCATATCTTAGCAACCACTGCAACTGACCCTAACCTGGAGCAAATGTTAGCACCTTAACCACAACCACCAATTCCTGACCAAGAAAACCCTGAAAATCAAATAGAAATGCCTGATTTCAACCCGGAGGAGATACCTAGGGTACCTGCACCAAATCCCCTAGACCCGAATAATTACGACCCCTGGTGGGATGATGTTAGGGACAATGTGCAACACTACCCGATACAGGAAAATGTGCCAATGCCCAACCTAGAAGCCTACCCAGGGTTAGATCCCTATTTCAATAATGATGCATACATTAGGGAGATCTTAGAGAATCCTTACCCATACCAGGCCCCGTACCAGAAACCCGCACCCCAGATTCTGAATCCAGTACTAGAACCTGCACCCCCAATGAGTGGAGAAAACGTACAAGAACTTAGGACTTTCGGTGAGGAAATTTTAGAAAGCAGTGAGAGAATGAGACAGGTGGGAGAGCGTCTCGTATGGAAATACGATGAGCGCAATATGGATTTTTGGATGAATCCATATCCATGAATGTGACGATGGAAACGGTAGTAGTAGTAGTAGTAATAATAATAATATAATAATATGTGTGTGTATGTGTTAGAAAAAAAAAACTACGGATGCATATTACTAGTAGTGTAGTTTTAAATTTCAGTCGGTATTGTAATTTTAATTTCAGTACTGACGCATACTATAAGAAAGTGTAAAAGTCGCAATGCTCGACGCTTTTGACCAAAGTGCGTGTTATGTGATTGGCTATATTCAAATATTATTTGTGATATTAATATGTGGTAAATGTGTAAAACTCAGATGGACAACGAAGTGAATCAGGAAAACCAGAATGATAATATCTAGAACGACAACCACTCGAATAATGATAATCTGAATAATGAGAATCCGACACATAGTGGCACAAGGAATCATAGATGCAATGCCATTTATTATCCAAACTGTTAAAGAAGCTGAAAATAAAAGTAAGCATAGCAGTAAGCGACCAACTGAACCTGAGCACAGTGTGAACAATGGACCAGTACTTCAAGCGCCCATTCCCAAAAGAAGAAGAAGAATCATGCCATATGGTTGTTCTTATAAAGAATTTTGGTCCTGCAAACCAATAGAATTCTCGAGCAATGAAGGACCCATTGCAGCTCTACGCTGGATAGAGAAAACTGAGGCTGTTCTAAAAATAAGCAAGTGTGCTGAAGAGGATAAGATAATGTTTGCTTCTAATCTGTTTAAAAACTCAGCTCTAGAATGGTGGAACACTATCCTCCAGTCAAGATGAAGTGATAGAATTTATAGCATGAAATGGGAGGAGCTTAAAAATATGGTAGAAAGGAAATTTTTCCCTCCCAATGAAAAAGAGCAGATAACAAATAAGTTTCTAAACCTCAGGATGACCGGGGTAGATAGTAAGGGCTATACTACCACATTCTTTGAATACGCTAGAATAGTACCAACCCTTGCATCACCTGAACCGGTATTAATCTCCCGTTACATCTGGGGATTAATTGGAGGGATTAGGCATTTAGTCAAAGCAGCTAGACCTCAAACCATAGAAGAAGCTGTAGAACTAGCCAATACCTTGACTGATGAACTAGCGCGAACTAGAGAAGAAGACCAGAGGAGAAACCTAACCCAAAGGCTTACTCAAGAATTCCGTTCTGGGAATTCCAACCGTAGGAATGTAGGTTCTACCTCTGCGCCATACTGCAAAGCCTGCATATATAAGCATTCTGGAAAATGCTCCACTTACTGCGATTTCTGCAAAGCACCAGGACATAAGGAAGAAACCTGCAGAAGGAAACCAACCAATGGACTGTGCTTCAACTGTGTAGAAAAAGGTCACATCAAGCCAAACTATCCGAAATTGGCTCCAGCTGCGAACAACAAGAACCCTAAAAATCCTAGAGCATTTGTTCTAACTGCAGATGAAGCCAAGATGATTCCGGACATCATAGCTGGTACGTTTTTTGTTAATGATATTTTTGCTAAAGTATTATTTGACTCTGGTGCAAACCAAAGTTTTATTAATACTTCATTTTGCAAACTTCTAAATCAATTATTAACTAAACTACCACAAGAATGTCTAGTAGAGAGCACAAATGGAGAAACCGTTAGGATTTCTGAAATCTTCCAGGGAGCAAGAATAGAAATTTTTAATCAAAAATTTATTGCAAACCCAATGAATCTGGCAGGATTTGATATCATATTAGGAATGGATTGGTTAATAGCCAATAAAGCCAGTATTTTGTGTGATCAAAAGTCGATTCAAGTAAATTCACCAAAGGGTGAAAAGATCACAATTAAAGGAGATAAACCATCTAGATCCACTAAATTCATCTCTGTGATGAAAACTGCAAGTTGTACAAGGAAAGGATCTATAGTGTATTTGATTTCTATAATCACTAACACTAAAGGAAAAGAACTAAAAGACATTCCAGTAGTATCTCAGTTTTCAGATGTCTTTTCAGAAGAATTGCCAGGACTACCGAGAGACGGGGAAGTTGAATTCAGAATCCATCTGCTACCAGGGACAGCACCAATTGCCAAAGCACCTTACCGTTTGGCACCCGCTGAAATGCAAGAACTGAAGAAGCAATTAGAAGAATTGTTAGAGAAAGGATTCATACAACCAAGCTCATCACCATGGGGAGCGCCGATTTTGTTCGTTAAAAAGGACGGATCAATGCGTATGTGCATTGACTACCATGAATTGAACAAGGTCACATTTAAGAACCGGTATCCATTACCAAGGATCGATGATCTGTTCGATCAACTTCAAGGAGCTCGATTTTTCTCTAAAATCGATTTAAGATCAGGATATCATCAATTAAAGGTACAGGAAGAGGACATTCCTAAGACTGCATTCAGAACAAGGTACGGTCATTATGAATTTACTGTCATGCCATTTGGTTTAACCAATGCCCCAGCTGCATTTATGGACATGATGAACCGAATATGTAAGCCATATTTGGATAAATTCATAATTGTCTTCATTGATGATATTCTAATTTACTCTAAGAGTAAAGAGGATCATGCAATGCACTTGCACTTACTTTTAAGTCTATTAAGAAAGGAAAATCTTTACGCTAAGTTTTTAAAGTGCGAGTTTTGGTTAGAACAGGTACAATTTCTTGAACATTTAGTTAATCATGAAGGAATTCATGTGGATCCAACAAAGATCGAGGCGATTACCAAATGGAAAACCCCCTGAGTCACCAACAGAGGTTAGAAGTTTCTTAGGATTGGCCGGTTATTATAGAAGATTTATTCGAGATTTTTCTAGAATAGCCATTCCCTTAACTAAGTTAACCTGTAAATCTGTTAAGTTTGAATGGGGACCAAAACAAGAAGAAGCCTTTAGAATCCTTAAGCAAAGATTAACCCATGCACATATACTAGCGTTACCAGAGGGAACTGAAGACTTTGTAGTCTTTTGTGACGCTTCTAAGTTAGGTTATAGATGTGTGTTGATGCAACGTGAAAAGGTTATAGCTTACGCCTCTGGTCAGCTTAAGAATCATGAAGAAAATTATTCAACCCATGATTTAGAACTAGGAGACATAATTTTTGCCCTAGAGATTTGGAGACATTACCTTTATGGTAGTAAGTTTACCATATTCACATATCATAAAAGTTTAAGGTATGTTTTCGGGCAAAAAGAGTTGAATATGAGACAAAGACGTTGGATGGAATTTCTTAGTGATTACGATTATGGTATCCAATATCATGAAGGAAAGACAAATGTAGTGGCAGATGCCTTAAGTCGGAAGTAGCACGAAAAGCCAAAAAAGGTACGTTCTCTTAAATTAAATCTACAAGTAGATTTAAATGAACAGATTAGAGAAGCATAAGAATCAGTAATCAAGGAAGACACTGAAAAATTAAAAGGAATGATTAAGGAATTAGAACAAGGAACAGATAGAATTTGGAGATTCCATAAAAAGAGAATGTGGATACCTCAAATAGGAAACCTACGTCACCATATATTAGAAAAAGCCCATAAGTCTAAGTATACGATGCATCCAGGAAGTGATAAAATGTGCCAGGATTTAAGGAAAATTTTTTGGTGGATAGGAATGAAAAAAGACATAGCAGTTTATGTTTCTAAATGTTTAACTAGCTCACAAGTTAAAGCTGAACATCAGAAACCCTCAGGTTTGTTACAGCAATTAGAAATACCAGTTTGGAAATGGGAATTGATAACAATCGATTTTGTTACCAAATTACCCAAAACAAGAAAAGGTAATGATACAATCTGGGTGATTGTAGATAGGCTAACTAAGTCAGCTCATTTCCTACCAATTAAGGAAACTTTTAGTATGGAACAATTAGCCAAATTGTATGTAAATGAAATTGTTTCATTACAAGGGATTCCTTTATCAATTGTTTCTGATAGGGATAGCCGTTTTACCTCTCATTTTGGGCAAGTTTCCAAAAAGCAATGGTAACCAAGTTGAATCTAAGCACAGCTTATCATCCTCAAACGGACGGACAAAGCGAAAGGACAATTCAGACAATGAAGGACATGCTTAGAGCTTGTGTAATTGATTTCGGAGGTAATTGGGATGATCACTTACCTTTAATAGAATTTTCTTATAATAACAGTTATCACACGAGTATCAATGCTCCACCATTCGAAGCACTTTATGGACGAAAGTGCAGAACCCCAGTCTGTTGGGCAGAAATTGGGGAAAAGCAACTATCTGGGCCTGAGATAGTACAGGAAACATCTGACAAGATCATTCAAGTCAAGGAACGACTGAAAGCAGCACGTGACCGACAGAAGAGCTACGCTGATAACAGACGTAAGCCGTTAGAATTCCATATAGGTGATAAGGTATTGTTAAAAGTCTCTCCTTGGAAAGGAGTGGTAAGATTCATCAAAAAAGGAAAGCTAAGTCCTAGGTATATTGGACCTTTTGAAATTATTAGAAGAATAGGACCTGTAGCTTATCAGGTACAACTGCCAGAAGAAATGGCAGAAATACATGATGTATTTCATGTATCTAATCTCAAGAAATGCTTAGCCGACGAATCACTCGTAGTGCCTCTTAAGGATACAAAGGTAAATGAACAACTCAAGTTTGTAGAGAGGCCTCTACAGATGGAAGATAGGAAAGTCAAGAATCTTAAGCATCAGAGATTAGTTTTGGTCAAAGTGAAGTGGGACTCCAAAAGAGGACATGCGTACAGATGGGAGCTTGAATCAGAAATGCAAAGGAAATATCCACACCTATTCCAGTAGATCTCGAGGACGAGCTCTAAAACAAGGTGGGGAGGATATAACAACCCCAACGTAAAATCGGCACCCTCTTAATATTTCCGACACCCTATTATATTTTAAAATGTCCCAATATGTCTTTAAATATACCCCATACGCGAAAACGGGCCTCAAATACATTAAATAGTACTAAAAATAATAAAAATTTGAATTTTTGGGCTGAGGCGGGCCGCGTAAACCCCACCTCAACCTTCACGCGGGCCGCGTGAGACCAAGATGTGGCGCAGCCCGGTGTGGCCACGTGGCCTAACACCCGACGGCCCTACATGCTGACCCAGCTAAGCTACTCGTTGACCCAGGGTTGACGCGGGCCGCGTAAGGCTTTGCCTAATCTTACACGAGCCGCGAGAGAGTCCGGATCAGCACCTATAAATAGAAGCATTGGATCTCAGTTGAATTCGTTCATTTCTTTCTTTCTTAAGCAAATTTCTGAATGGTGGGCATTATACCCGAGTCTAAAACCCCCCCTAAATAGCAAGGTTCTGCTACGATGTAAGTATCATAACCCCTGGAGACGTATTAGATACTCTGCCCGATTGATCTATGGTTCCGTAACGGCTGTCGTGGTTCTGCCCGACGTAGTCGTTGGAATGCCGTCTCGGGGAAGGTATTACTAATGTTAAAATGGGTTATTATAATAACACACGTGCATTTGTTTAATTTATAGATTATCACCAGAAAACCCTAAAGGATAATCTAAGACAGCAATGTGAGTAATCCTCTTTTTGTTAACTGTTTTTACAAAACCTTAAATATCTTTCCATGCGAATAACAGTTATTGAGTATTTGTAAGAATACAATTGCAGTCGGCAAATTTGGGGTTTTGTATACAAAATTTGTTACCACCTGGTAAAGGAGTAACATGACCATAAGTCGGAACGACATTACCGTGTGGTGGTAATTGATATAACTTGGAAACAAATGTAATTGCGGATGCGCCCTCAATACTGTTCACTGTGACTTTTTATTTAAACTTGAATAAACTGGGATTCACTCACCAATATTTCCCACTGACAAAATGTTTTTAAAACGCGTTTCAGGTAACAAAATGTGAAAGCCAAATAGAAGCCAGCTGGACAGCACCGAAGGCTTGGAAAAGTAGCAATAAAGTTACCTAAAAGAAATAGATGTTTTTCTGAAATAAAAATAAGATTTATTCCTATGAAAAGTGTGTACTGAAAACTTGGGTTTTACCCATGTGTTTAATATTATGGAAATGTGGTATTTTACTCTGATAAAATATTTCCTAACTACGGTCCTGATGAAAATTTCCGCTACCAAATTTGATAATAATGAGATACCACCAGAACTGGCTCACGGCCGCCCGTTCCCGGGATTTTACTAGGAGGGAACGAGGGTTGTGACAGTATGGACCCATGCTTACGGTCCGTAAGCAGACTCCAGCACAGCAGTTTTGTAGAAACATTGAATCTGGCCAATCCCACCTATTCCAATGGTTTTTAACCATTGTATTTGCATTCTATGGACTGGTTTTGAGTACCCCAAGTATTGCAAAACCTTGTGCCCAAATGTATGGCCTAGATCATTCCCTCCTTAGCAAGAAATGATCCTAACGGTTTTGCGAAAACTATAAATAGGCATGCCCTTCATTCACTTTCTGCACACTTGATCTGAATTACACTCTAAGTTGGAGCCTTTGCTTCATACCTGAGTGATTTGGATCAAGATCTTCCTAGCTTGTACCCTTTGTAAGCTTCTTTCGTTCTTTTATCATTTTTCGAGCGTGAAAGTCAAACAGTGTTTGACTTTCTACTTTGACCACGAGTTGGTCAACACGAAGTTCGTTTGAACTTCGCAACGTGAGCGTAATCACGATGGTTATAGTCCCAAGTGACTATACTTACTGATTACCACGTTGATTAGGTATAGTGACGAGTCGTACATAAGTTGAAAAACGTTACCCAAGTTCTTAAATCATGTATATTTGTGAGTTTACATCAAATGAATCTTAAAAACATTTGAAAATTTGAGTATCAAAAGCGTCTATGAACCTAATGATCAATCAATAATATGTGTGCTGACATAGGAAGCACTCAACCCGGTAGACGATTTAAGTGTCGATTCACATCGACAGGGACACAAAAGCACTATAAGTGGCGACACAAGGACCGTGAGTGGGGATCGCCCGTACCCGATAGATCTACCCCCTATTCCGTGGTCCTTAAAAGGAGTAATGGTGCCTAAGTAAGCGCCTATTCGCACGTGATCCAAGAATTCATTCCATAGCTTAATCATACCCTAATTAATATGTATTACAAAAGAAAAGAGGGACATAAACCCATTGGCTTGTCTCGTTGTTCGCACGCAGACCAACCCAATCCCGTTGTAATAACTAGGACATTCCCGTCACTAATCATGAAAATCATGCACGTTTTGTAGAACCGGTATGTTGAAATTCATTTGCAACATGGTTTATAAATATGTGTTTTCGTTCATCGAAATAGTGTTTTCTTTTGCAAAAACTTGCATGTCTTTCCACCCCCGAAAACATTTATAAAAATGTAAACCGTAAAAAGTGAGGGGGTTATGAACTCACCTTGACATTCCTGTGCAAAGCTAGCTTAGCGTGATTCCGTAGTGCCGTTCCAAGAACGTGAAGTAACTAGCGTGCATCTATAGTATTCCTAACAGGAAATAACTTATCTGTTTCTAGTTTAACGACGTAGTTAAACTACGTGTCCGAGCTCTACCGAATCGTTAACTCAACGATTCTAAGATGGTGTTAATATTTTGGTTTGAAATAACCAAACTATTCATAGTTGATCTCATTTATGACCAGGATAAAACTAAGTCTCGAAAACGACTTAGTTTTCGAATGGTTTAAAATATATATATAAATAGACTTATGTCGTTGTGTTAGTTGTCGCGAATAGAAATACGTAGGTGTATAGTGGTTCGTGTCGTCGTAGTTGTCGTAAGATGGAAATAAATAAACATACATACATACGTATCTATTTATCGAGAGCTTGACGTTTGAAATGAGTTCAAACAATTGTAGTCATTTTATAAGAATATTCGGAGTCTAAATAATTGAAAGTAATATAAATGATTATGTTTACTTCATAAGATTTCCGAATACTAATCATTTGAAATAAATATATAAACTATATTTAGTTCCTAAGAAAGTTTAAAGTCGACGTGTAAAACAAATATAAACCGTTATACTTATTTCATAAAAAAGTACGAAGTCGATGTGGAAATTAAATATTCGAATCCATGACGTTTGAAATGAATGTCAACTAATATAGTCATTGTATATAAGTTTTTGAAATCTCGTCGCTTGAAAATGATATAAATAACTATATCCATGTTATATGTTTTTCGACTAGTCGACTTTTGAAATATAACTTATTATATTCGTTTTATATACGCATTCGAGCTTTCAAGCGTTATGGATCCGTTTTGTGAGTCGGGGTACGTCGTCAAAATAATTAGTACACTTTATATTTCTTTAAAGAAATACTCTGATTTCCGGTAAGTATCGTTTTTATGAGATAAATGCGTTTGTATTTCGGGTTTTTTAACGAAAATCAGACAGAGTTTCCTCTATTTTTGGAATAACCCGACAACTCAAGTTGTCATATTTTTTCAAAACTTAACAATAATTCAATCGGTTTCAATCAATATATAATAATTTTCGACAAAATAAATCGTAAATAAACACTAGAGGTATCGGTCGAGCATGGTTTCGCGTAGTCTAAAAAAACTATAAACTTCTAAAAATAACTCGCTACTCCTAAAAATTTACCGGGTTTTCGTGTTGACTATGTTTGAACGAACTCGATCTTTAGGTAGGTTACTATGCCTGAGGATTATGGTCCCACCCGGTCCCTCAATGAAGTGACAAAGTTGAGTTTATTAACTACCCATCGAAATTATACCAATACCTCTAAAAGTATTTCTCCCCAATTCAGGGATAGTAGTACTCTAATCCAGAAAGATAAAGCGGTCTCAATCCAGGTATAGTAATGGTTCCCAACACTCGGGAATGTGTACTATTCTAAGAACGTGCGTGTAGTCCCAAGCTAGGGTGCCGTATGTATTTCCCAAACCGGGGAAATAATGTGTTATCCCAAACCATGGACACTTGTTTTTAGTAAAAAGTTGTTAACTCACTTTAGGGTGTGGGATGTATCAAAGGTCTTGTGAGGACGACGTGAACGGGCATAGTATGCAAGCAATCACCAAGACATTCTTAATAATGTTTACACGTCCTGAGTGACCCATAATAGGGTACGGTTGTTTCTCATAAGGTTGAGTTCCAACAGTACTCTAAACGAGGTAGGTGTTATTTCCAGCCGTTGTCAAAATTGGTGACACATGTTGCATCATGCCTACAAGAGTTTGGACGGTATGTTTGGTTCGACCATTCGTTCGTGGATGCTAAGTAGTGCTCATGCACGTTCGTGAGCCGAAGGATTTGTGCACGGCTTGCCACAAATCGGGCATGAAACATAAGTCATAATTAGAGACAATGGGAGTCGGCACCCTATGCCTAGTAGCTACTTTCTTCAAGTAGATATTTGCAAGATTCGAAAACTTGTCGGTTTCCTTGGCCACGAGAAAACATTATGTTTTAGTCAGGTGATCCATCACAACTCAACAATTGCCATCTTCGAGTTTGAGTTACTTACCCATGCCCTCTACATGGACTTGGCTAAAAGGTTTTCCTCTTTCTCGAGTATGGAAGCTACCGTTCCCAATTCTAGATTATGAGTAGCGTAGTTTCCTCGCAACTTTGCGTTGTCGAGCTACGTAGGCAATGGTTATCATGGTGTCGCTTCAGCTAGTGATTCGAGTACTCGAATGGGTATACTGCAACAAGCAGTAATTTCATCAATGCCTTGGGCAGGATATAGCGTAGGATAGGAGCATCTCATAGCTTACCCTTCAATTGCTAGAATTGCGCATTCCTGAGCATTTTCCTAATGCTAGGTGACACTCCTTCAAGGAAAGGCGGGCTTTGCGACGTTAAAAGTTGCGCGTTCGAAACTTAGCGTAATGCGGTTTGTGTCGTAGAAGTTTTTAGGGCAAGGCATAGGAGTCGTTCGGATTCCTACTGGTTCTTGATGCAGGTTCAGATCTCATTGAAGAAAGCAAGTGACAAGTCTGTCTAGGTAAGGTAAATTCGAATGTCGTGACTGGGGATCTATATCAGTCGTATCAGGTTCCAGGGACAGTGCTTGTGATATCTCCACCTCTGAGGTATTCTTGGCTCATTGCCCCTCGGGTCATATTCGTAAAGAGTAATTCGTTCGAGCGTGGTTTGTGTAGAATAGGGCGAGATAAGAACTTGGGAGTTCGTAAAGTATATCATGAATAGTGAAAACACGCAAAAGAGTAGTCGCAATCCCATGCGTTCAACTCGAGGAAAAACATAAAGGTTTCGGGATTAGCAGCAAGGGTTTATCTGATGTCAAAGATGCTAACACACAAATGGTATGAGGTTAAACATGAAGAACGTCGTTCACCGATAGGAGTGTTATATCGATATGGTTGGCACAACAAGAACTAGCTGAAGAAGGATGAATGTCGTACAGGTTTGTAGTTTAAGGTTCACTGAAATTTCCGTCAAAGTTGTTGGGCTCCCCTCATGCGAAGGGGGAAATAATTCACCTTGATCGATAAACTTAGATAAGTTTGCGGTTTATCGAGTCGGTAAGTGTAACATTCCTATTTTTATATAAGAATTTTAGGGTTTGGTTAAATTTATTAACCACTAGTAACTAGTAACTAGTTTATTTTTAATATAAATCCTCAACCCAAATAGTTTTAAACACTATTTTATATATAGTTGGTTGAAATATTATTCTAATTAATTGGGCTGTATATGGTTGACCTTGCTAATAAAATAAAAGTATATGAAAAACTTATATTATTAGACAAGTATATTACGGGTAAGTCGACTGTTAGAAATATGAAGTAAGTAGACGGGCCCAGGGAACCGTTTAATAATTAAATCATAAAATACATTGTATTTTGAACCCACTCTAATTTTAATGAAACTTAGACTCAAATGTAGACAAGAATATACTCGTTCTAATGATATATTTATTATTTTCTAGAATATCATATTTTACAAGTTATACACGCCAAATAAGTGAAGCAGTTAAATTAATTATAATAAATAAATAATAAATAAATAAAATAAAGTTACATTTTAAATTATTGAATCGATTACTGTAAGATGAAATAAACTAATAAAATAATAAATAATAAACGTAAAATCGAATAGAATAAGAATAATAAAATAATACATAAATTTAACATTTGAAATTGTGGGTACACATAATCAGATAAGAACAAAAAATAAGTAATAAAATAATGAAATTTCATGAAGGTATATACGTGTACCTTTGAAAGAACAAAATCAAAGTTAGTGTCACACTTAAATAATTAAATAATGATGTAGCTGTCTACGTTGCTTACACTCCACACATTTCAATTAGTATAAATAGATAGGATGCCATACCTTTGGGAAATTGATCAAATTCTGGCTCTAGCTCTCGAACGCCCCTTCTCTCTCCCTAAGGGTCTGTTTGGTATGGGGTAATGGAATGAATGAGGGAATGGAATGGACGAGGTAATGGAATGGACAAAGGAATGCAATGGATCATTACTATTCCATGTCTTGTTTGGTTACCATGTGAGAATGGAATGAATTATTATCGTGTATTGTTTGGTAGGCAAGAAAATTAAGGAATAAAATCAGCGATGAGTGGTGGTGGTCAGTGATAGTGATTGTAGGCGGTGGCAGTGATCGGTGGTGGCGGCGACGATGATGGGTGGAGGTGACGGGGGTGGTGGCGGAGGCCGTCGATGGTGGTTGGTAGCGGCAGTGGTTGGTGGCGTTGGCGACGACGGTGGCGTTGGCGATGATGGTGGTTGGCGACGACAGTGGTTGGCGGCGAGCGGCGTTGGCGACGACGGTGATTGTTGGCGGCGACGGTGGTTGGTGGTGGTGGCGATGGTTGGTGACGGCGGTGGCGGTTGTTGGTGGCGGTGGTTGGTGGCGGCGGCGGTTGGTGGCGGCGGTGGCGGGTGGGTGGTGGCGGGTGGGTGGTGGCGGCTATAGGCGTCGGTGGTGGTGGTAGTGGTAGTGGTAGTGAGTGGTGGCGAAGGTGATGGGTTGTGGTGTTGTTAATGAAGGGTGCAAGGGAGGATGGAATGAAAAAAAAGATGGGGGAGTGGATGGAATGATTTTGAGGGAATGGAATGCCTTATGGAATGGGTGATTCCATTCCCTTGACCAACCAAACACCCTTTTCTTCATTCCCTCGTAATGACCCATTCCATTCCGCCTCTCATTCCTGCATAACAAACACTACCTAAATGTTTCTTTCTTTTTAATATTATATCAATAATAAAGTGATGCCCTGTTTTAAGTATTGTAACTCCCGATCACCGCTATCCTTTTCGATTGATCTGAGCCTCATAACATATGTCAGGGCTCTGCCCACTAAGTTGTTGGAATTCGGTCTCGGACATCGGGATAAGGTTAAATTAGAGGTACTATACTTACCACGAGTGCAATATATATTTTTTTAATAGCCCAAAAGTTATACCCAAAATTTATACCAGGAGATTTTCTAGTTGAACCCTAAAGTTACAAAGTGGGTCCATTCTCTTTTCTCACCATTTTATTTCCTTTTTGTGATTTACCCAAAACTATTATTTATTATTCTATTTTGTAAACAGCTCTCATCAAAAGTCATGCCTATTATTTTATTTACCCAATAGGAAACCCTAGTTGAGACACCCAAGTAATCCTGCACAACTCCTAAAATTTTCATAACAATCAGAATCAAGATCAGGGCCCCTAAAACTCAGGGGGGGGGGGGTATTCCCTACTCAACGATTATCCATAATAATTTGCTGTCAAAATTTGAAATTATCATTTCATCGAATCAGCTAACCTATCAATGCACGTAGCAAGCCTATGACGGAACGTAGGCCGCCGCGTCACGCGACGCCCCTATGGGACCCCTCGCGTCACGCGAGGGGGTCAATTTTCAGCTATAAATAGCTTGGTTCACAAGTTGTCCGTCTGTGTCGAAACCAATTCACCAAAGTGAATTCTCACCACTCAAAATTCAAATTAAGATATCGGGGTACTGCTACGATACCGGGTATTAACTCGATCGCTGCTACGATTCAATATCTGATCGACTGAAACTATCCGACAGAATGTTTAAGTGTTATCCTTTGTCATTAGTCATGATTCCGACAGGATGTTTGAGTGCCGCCGAAACTCGGGGTAGACTCTGTCATTCGTTGTGAATCCGATGGATGTTTAAGTGATTACACTTTGTCATTCGTTGTGAGGGTTTTAATCTCGTGAGTTATCGTAAAAGCTGTATAGTTACTTACCTAGTTCGTGTGCATTAGGTTACAAGGCTAATCAATAGGCTAAGCTCTGCTTGTATAAATCTGCAATATATCAAGGCTTATCTGTGGACTAAACTTTGCCCGTATGAATCTGCATGCTTATAATGTGAGTCATTCTCTTTTTATCAACTGTTTTACAATACTCCAAATTATTTTCAGAGTTATAATTACAGTGATTAAGTTTCTGTAATCACCAAATTACAGCCGGTATGTGGGGTATTGTGCACATTACTATTGTTTTTATCACTTTAGGTGGGCGAACCTAATTAGTGATACCCGTCACCATTGGGGCAGCCAATGGGGGATATGACCACAGTCACCGAAACGAGTCGAGTGACAAATACTGTGGGTAGTTGGTTTGATATCAGAAACATTGTAATCTCTCTTAATATTGTGAATTATACCAAATGTGTCGTTTTCATTAAACTGAATGATTCACTCAGTATTTCCCGCTGACAAAACCTTTTTAAAACACGTTTCAGGTAATTACAGTATATTGGAGTAAGAATTGGATCCGGCACTGAAGGACTTCAAGAAGTGACTTATTTTATTAATTAAATCAAATTAAATCTTGTTTTATAAAATGAAAATTTTTTATATTAAAGCTACCATTATAAAACATGGGTTTTATCCCATCTAGTTAATAAATAAAATCCGGTGTTTTCTAAACTCTGATTTTTTTCCTAACTCACAGTCCTGATGAAATTTCCGCTGCAATATTTTTCAAAACTAATCACCGGTACCACTGGACTGCTCACGGCACCCGATTCAGTCCAGGGTAGGTCGGGGGTCGTGACAGTAAAGGTGGTATCAGAGCCACTGCTTTAAGCCTGTAAGTGTTGTGATAATAATACTTAAGCTTAAATAAAAGAGTTAGGAGATTGCTATTAACTGGTAGCACATCTGATAGCATTTAGACTTGAACATAAGAAAAGATGCCTTAGTATAAGCTAAGCCACTTATTGAAACAATTAGATGTTGTAATAATACCTAAGTTTAAACGGAGAATTAGGAACTTAATATTATCTGGTAGCACTCAGGATGATATTTAGACTTGAACTTAAGAATTTTGCCTTAATATAAGCTTCAAGATAAAATTACTTATATAAGTATAATGTAATGAATATTGATAAGAATGGTAATTAGAATATTGCAAGATATGATAAATAAGCAATAACACTTAATTCTTGTTTATTGATATTACTTGGTCTAGAATAAAGATATGTTATGAAAATACAAATTTCCTTAATTCTGGATAAAAGCCCTAATAAAAGAGACACTTCTAAAATCTTGAAAAGATACTATTTAAGGGAAATAGAAAATTTTCTCCGGCAAAACTGGGTATAGAGTAGCAGACTCTCCAGCTTGTCCGGATATACTCCGGATATACTGAGATTACCTCTCCGGCGCGAACCGGATAAGACGGGGTACATAGTATGTCAAACAAGTGATAAGATTTCCCTAAATAATATCATGATTTGATATCTGATTTATTTTTGGAAATATGAATCTGTTAAATACATTGACCTGATAAATGGTATGTTTATTTCAGCATGTGAAATATGTGATTATATAGATAGGTATATCTATAAGGAAATCCAAAAACCATAAGGATTGACAACTTGAAATAAAGCACAAGCATCTCTGTCTAGATTTCTTTATCAGGAATCTCTTTCCCAATATCAAACATTATTTTGTTTGATCATTTACCTCGTAACTTGTACAATGAGAACCCTTCAAAGTTGGGATATCATCGAAAGTATAAGAATTTCCAATACGTTACCATAAACTATTAACACAAGTAAGAAGCATATGAAGTTGTGCTAATACACAAGAAAACACATGAAACTTAAATTATACGTCCATAAAGGTCAAAGTATATCACATACGACTTCCAAGGCAAAACCTTTGAAAAGAATATAAATTAGGCACGATGACACCAATGCTAATTCCGTCAGTAGAAAAACTACTAATAAAAAAGAAGCACTTTGCCATATGACCCTACAACCAACATAAATCTCGTTGAGGTACGTTGTAACAAGATTTCACAATTATCGGTGCACAGTCTAATCAGAGTAATAATTATTATCACTGCAAAAGAAGTCACATACCTTTGCAAATTCCTCTATTTTATTTTATTCAACATTCCCTGGTAATGTCACTTAACAACAGTTATCACACGAAATTCCAGATAAAGTTTTTATATTTCTTTTCGTTGAAATTCTGACTTTTGCATATAATAAGTTGACTTTCGCATTTCTACTTCCTCTAAATAATTATCATATCATGAGGATTTCTTTCATAGTAGCGAATATTGATCTATTTCATTTCTTGGTAAATCCACACGTTACACATGCACTATTTGTTGCGCATGTGGACCATAGGAGAGTTTCATTCTAATTTATTGTTTTATCAAAAGTTCAAATCTCGTTTTGCCATACTTGATCTTTGCATTATAAAACCGCATTTTTACAAAACAATAATTCTTTAATATCGAAGCAATGAATTTCTTGAAAAACTCGATTTCTTTTGAAGGATATACATGGTTTCTGTTGTGATCATGTCCAAATTTCCTTATTAAAAATCGTTTTATTCAAACCCAGTTAATTTGCTCGCAATACTTATTCAATTCAAAGTCTCATATGATATTTTTAAGCCATCATTCAAAATAATCCCAACAAGCACTTCGATTCTCTTGAACTATAACATGCTTTCTTGGCCTTTGACTTCACTAAATTATTTTTGATCACGATCACCTTGTGGTGACATTCTCACAAAATTTGAAGCTTGCGCTAATCTCGAATTTATTTATTTATTTATTTATTTATTTATTTATATTGAATCCGCTTTATTGATTTATTCTATACAAGCAATCTTAACACAATCATGTGCTAAGATAATGATATATAAATTTATTTCATATTTCAGTATATCTCTTAATAGCTCTTACAACATCAATCAAGCCTTTCGTGATATTTATTGCTTTATCATCATTGATCGAAAAACATTATATAAATTTAAAAATATAAAATTTATTGATTTTATATGGAAACTTACATAAGTAATTACCTTATTTACATTCCTATATTTAAAATTCTTGTTAATCCATTAAGGTAAAGAATTTATATTTTTACGTATAAAATTTTGTTTAAGGTATACTCTCATTTAAGTTTATGTTTAGTTATTTATTATTGATAATTAATATTAGTTTTATTATTAGTAATAATGTATTAATAGTAATAGTGTTAGTATTATTTTAAAGTACTAGGGTTATTGTCAGGGACAGATATTGAATAGCCTAGCCTTAGTTAGGCATGGACTGGCCACCTATGCTTAAACAAGGCAGCACTAACCAATATCCAACCATGATAATAACTATTTAATAAATTAAGTCATCATACTTATTTAGTAAATTTTAATTATATATAAAAATATATACATATATATATACTTTGTACTGTAAAGAGAAAACATATTTTCATAAAACAATACCAGAATTAGAGGGACGAATAAAATTATATAAATAATTATGTATCACATATTTTGTGGTAACTATGTACCATAACACTCTGGCAAGAAAATAACCATATAAGAATAATATAGTAGTCATCAACTACGTTGGGTTAGGAGAACATTGTAATATATAAAGAATAGTCCCCGTTTTCACTTATTTACAACATTTGTGAATACATTTCACAACGTTATATGATTTCAAAATAAAAATAAATAATCACATAGAATCGACACATTAAGTGTTATATACTTACAAAATATTTTACAAATACTTTTGTACAATAAATATTTTTACACCTTTATTTACAACTTTCATTAACGTTATAAATAATAATGATTTATTTTACAAAATAATAATACTAAAATATTTTGTAAATGAAATAACTTCACCGTGGTATTTTGTAATCTATATTACATAGTAAATATAAGTTATTTTACATTGTATAGTAAAAATACTAAAATAATATTTATTTGAAAGTAGTAACCATTTACAAATGTGAAACAAATAATATATATTACATTTGCTTTACAAATATACTATAATGGTTAGTCATGCCAAAACAACTTGGAACTCTAAACAATGACACCCTAACTTTATTGTCTTTTGGTGTATCTTTACAATTCACTCGTCTCAACACATTGATTTTCTCATATCATAATTTAATATTTGACAATTCTTTTTCATACTTTTATTTCATTTTGAACCTGTCAATTCTAAGTCTTCCTCAGTTGCCAATCAAAGTAAGCTTTCTTTTGACAAAGAATTTTATTGATTCTAAAAGTCTTTCACATTTCATTTTAAAATATCTATTAATCATATATCTTTTAGCTTGAATCTAGTCACTTTGGAAATTATATCATTTCATCTCATTCGTTTGTCATCGATTTCTTGAACTAATTCAGTGAAACCATTGAATCCTACTTATTGTACAACTCGTATTCACAAAATTTGATATTTTAATTCTATGTCATCTACCTTAATATTATTTTATTGACTAAAATATGACATAAGTTTAAAAGAAATATCGTAACCCAAATCTCGAGGACGAGATTTAAAACAAGGTGGGGAGGATGTAACATTCCTATTTTTATATAAGAATTATAGTGTTTGGTTAAATTTATTAACCACTAGTAACTAGTAACTAGTTTATTTTTAATATAAATCCTCAACCCAAATAGTTTTAAACACTATTTTATATATAGTTGGTTGAAATATTATTCTAATTAATTGGCCTGTATATGGTTGACCTTGCTAATAAAATAAAAGTATATGAAAAACTTATATTATTAGACAAGTATATTACGGGTAAGTCGACTGTTAGAAATATGAAGTAAGTAGACGGGCCCAGGGAACCGTTTAATAATTAAATCATAAAATACATTGTATTTTGAAACCACTCTAATTTTAATGAAACTTAGACTCAAATGTAGACAAGAATATACTCGTTCTAATGACATATTTATTATTTTCTAGAATATCATATTTTACAAGTTATACTCGCCAAATAAGTGAAGCAGTTAAATTAATTATAATATATAAATAATAAATAAATAAAATAAAGTTACATTTTAAATTATTGAATCGATTACTGTAAGATGAAATAAACTAATAAAATAATAAATAATAAACTTAAAATCGTATAGAATAAGAATAATAAAATAATACATAAATTTAACATTTGAAATTGTGGGTACACATAATCAGATAAGAACAAAAAATAAGTAATAAAATAATGAAATTTCATGAAGGTATATACGTGTACCTTTGAAAGAACAAAATCAAAGTTAGTGTCACACTTAAATAATTAAATAATGATGTAGCTGTCTACGTTGCTTACACTCCACACATTTCAATTAGTATAAATAGATAGGATGCCATACCTTTGGGAAATTGATCAAATTCTGGCTCTAGCTCTCGAACGCCCCTTCTCTCTCCCTAAATGTTTCTTTCTTTTTAATATTATATCAATAATAAAGTGATGCCATGTTTTAAGTATTGTAACTCACGATCACCGCTACCCTTTCCGATTGATCTGAGCCTCATAACATATGTCAGGGCTCTGCCCGACTAAGTTGTTGGGATTCGGTCTCGGACATCGGGATAAGGTTAAATTAGCGATACTATACTTACCATGAGTGCATTATATATTTTTTAATAGCCCAAAAGTTATACCCAAAATTTAAGCCAGGAGATTTTCTAGTTGAACCCTAAAGTTACAAAGTGGGTCCATTCTCTTTTCTCACCATTTTATTTCCTTTTTGTGATTTACCCAAAACTATTATTTATTATTCTATTTTGTAAACAACTCTCATCAAAAGTCATGCCTATTATTTTATTTACCCAATAGGAAACACTAGTTGAGACACCCAAGTAATCCTGCACAACTCCTAAAATTTTCATAACAATCAGATTCAAGATCAGGGCCCCTAAAACTCAGTGGGGGGGGGGGTATTCCCTACTCAACGATTATCCATAATAATTTGCTGTCAAAATTTGAAATTATCATTTCATCGAATCAGCTAACCTATCAATGCACGTAGCAAGCCTATGACGGAACGTAGGCCGCCGCGTCACGCGACGCCCCTATGGGACCCCTCGCGTCACGCGAGGGGGTCAATTTTCAGCTATAAATAGCTTGGTTCACAAGCTGTCCATCTGTGTCGAAACCAATTCACCAAAGTGAATTCTCACCACTCAAAATTCAAATTTAAGATATCGGGGTACTGCTACGATACCGGGTATTAACTCGATCGCTGCTACGATTCAATATCCGATCGACTGAAACTATCCGACAGAATGTTTAAGTGTTATCCTTTGTCATTAGTCGTGATTCCGACAGGATGTTTGAGTGCCGCCCAAACTCGGGGTAGACTCTGTCATTCGTTGTGAATCCGATGGATGTTTAAGTGATTACACTTTGTCATTCGTTGTGAGGGTTTTAATCTCGTGAGTTATCGTAAAAGCTGTATTAGTTACTTACCTAGTTCGTGTGCATTAGGTTACAAGGCTAATCAATAGGCTAAGCTCTGCCTGTATAAATCTGCAATATATCAAGGCTTATCTGTAGACTAAACTTTGCCCGTATGAATCTGCATGCTTATAATGTGAGTCTTCTCTTTTTATCAACTGTTTTACAATACTCCAAATTATTTTCAGAGTTATAATTACAGTGATTAAGTTTATGTAATCGCCAAATTACAGCCGGTTTGTGGGGTATTGTGCACATTACTATTGTTTTTATCACTTTAGGTGGGCGAACCTAATTAGTGATACCCGTCACCATTGGGGCAGCCAATGGGGGATATGACCACAGTCACCGAAACGAGTCGAGTGACAAATATTGTGGGTAGTTGGTTTGATATCAGAAACATTGTAATCTCTCTTAACACTGTGAATTATAACAAATATGTCGTTTTCATTAAACTGAATGATTCACTCAGTATTTCCCGCTGACAAAACCTTTTTAAAACACGTTTCAGGTAATTACAGTAGATTGGAGTAAGAATTGGATCCGGCACTGAAGGACTTCAAGAAGTGGCTTATTTTATTAATTAAATCAAATTAAATCTTGTTTTATAAAATCAAAATTTTTATATTAAAACTACCTTTATAAAACATGGGTTTTATCCCATCTAGTTAATAAATAAAATCCGGTGTTTTCTAAACTCTGATATTTTTTTCCTAACTCACGGTCCTGATGAAATTTCCGCTGCAATATTTTTCAAAACTAATCACCGGTACCACTGGACTGCTCACGGCACCCGATTCCGTCCAGGGTGGGTCGGGGGTCGTGACAGTAAGCAACCAAATTCAGAGGAGTTTCCTTATGTCGTGTGAATGAATCTAATATTTGGCTGTGTAGTCAAGAGGTTTCAAAGGAAGGATGCGAAAACATGTTCAAGAGGGTATAACCGCATCAATAACACACCACCATCCTCAGGTTTTAAGATGTGATCACCAATGATCGAGGGTCGAGCCTTACAAATTCTCTAAACTATAGTGAGTTCGTATTAGTGTCTCTGCATGGAGAAACGAGTACGTAGTGTCAATGGTAGAAATTAGGCTTTGCATTAATCGACAAGCATAGGTACCGATTAAAGTGCCCCTTGTAGTGTAAGGGGAAAAGGGGTGAGTAATCCGTATCGCTGTCCTCGAATGTCCTGAAGACTATCCCATCATTAGGAGGCATCCACTTGCTAAGTTGGGTATACGAAGGTGTAAACCAGCGTAGGATAATAATTAACCACCGAACAGGGTAATAAGGGGGGGGTAATCTTGTGATCGGTGGAAATCGTGGTATAGTTGTTAGTGTTTCGTTATATCGGTTGCGGCGAAGAATTAAGCGAAAACAAAATTCAACAAATAACCGAAGAATTTCGCCAACAATTCTGTGCTCCAGAGGCAGTTCCAGTAATGGCAGATGGCGGCAACGACACGAAAGGAAAGTTCGTTGCCTCATGGTCACGTAAGTATATCATTGGTCCAAAACAGAGTTTGGATAATAGGGTTTTGAGTTGTGCAACGACAAACGCGTGTAACTGTGACTGTTTCGATTCTGGTGACGATGACTATTGGAGATGATGGGGTTTGTCAACATGGGCACGTGGGTATATTGTTCTCCTAAATCCGAGTTCGTTTGTGTCGGTTCTAGTCTATGTCAATGTCGACGTACAAAGCAAATGTATGGGGGGTCAGATCTGAATTCTAGTTGTAACGGCGACGTCGTGTCGAGACAATTGTATGGATAAATAGAACGCATAAAACAGTTGTCGTAGTGGGGTGAGGAGAAAACAGGAAAAGAATTTGATCACTACATATCAAGTTTCAAGTAAACAGTTGAGTGTCAAAGCGAGCACAATAGGGTTGGGCAACATGCTACTACGTTAACTAAGCATTTCATAAACAACGCACCATGCAAAAGTAACTAACAAGTAGGTAACATAAACATAGACCATACCATCTAAAGTATTGAGCCTTGCACGTGGAGCCAAGTGTCGTTGTGGATCGTTGAGCACTGAACAGGTTATAGTCTGGTTTTGTCAAAAAGATTTTTCCCTTTTTTAAAACCAAGTTCACTATAACCAATGGCTCTAATACCAATATGTCACACCCTCAAAATCCACAAGCGGAGTATTACCACGAGGCGTGTGACTGACCAGGATCATACCACCAATTATAATAAACATTAAGTAAGTAAAGTAAACCAAACGCCTAAAGTTTTCAAAACCAAAGTCCAAAACCAAGTTTAACAGTCAGCGGAAGCATTTAAGTTCAAAACCAAAATAAAAGTTTTAAATTTAATAAAGTTTTTCAAGAACACACAGTGATTCATGTCCCACAACGACCTCGTCCTCCTGTGCAAGCTCCAGCTAACCACCTAACGACCTGCAAAGGCATGTAACAGCGAGTCAACAACAAAGTTGAGCAATTTCACAGTTGGTTGTCCAGTTTAAAGTTGTTTCAAAAACCATAAGTTCATTCGAAGACCAGTAGTTAATCAGTTCCTTGTTTTCCAAACCATAACCAGTGGGGGCTTCCCCATGTAAGCACTAGACTGTTACCATATCGACAACTGACTGAGAAAGTTATGCCCTACGTCAATATCTATCATCATTGACTAAGTGTCCAGATCCATTAGTACACGCCCGTCCTCCCGGCACGTTGTGTGGCTTGTCAACCCTAATGACCCACTCGCCATTGGCCCGACAATTAAGTCGATATAAAAATGAGGGACTTCATGATAGAGTTTTGTCTAGTAAGTTATATGTTGTCGTCCTTCCCAACCGAGAATACGTAGGTTAATGGTTGTCGTCCTTCCCAACCGAGGACGAAGGTACATATTCTGTTAAAGGTGAATATGTAGGTTTTGTTTTAGCTTCTTAACTCATTCCCAACCCACCGGGAATCCCATGCCTTATAGAAGTGTGAACTCACCTTTGCTTTGCTCGGTAGGTAAAACATTTGTCCTAAGTTGGTCAACCACGTCCTAATATGGTTACCACTTATTAGGACAGTACTTAAGTAATCTCGTAATTAATTACACGTATCCAACACGTAGTCATCAAGTAGTGTATAAGTAATACGTATTCTACCAATCATGAATACATTAACAAGTTTCATCATAACAGTTCAACAAATCAGTACCAGTGTGCAGTCTAGTATAAACGTGTGCAACCCACTTGACACATCCGCCCAAATCATATAAGTGTGCGGCCCATTTGTCAAGCGTGCAGCCAATTTGTCAGTGTGTGGTCCAACACCTAGTACGGCCCAAAGGGTTTGTGTGGCCCACTACCAAGTGTGCGGCCTACTAAGAGTGTGCGGCCTACTACCAGTTGTGTGGCACACAAGGGAGTCTGTGGCCAATTGGTAGTGTGCGGTCACGCTTGAATTTTGTGACTCATTTAAAGTGGTTCAAACAGTATTTCTTTCTACTTGATCCGATCAAGGTAGCACAAAACAAGATTTCAATGTTACTTATACTTTCAACATCAAATTCTATTAACATACATAATAAATTATTATTGACAACAGATATCTTTAACTTAATATTTCAACAACCCATGTAGAAATGACCCAAAGCAACTCAACACTTAATCATAAATTAAAATTACGACAACATACTAAAGTCTCCAAATATTCGGTTATGGCATATCATAAGATTCTTAAATTTATTTATTAATAATATCATTTGTTTCAAATTAAGGTCCTCATAGTAAGTTTCTTTACTTTATTAAAATCAATGTCAATAGCTTTATAATAAACCATCTACGAGTTTCAAAGATAAAGAGCAAAACATAAAGATTTGATTCATGAGTTCAAGTTTTCGGAAAATAAGTAACAATGTGCACTTTTACGGGTCCCAATTTGTGGCTCGTACAGATTCAACAAATATTGTGACTCAAAAACAAATATGCAGAATACTAACCTTACTCTAAATTTTATTTCAATAAACCACCGTTTTTAAATTACAAAATCGGGAAAAGATCAAATAGGAAGTTAATTTTCGCTAGGAAGGATAGGAAGCCATAGGATTATGACATGTGGCAAATTTTAAAATAAAGAGAAAGGGTATTTTAGTCAATCCAACTCCTTCTTTTTCCTTTTTAAAAACCCAGTAACTTCAAAACCCACCATTTTCAAAACCCACCATCTTCAACTATTTATTCACTTTCTATCTCAATAATCACTACATTATAGTGCGATTTTCATCACCAATCAATGATTCAAAACCCGATCAACGTGTTCTTCAGCTTTTTTTTGAAGAAAACCCAGTTTAATTTCATAAAAAAATCTCGTTTTTTCCGGTGATTTTGGAGATAATCACTCGATTTGTTCGATTCGAGCGTTGATAAGTGTTTTTATCATTCAAATTTCGTCAATTGATGAAGAAATCGGCTTCGATCCATGTAAGAAATTCTTTAATTTCATTTTCATGATCTGGGTTTTTGATTCAGTCATTGCGTTTTACGATCTTTGCGGGGGTCCGGGGGCGGCAGCCCCTGGTAGCGGGGTCCCAGGGGCGGCAGCCCCTGGCGGGGTCCAAGGGGCAGAAAACGCATCAGAAAAATTAATTTTCCAGAAATTGGCTCATTTCGAAGACAGTAATTCGTAGACAATTCAGACAGTTCACAGTGACTATTGCGTTTTAGAAAAAAACACATTTTTAAGTGTTTTTAGTCATTGCGTTTTAGGTAAAACACATTTTTTAGGTGTTTTCAGTCCATTGCGTTTTAGAATGAGTCATTTTTAAGTGTTTTATGGCCATTGCGTTTTACATATAAAACATTTCTTTGTGTTTTTGGTGCATTGCGTTTTAGGTAAAACAATTTTTTATGTGTTTTTTGGCCATTGCGTTTTACAAATAAGACACTTCTGTGTGTTTTCTGGCCATTGCGTTTTACAAATAAATCATTTCTTTGTGTTTTTTGGTGCATTGCGTTTTAGGTAAAACACATTTTTATGTGTTTTCTGGCCATTGCGTTTTACAAATAAGACATTTCTGTGTGTTTTCTGGCTATTGCGTCTTACAAATAAGTCATTTCTTTGTGTTTTTGGTGCATTGCGTTTTAGAAAAATGTCATTTTTTTAGGGTTTTTTTTTCATTGCGTTTTACGTAACTAGTGGTTTTTCTATTGCGTTTTACGCAACTGGGTTTTAAATTTTTTTTTAAATATAGCAATAGTATACTCGTTTTAAAGATAAAAAAACGCTCGTTTTTTGGTGCAATTTTTATAAAAAAATAATGTCGTATGAAAGAGTTATTAACGTTTAAAAAATGGGGGGGGGGGGAATTGGAGGAGAGAGAAACTATTGGCTTGGATTGACTAGAATGCCCTTGAACAAACTCACGCACCTCTTTTCTTTCTTTCAATTTCCCAGATTTAATCTTAGCCCTTGATTAACTTAATGGATGGTCAAGATCACTTTCTAGCCTTCCTAGCCAAATAAACTTCCTATTGTATCTACACCCACAAAATCCTAGATCACAACTTATTTCTTATTCAGACCAAACCAACAGACACAAGAAATGCAAACAACATATCATACAAGCAATTTTATACCTCAAGGAAACAAAACATCATCTTGAATATTTGTTATGGGTTTTAAAAAAAAAAAAGAAACAGAGTCACAACAACACCTAACAATGCATCAACAATTGATCCATAAGTTAGTAGACTTATCCAAATTCAACTAAAAACCTATTTACATTCGAATATATAACATGCCCGAGACGAGTTTATCCACATAACAGAGATAGAGCTTTCTAGACAAGCAAGATAATCACAAATAAACATTCACTGACCCAAAGAGGCTTCGAGGTAGGGGGCTGCTCGCTGCCACGGCTGAAATCCCACTGCTGTTGGAATTTCCGGCAGCCACCGCTGTCGTCGGCTCAGTCACCACCACTCTTATTCCGTTGTTTCATCCCGCCCTCGTCGTATCGTCACCATAGCTGATGTCAACTCGCCGGGTGTGTGACCGGGGTCACTGTGCGGTCGCTGGAACCACTATGCGGTCACTGGGAGGGGTGTGATTGAGAGAGGAAAGAATGTATCGGCTGATTTGGGGAAATTTAGGGTTTGTTTATCTATACTATTATAAAAAGGAGAAGTGATGTACAAGATTGTAATTTTATCATACTTACAAGTTGATGTTTAAGCCATTTTAGAGGGGCTTCACTCAAAAGTTTAAGACACTAGAGGGTTAATTGGGGGATTTCACCCTTTCTATTGAATGCTTCAGTTTCTAATCGATTCATGTTTCAATTGTTCAATCGATTCATTATGTGTGCAGATATTACTTCGTCTTCCCCTGTATAATCTTCGTCTGCCCCTGTATAATCGAACTCCAGTTGTCTCAATTTCTCAAACCAAATCAAACCCTGAATTTGAAATTCCGGTTATAACCTTTCGACGAAGTGGAGATGAAGATGTTACGATCTCCGGCACCGGTAAGAGAAGACGATTGGCGCTTCCGATTATCATGTCAATTTGTTGTTTATGTGGTCAATAAACGACAGTTCGATCTCAGATCTGAACGTTAGAACTCATAATAATATATTCATCTGTTTGATGTTCTATAAGCTTACGTATTGAATTTGTTTACATTGACTACCTGTTCAAGCTTCTGCTCATTGGAGATTCGGGTGTAGGAAGGTCATGTCTACTTCTGAGGTTTGCTGTAGGTATATTAGAATTTTTGATCTTCGTTGATTATGCGCTCATTTAACATCGGCTTGTGATTTTGCAGATTGGTGAGTGTGTGGCTGTATGATGGAGGCCAAACTTTGAAACTATTATGTACCAGTATTACCCTCCGCACATCACAAAACCCAAGGTAAATGATCGTTGGGTCTTCAGATCCATAATTATTTTGGTTTTTATTACATTGTTTTTGTTAGAATATGTACATATCTTTTTAATAAAGATAGGGTTTAGATCTTATTATATGAAACGGGCTCACTTCACTGCATTTTTATTCAATTCAGGAATGCAAGAAGCTTTATGTTGCTCACTTATCGGAAAGAGAGTACTTTGCAGTGCCCAAAAATCTGAAACTTCTCGCTGTACCACTCTTTGAGCTTTACGATAATGTTCAGGTAAATACTTGTTTTTGAAGTATTTCAAGTTAAAAAGGCTTCTTTGCCCTTCCATAAGTTTTTGCTATTCATTTAGGACCACACGGTTTCTTATTTTGTCAGTTTGGAATGGTATTTTAGACCTGTGTTTAATAATCATCAAAGTTTAAAAGAACGGAATTGAGACTCGAGGCGTTAAAAGAAATAAATATAAAAAATATATATCAGATAAAAAATAAATTAATTGACACAGAAAGTCTGAAATTTAAAAAACACATCAAAAATAGAATAATTAACATAGAAAGTCTAAAACATCAAATGCTATACAGTCAGTGGCATGTGAATAGAGATGTTGCTGAGATATGTGAAAGGCTGCAGTGTTTTCAGAATCAGGGGTTCGATTGTGATTTGTGATAGCCGGTTTTTTCTAGACACGAGCGAATAGTTAATGACAGGTATCGTGAATGAAAATAACTGTTTTGCAGGGCATATACATGTGACATGTGCCAACAGACAACAAATAATAGTCTAACTCACTGCTTGGATGCTGGTGGAGAAAGACAATAGCGTACTGGTGGATGGCCTAAAGGTCTAGGGTCGCAATATCTGATTTGGAGAGCTGGTGTAGGTTCGAGGGGATGTATTTTGATTAAGTTCTGTGCATTTTCCTTCTTTTGGGTGTTCCCTCGATGTACTTGTGATGCCCTCAAGCAGCTTGCTATGGGAGTATGGGTGGTATGTTTTGTTTGAATAAATGCTTCCTTAGTTGGTAAAAAAAATAGTCTAACTCACAATTCCTTAATAATGTTTAAGGCCTCAGTTAGTTTAAAGACAGAAAAATACAGTGAACTTGGCAATGATTTTTTAGATTATAATATAGAAAGACCATTTTTATTCAGTTTTTTCATCCAATAAGCCGAAATCTTTATTTACATTCTTCATTCAATGAGCTGAGCTCAAGGTTAAAAAAGGAAATGGGGTTTATATTTTTGAACCTAGCCTGTAGCTTCTCTTCATATTAACTCCATTTTCACATAACTTTTCCTACGAGTAATGATCTGAGTTCAATGGTTATAACTTATATTAAAAAGCATATAATGAATGTGTTTTTGCCGTATTATTCATGCTTGTGATATGTCAGATACTTGAAAAGAAGGCGTCTTTTCTGGATGATTTAAAGAAAGTCAACTCGATATCTTTCACATGGTTTACTAGCAGGTTAACTAACATTCCCTTATTTTCAAGATACTATTTGCTTAATATGAATCCACTGTTTGTTTCATATGAAAAAATATAAATATTTCAGGTATTATGCCCCGGATTTGGGCTTCTTAATGTTCGCAGTCGTGTTAAGTTCAAGCGAAAAAGATTTTATCGAAGTGTTTAACAGACCGAAAGCTATTATTGCCGGTTCGGCCAATTTGTTATTAAACCGTTTCTCGGTTATTTGTTTGGCACAATGGTCATGACGTTGTTCGGCCTTCCAACTCCCTTAGGTAATATTAATTTTTTTCTTTTATTCTTAATATTCTTGTTTTAGTATATGTATGCTTTAACTCCAAGAATGTTTGATTCAGGTGCTGGGATCATGCTAACTGTGACAACTCGAAATCTAGAACCTTTCGTTGTGTCGTGATGTGACTTGCTTGTACGTTACGTGATTAGTTAACCAATTGAACTTAATGATAGCGCGAACTTTTATGTGCTTTGTATGTGTGCATTTGTATATATTTATGTGTGTACGTGTTTTATGTGAACCGAGAACCCAACCCGAGAACAAAGAACCCGACTCGAGACCATGAGGTCTCGAGTGAATAGTGACCGAATAGGCCTTTGGGCCGAGAACCTTTGGCCGGTTGGGCCATTGGGCCGTGACCCCCTTAACCGATTTACAAGCCCTTGGGGCACACATTTGGAACTTGACTATATATATATACCACCTTAGTTAGTTTTTGCCATTTGTTGAAACATTACACCCACACACTCTCCTACTTCTCTCTCACCTAAACTCTAGAACACAAACACACCTCCAAGACTCTCGGATCCAATCGGTTGACACAAGAACCCTCGGATTTGGACTTTGGATCGGCACACACACACACATCACCAACCGGTTAGTATTTTTATGGTTAATTTTTGTTGTGTTTGCGATGTATGATAAAATGCATGAGATGATGTTTATTGTTAGTATTTCTTGATGATCATTGTTGAATACTTAGTGATGGTATGTTCATGTTATGCTTGTGCTTAAATAGATGCATGAATGAGATGATGTTTTATGTGTGTTAAAAAGTTTAGTGTTGGAATGTGTTCATGTGTTAAATAGAGTTTAAACTACTAGATCTTGATGATACATAAAAATCGGGTTGCACTTGGCATGAAATCGGACATATATGAAAACCGAGTTGTGTGTTATGTTTAGTGTATTGATGCTTGTTCATAGTTTTGGGTGAATAAGTGATTAATATGTTATGAACTTGATGAACATGTGTTTGAATATGTGAAGAACACTTTGAATGATAGTTTGAAGATTGAAAACCCTTGTGATTTTGATCCACCTTTGACTAATAGCCTGATTAGGAAAAATGTTAGTGGAATTCTATTGGTAGTTTCCGGATTTGGGCCTGATTATATTGTACCACTAATCTGACTACATCTGCATCAACACGTGAACATGAAAACGACTGCTACCGACTCGCAATCACCCAGTTGCGACTCGCAACCACAGCGTGACAACTCGAGACCACGCGGTTGCGACTCGCAACCATAACAGGACAAGCCGAGACCACAGGTTACGAGTCCCGTTGCGACTCGAGACCTCAGCATGATGAACCGAAACCATGGTTGCGACACCGGTTGCGACTCGCAACCATCCATGATCAACACACAGCATGACTCGAGACCATGCTTGCGAGTCCGGTTGCGACTCGAGACCACACTTTTGGGCCTTAGTTAATGGGCCAGACTGATGGGCTTCTGTGTTAACTGCTTTTACGTGTTTGGGCCTAAGTAGTTGGGCTGAACTTGTGAACCGTATGTGCTACTGTTGATTAAGAACACTGTGAACTGTTACTGCTAAACGTGCTTGCCAAACGTGTTGAACATTTGTGCACTACTTGGCTTGAATCTGATTATACGTGATATCCGTGTTAGGACGTTATTGACTACTTGCGACTTGATTGACTTTCTGTGATAAACTGCCGAGCAAACCAAGGTGAGTTCACACCCTTTACAAAGCATGGGATTCCCTGGGTTGGGAACGGGGTTAAGGAACGTGGATTCCTCGTCCTCCTTGGATAGGACGTCAGTGGTTCAGGAATGTGATTCCTCGTCCGGATGGACGGATAAACGTACTAGACTAAAACTCTATCACGAAGTCCCTCCTTTTTGTATCGACTAATCGCCGGGCCAATGGCGAGCGGGTCATTAGTTAGATAGCGCTATTTAGGTCTGACAAGCCTCACACCGTGCCGCAGAGGACGGGCGTGAACTAATGGATCTGGGGCACGTCAATGATGATAGACATTGATGTTTTTCAGGGCACATAAACATGACTACAGTCAGCAGTCGATACGGTAACGAGTCTAGTGTACGCATGGGGTAGCCCCCACGGCCGAAATGCCTGATAACTAACAAGGGGTAGCCCCCACGGCTGGAGAGCCAGATGATGTACATGGGGTAGCCCCCACGGCCGGAGTGCCAGTATAACCGGGAAATAACATGTCACGTTTTTTAAACTATGGGGTAACCCCCACGGCAGGAAGCCAGTTAAAGGAAACTGTTTTCGGAATAACTAAAACGAACGCCCACCCGTGAACTCACTCAACTAGTTGTTGACTCGTTACTACATGCTTTGCAGGACCATAGGTACTCAGTGGGAGCTTGCATGGAGGAGGATCGTTGTGGGACACGGATTGCTGCGTGCTATGTTAAACTTGGAAACTTTTGAACTTATGTTATAACTTTAAACTTATGCTTCCGCTTGCAACTTAACTTGTTTGTTTTGAAACACCAATCGTGATGGTTAAACTTTTATAACTACTTATATGCTTGTTCAGTATGATTGGTGGCTGGATCCTGGTCAGTCACGCCTCTAAGCGGTGGTACTCCGCAGGTGGGATTTTGGGGGTGTGACAGATTGGTATCAGAGCCATTGGTTATAGTGAACTTGGTTTTAATAAAGGAGAAACGTTTTTGTTAAAACCAGACTATAACCGGTTTAGTGCTCAACGGTCCACAACGACACTTCGCTCCTCATGCAAGGCTCGACGTTCTAGGTAATATGATGTATGTATATTGCCTACTTGTTAGTTGCGTAGTACATTGCTCATGGTATGCTCGATTAGTATAACTACTGTTGGTTGAACACGTGCGTGCTTACTCTGTCCTACTATCGTACTTTCGCGAACCTCTCTCACACGTATTACTCTTATTATGAAGAACCATGTCTGGACGCGTTAACATGACACAAGCCCAGTTGACGGCTTTGATCAACGAACGAGTTGCCGCAGCGCTTGCAGCTGCACACGCAGGAGGTATATCCTGCAGTCCGAAATTGTTCTAGGATCTTTAGGATCCTACTCTCGTGAACCAACCTTTGTGTTAAACTCTGTCTTTTCTTTCACCTACCTTAGGTCAATATGCTCAGGCACCGGTGTGCACTTTTAAGACCTTTATGGACTGTCGACCCACAACTTTTAGCGGCACTGAAGGAGCAGTAGGTCTCCTACACTGGTTTGAGAAACTGGAGTCCGTGTTCGAAATGTGTGAATGCCCTGAAGCGCGCAGGGTAAAGTATGCTACTGGTACTCTCGAGGGTTTGGCTCTCACGTGGTGGAATGCTCAAGTGCAGATGTTAGGGTTGGTTGCTGCCAACGCCACCCCATGGGAAACTTTCAAGGAAATGATCAGGGAGGAATACTGCAGTCGTGACGACATTCACAAGCTGGAAGATGAGTTCTACAATCTCAAGATGTCGGGGTCAGAGATTGAGGCATACACTAAGAGATCGCATGAGCTTGCCCTGTTGTGTCCTACTATGGTGGATCCTCCGTATAAGCGAATTGAACTCTATCTCAAGGGCTTGGTGCCAGAGATCCAAAGTCATGTGACTTCAGCGAACTTGACTACTATCCAGCAGGTTGTACAGTTGGCTCACCGTCTCACTGACCAAGCGGTGGAGCAGAACAAGTTACCGAAGCGTATAGGTGCTGCAACTACTTCTGGTGCTTCTAGTGGGGATAAACGGAAATGGGATGGAACTTCAAGCAGGGGTTCAACTTCTGTGCAATCTCAGTCTCAGCAGAGAAAGACGGACGACCACAAGAGCCCCAGTCAGCAATCGTCTGGTGGTCAAAGTCACGGTGGATACAAAGGAAATCACCCCAAATGCAATCGTTGCAACTTACATCACAGTGGGCCATGCACCAGGGGCAACTGTCATCGATGCAACAAGCCTGGTCATGTTGCAAAGGATTGCAGGAGCGCATACCCCGTCAATCAGAATCGTCAGCAACCTCAGCAGAACCAGCGACAGCAGCAGGGTAACAACAAAGGATGCTTTCAGTGTGGAGCTGAAGGCCACTTCAAGAAGGATTGTCCCCAACTGAAACAGAACAACAACAACAATCAGGGGAATGGTAACAATGGGAACAACAACAACAATGGTGCTAGGGGACGAGTGTTCGTGATTGGTCAAGGTGAAGCAAGGAATGATCCCAACGTGGTGACGGGTAAGTTCCTTCTCGACGACTTTTATGTTACAGTCTTATTTGATTCGGGTGCCGATACTAGCTATGTGTCACTAGAAGTTAGTAAGATGCTTAAGCGTATTCCTACACCCCTGAGCGACAAGCACACCGTAGAGCTAGCTAATGGTAAGAGTTTGGAAGCCTCACACGTAGTCAAGGGTTGTCAGCTTATTCTCGCTAACCAGACCTTCTCTATTGATCTTATTCCTATTGTCTTGGGTAGTTTCGACGTTGTCATTGGGATGGATTGGTTATCCCAACACCGAGCAGAGATTCTTTGCAACGAGAAGATCGTTCGTATTCCTGGTTTAGGTAGAGAACCTCTCATGATTCGTGGCGACAAGAGAAGTGCTGTTGAGAACATTATCTCTCTTCTTAAGGCCCAGAAGTGCTTACGAAAGGGCCACACTGCGATTTTGGCTCTAGTTACTAACACCACAGAAAAGGAGAAGAAGTTAGAAGATTATCCAGTTGTACGCGACTATCCTGAGGTATTCCCTGAGGAATTACCTGGTCTTCCGCCCCATCGCCAAGTAGAGTTTCAGATTGAACTAGCTCCTGGAGCCGCGCCTGTAGCCCGTGCACCTTATCGTTTAGCGCCATCAGAGTTGGAAGAACTCTCCACGCAACTACAAGAACTCTTGGATAAGGGTTTTATTCGTCCTAGCTCATCGCCTTGGGGAGCTCCAGTGTTAATTGTGAAAAAGAAGGACGGTACCTTCAGAATGTGTATCGACTATCGCGAACTCAACAAGGTGACTGTGAAGAATCGTTATCCTCTACCGCGTATTGACGACTTGTTCGACCAGTTGCAGGGGTCGAGCTACTACTCAAAGATCGATCTGAGATCGGGATATCACCAGCTGAGAGTTCGAGAAGAGGATGTCTCTAAAACGGCCTTTAGGACTCGATATGGGCACTATGAGTTTCTGGTCATGCCGTTTGGGCTGACAAACGCACCGGCAGTTTTTATGGATTTGATGAACCGAGTTTGCAAACCGTACCTGGACAAGTTTGTTATAGTCTTCATCGACGACATCCTGATCTATTCTAAGAGCAAAGAAGAGCACGAACAACATCTACGACTTATTTTGGAACTCCTCCGGAAGGAACAGCTTTACGCAAAATTCTCGAAATGCGACTTCTGGCTTCGTGAAGTCCATTTCCTAGGGCATGTGGTGAACAAGGATGGGATTCACGTTGATCCTTCCAAAGTGGAATCTATTAAGAACTGGCCTGCGCCTCGTACACCAAAGGAAATTCGCCAATTTTTGGGATTGGCAGGTTACTACAGGAGATTCATTAAGGATTTTTCTAAGATTGCGCAGCCTCTGACTTTGTTAACACAGAAAGGCGTTGTTTATCATTGGGGGAATGCACAAGAGTTGGCTTTTCAGCATCTAAAGGATAGACTTTGTAGTGCACCTATCCTTTCACTGCCAGAGGGCACAGAAGATTTTGTGGTTTACTGTGATGCATCAATTCAAGGTCTTGGTTGTGTATTGATGCAACGAGATAAAGTCATAGCCTACGCCTCACGACAACTCAAAGTTCACGAGAAGAACTACACGACGCATGATTTAGAGCTGGGAGCTGTTGTTTTCGCACTTAAACTATGGCGGCATTACCTGTACGGAACCAAATGCGCCATCTACACCGACCACAGAAGTTTAGAACACATATTCAAGCAGAAGGAACTGAATATGCGACAGCGACGTTGGGTTGAACTGCTGAATGATTACGAGTGCTCTATCAGGTATCACCCGGGCAAGGCCAATGTTGTGGCAGACGCCCTGAGTCGAAAGGACACTGCGCCTAAGCGCGTAAGAGCTCTACAACTCACGATCCATTCTAGTCTACCTTCGCAAATACGAGCTGCTCAGATAGAAGCACTGAAACCAGAAAACGTTAGAGCTGAAGCCCTACGCGGGTCAAGGCAACGCTTAGAACAGAAAGAAGACGGTGCTTATTATGTAACAGGACGCATTTGGGTCCCACTCTATGGCAACTTACGAGAACTTGTGATGGATGAAGCGCACAAATCCCGCTACTCGGTACACCCTGGTTCGGACAAGATGTACCACGATATTAAAACTACGTATTGGTGGCCTAGCATGAAGGCCCACATAGCAACTTACGTCAGCAAGTGTTTGACTTGTGCGCGAGTCAAGACGGAATATCAGAAACCTTCAGGCCTACTTCAGCAACCAGAGATACCACAATGGAAATGGGAGCAGATTTCCATGGATTTTGTTACTGGCCTACCTAGATCACAGCGCGGAAACGATACTATCTGGGTGATTGTGGATCGACTCACAAAATCCGCACACTTTTTGGCAATCAAGGAAACAGATAAATTCTCCACTCTGGCGGAGATATACCTCAAGGAAGTTGTTTCGAGGCACGGGGTGCCCACTTCTATCATCTCTGATCGAGATGCACGTTTTACTTCGGAACTGTGGCAGGCAATGCACAAGTCTTTTGGCTCACGTCTAGATATGAGCACAGCGTATCACCCACAGACGGACGGGCAGTCCGAGCGCACTATTCAGACATTAGAAGACATGCTTCGCGCTTGTGTAATCGACTTTGGCAACAGCTGGGAAAGGCATCTGCCACTCATAGAATTCTCATACAATAACAGCTACCACACCAGCATTAAAGCTGCTCCGTTTGAGGCATTGTACGGACGTAAATGCCGGTCACCCCTCTGTTGGGCAGAGGTGGGGGATAGTCAGATCACTGGTCCAGAACATGTGGTAGACACTACTGAGCGGATTGCTCAAATACGACAACGCATGGCGGCCGCTCGTGACCGTCAGAAGGCTTACGCCGATAAGGGCAGGAAACCACTTGAGCTCCAGGTTGGGGAGCGGGTATTACTCAAAGTTTCACCCTGGAAGGGTGTGGTTCGTTTTGGTAAACGCGGCAAACTCAACCCACGATACGTTGGACCTTTTGAAATCATAGAGAAAATAGGCAAGGTGGCCTACAGACTGAAATTACCAGCAGAACTCGGGGCAGTTCACAACGTTTTCCATGTGTCGAATCTGAAGAAGTGTCTGTCAGATGAGACGCACGTAGTTCCTCTGAAGGAACTTACGATCGACGAACAGTTGAAATTCGTCGAAGAACCTGTCGAGATCACGGACCGGGATGTTAAGGTCCTCAAGAGCACTAGAATACCTCTTGTTCGAGTTCGTTGGAACTCACGTCGCGGCCCAGAGTTTACCTGGGAGCGCGAAGATCGGATGAAACAAAAGTATCCCCAACTGTTTGAGAACAGTACAAACGCTACTGAGGCTGAAGCTACGGAATTTCGGGACGAAATTCCAGACCAACGGGGGGTGGATGTGACACCCCAGGATAACCGGGAAAACCATGCAACTTGACTAGCTTCCTCAGTGAGTGCCATCAAATTTCGGGACGAAATTTCTTTCAACTTGGGGATGATGTGACAACTCGAAATCTAGAACCTTTCGTTGTGTCGTGATGTGACTTGCTTGTACGTTACGTGATTAGTTAACCAATTGAACTTAATGATAGCGCGAACTTTTATGTGCTTTGTATGTGTGCATTTGTATATATTTATGTGTGTACGTGTTTTATGTGAACCGAGAACCCAACCCGAGAACAAAGAACCCGACTCGAGACCATGAGGTCTCGAGTGAATAGTGACCGAATAGGCCTTTGGGCCGAGAACCTTTGGCCGGTTGGGCCATTGGGCCGTGACCCCCTTAACCGATTTACAAGCCCTTGGGGCACACATTTGGAACTTGACTATATATATACCACCTTAGTTAGTTTTTGCCATTTGTTGAAACATTACACCCACACACTCTCCTACTTCTCTCTCACCTAAACTCTAGAACACAAACACACCTCCAAGACTCTCGGATCCAATCGGTTGACACAAGAACCCTCGGATTTGGACTTTGGATCGGCACACACACACACATCACCAACCGGTTAGTATTTTTATGGTTAATTTTTGTTGTGTTTGCGATGTATGATAAAATGCATGAGATGATGTTTATTGTTAGTATTTCTTGATGATCATTGTTGAATACTTAGTGATGGTATGTTCATGTTATGCTTGTGCTTAAATAGATGCATGAATGAGATGATGTTTTATGTGTGTTAAAAAGTTTAGTGTTGGAATGTGTTCATGTGTTAAATAGAGTTTAAACTACTAGATCTTGATGATACATAAAAATCGGGTTGCACTTGGCATGAAATCGGACATATATGAAAACCGAGTTGTGTGTTATGTTTAGTGTTTTGATGCTTGTTCATAGTTTTGGGTGAATAAGTGATTAATATGTTATGAACTTGATGAACATGTGTTTGAATATGTGAAGAACACTTTGAATGATAGTTTGAAGATTGAAAACCCTTGTGATTTTGATCCACCTTTGACTAATAGCCTGATTAGGAAAAATGTTAGTGGAATTCTATTGGTAGTTTCCGGATTTGGGCCTGATTATATTGTACCACTAATCTGACTACATCTGCATCAACACGTGAACATGAAAACGACTGCTACCGACTCGCAATCACCCAGTTGCGACTCGCAACCACAGCGTGACAACTCGAGACCACGCGGTTGCGACTCGCAACCATAACAGGACAAGCCGAGACCACAGGTTACGAGTCCCGTTGCGACTCGAGACCTCAGCATGATGAACCGAAACCATGGTTGCGACACCGGTTGCGACTCGCAACCATCCATGATCAACACACAGCATGACTCGAGACCATGCTTGCGAGTCCGGTTGCGACTCGAGACCACACTTTTGGGCCTTAGTTAATGGGCCAGACTGATGGGCTTCTGTGTTAACTGCTTTTACGTGTTTGGGCCTAAGTAGTTGGGCTGAACTTGTGAACCGTATGTGCTACTGTTGATTAAGAACACTGTGAACTGTTACTGCTAAACGTGCTTGCCAAACGTGTTGAACATTTGTGCACTACTTGGCTTGAATCTGATTATACGTGATATCCGTGTTAGGACGTTATTGACTACTTGCGACTTGATTGACTTTCTGTGATAAACTGCCGAGCAAACCAAGGTGAGTTCACACCCTTTACAAAGCATGGGATTCCCTGGGTTGGGAACGGGGTTAAGGAACGTGGATTCCTCGTCCTCCTTGGATAGGACGTCAGTGGTTCAGGAATGTGATTCCTCGTCCGGATGGACGGATAAACGTACTAGACTAAAACTCTCTCACGAAGTCCCTCCTTTTTGTATCGACTAATCGCCGGGCCAATGGCGAGCGGGTCATTAGTTAGATAGCGCTATTTAGGTCTGACAAGCCTCACACCATGCCGCAGAGGACGGGCGTGAACTAATGGATCTGGGGCACGTCAATGATGATAGACATTGATGTTTTTCAGGGCACATAAACATGACTACAGTCAGCAGTCGATACGGTAACGAGTCTAGTGTACGCATGGGGTAGCCCCCACGGCCGAAATGCCTGATAACTAACAAGGGGTAGCCCCCACGGCTGGAGAGCCAGATGATGTACATGGGGTAGCCCCCACGGCCGGAGTGCCAGTATAACCGGGAAATAACATGTCACGTTTTTTAAACTATGGGGTAACCCCCACGGCAGGAAGCCAGTTAAAGGAAACTGTTTTCGGAATAACTAAAACGAACGCCCACCCGTGAACTCACTCAACTAGTTGTTGACTCGTTACTACATGCTTTGCAGGACCATAGGTACTCAGTGGGAGCTTGCATGGAGGAGGATCGTTGTGGGACACGGATTGCTGCGTGCTATGTTAAACTTGGAAACTTTTGAACTTATGTTATAACTTTAAACTTATGCTTCCGCTTGCAACTTAACTTGTTTGTTTTGAAACACCAATCGTGATGGTTAAACTTTTATAACTACTTATATGCTTGTTCAGTATGATTGGTGGCTGGATCCTGGTCAGTCACGCCTCCAAGCGGTGGTACTCCGCAGGTGGGATTTTGGGGGTGTGACACTAACATCTTGTGTTAGCGGGGCCCAGTTGTCAAATTACGCCACTTTTCTAACGGACCCCACGATGGCCCCACTAAGCATCGTTATGACATCAATATCTACTGCTACTGCTGTTTTCGTGACCCCACTATTGTCTCTATTGCTCATCGGAAAGAGGCTGCCTGTTGACGTAAAAGGAATGGTTTCCAATATTTTGCAGATTGTTATTTCGCCTGTTGCCGCTGGCTTGCTTCTTAATCGGTAAGTATGTACTTGACAAGTAAGAAGTTTGACTTTAAAAGTCAAGCTCAGCTTTTTTTTTCTAATTTTTCTCTTACAGGTGTTTTCTTTTTGTATATACAGATTTTTGCCAAGAATATCAGGTGCTATAAAACCCTTTTTGCTGCCATTATCAGTTTTAGTGACTTCTCTATGTGTCGGGGCTCCACTTGCAATTAACATAAATTCGGTTTTATCGCCCTTTGGGCTATCAGTTTTGTTGCTTGTTACCTCATTTCATTTATCAGCGTTTATAGTTGGATATGCATTTACTGGCGTTGCTTTTCGCATTGAACCAGAAGTCAAACCTCTTCAAAGAACACTTTCTTGCGAAACAGGTTCACCATTTCCTCCTTGATATGTCTCTAAAATGACCAAAACTAATATTTTCGTTATGCTATTTAAATGTGACACTCACCCTTCAAATAAAACTTTATTTTATATAGGTATGCAAAGTAGTTTGTTGGCCCTTGCGCTAGCGAATAAATTCTTTCAAGATCCACTTGTTCGCGTACCTCCTGCAATATCAGTAAGTTTGTTTTTCAACTGTTAACTAACTTGAAATAATATAAATTACTTTCTTTTGTGGGACCCGTCGTATTTCCTTGTACATAAAGTGACTGAGGCTCGCGTTAACTGTTTCGTTTCTTGCTGTTTGTGCAGGTTGTAATCATGTCACTAATGGGGTTTTCTCTTGTGATGATTTGGGCCAAGAAGACGGTATGAGTTTCATGAATCCAGAACCGATCAGTCGATATTTCATGTGCTCCTGTTTTCTAAACCAATTTTTTTTTTTAAATTTTTAAAAATTCCTTTGAGAATTTGTATAATCGAAATCTTGTATGGTATGAGAATGGGCCATTTCATAATGCTAAATCGGGATATATCGTTTCTTATGTTCTTGGTGAACATCAAAATAGACCGGGTCATGAGGCAGAAGCCTTGAGGACACCCTATGACGCTCAAGCCAGCTTATTGGTTACTGCTGAGCGCCCAAATTTTAACCCAGTCACCCAATGTTCCTGTAGTATTACTTGCCCTTTTGTATTGTACACATAGAGGTCGAAATTTAATTCTTTTTATGATTGGATTGATTATGGTTGTCTTTTATCTATCAACTGATTACATCTTTTATCTATATATACAACTTATATAAAATTTATGTTCCCACTCCGTTTTGTCGACTACGCCGCAACGCGCGGGTTTCCCACTAGTGTTTTTAAAAGAGGGATGAGGTTTATTAGAGGGTATAAATAGGATAGGGTTTTTAGGTTTAGGAAGTTGGGTTGAGCTTGGCCCAAGTGTGTGGATCCGTATAAAATTAAAATTACATGTATCTTATCTAACGAACTAGCCCGTGTAATTTACAATTAAATATAATGAGGATTATATATATTTATAGTGAATGTTCGGCTCGGGTTTGTTGTTTAAATGATATGTTCCTCTCGATGCGGTTGTTATTATTTAATAAATAATAATACGTATTATATAATAGTGGTAATAATAATAGAAATAAAATACCTTTCTCTCGATGATCGGGATCGAGAGTACGGGTTGTCACAGGTAATCCCGTAATTAAGAGGCGTTAATTACCGGTTGTCACAAGTTATCCGATATTATGTCAAATCCACTTAATCCAAATAACTAATAGCATCCAAACCGAAGATGGAAACAACCGGCAAACCTACACTCCAGTTGTTTAACAAAGCCCTTTTAACGATAGCCCTATTAAACGACAAGGATCCAAAATAAGAAAAAAAAATGATCGACAACCCTTTTTATATATTAACCAGTCGAGGAAAAAAATAGTGAGATGTTGTAGGCAACCGTCGATTCACGAGCAACGAGGCTCTGATACCATGTCACAGACAGGTAATCGAAAGGGTTTATTACACAATCAACTCACAATGTTTTATTCAGAAAAAAGGATTACAAAGAACAAAAATTAGAAACGTAGAAAGAACAAATATAAATAATGAGACAGTGGGTTATAAACACTAAGATCGATTGTAATAAGAAAGTAATGAGCAAGATGTTTTAGTTTGTAAACCTTCAATAATAGCTCGTATATCCAAACCAAGGGGCTGCACCAATGTTATATAGAGATGTTCCATCAATAAGAAAGACAAGAGCCAAAATCAAGGCAATCAGAAGCATGAGCCAGAGAGGATGAAAAAAGAGACGGCATATTATTCTTCTACAAGCTACTGCAAGACTTGAAATTAATGGGTTTGTGAGGCCCACCACCAAAACAATGCCAAAATTGAAAGAGTCCATTATGCAAACAAAAAAGAAAAAAATGATTATTAACAGTGGTTTTGATGTGGTGGTGGAGGTTTGGTGGTGCCGGTGTTGGATGGTGTTGGTGCCAGAGCTGAATGGTAGTTATGGTTGGTGTGGTTGTGGCAGTTTGTGGTGGTGGTGTTGGACGGTAGTTGTGGAAGTGGCGGTTTGGTGGTATTAGTGTTATGTGGTGATGGTGGTATTGGATTGTTATGGTTGTAGAGTGAGATAAAGAGGGAGGATAAGAAGTGGCTGTTTGAGTTGTTTTGATGAAAAATATTATAATGCCGTCTTTAGTTCTAATCTAAATTTCCTTTGTATACCATTTTACCCCACTTTTTCTCTATTAAGATTAAGAGTTAGTTAATAACACTTGACAAAAATTAACAATAACACTTGCTAAATAATTTATTTACCTGTAATAAAACATAATAAACTTAAACTAATGTGATGGACTTTACTCCCGCCTTGGTGCCGCACAACGCGCGGGTTAAACAGCTAGTTAATCTAAAAAATATACCTAAACAAAAAAAGAGTTTTGAGCTTTCCTAAACAAATTCGAGATAGACTCGTTTTATTTATTTATTTTCTCAAAACTTAAAACGAGATTGAAAATTAGGTGAAGGTGTTTTGCAGCAATTTCAAAATTTATAGATATTTGTTATTTTGCAATTTTAATGTAGTAACATGAAAACAAATTTCTCAAACCTATTGAGTCTATGAATACACAAGTCATGTAAATTTTTAGGGTCCGTGACTCGTGTGGCGTATCCAAACACCCCTGCTAACAAATATATATCTTGACACAGTGATGCATGTAATCAGACACATTTGGAAGAGATGACTTCTTCATCAGGTCATGTTTCAATATTCTTGACCAAGAATTATTAACAAGCCCCCAAGTCTACTTGGCAGATTGGAAATTACACGCAAATAACTAACGATTACACGAAGCGCCTCTAGCAACAAATACAGAGTCTTCAAAATTTTGATTCTTATTCCTGCAACACAACGAAATACGAATACAACCATTACAAAACTTTCAGAAATAGTTATGCACGACGTGGCAAAATTGGTTGGTCGGGTAATGATGGGTTCACCCGTAAATAATCTTTGGTCCATTTAAAAAAAAAAAAAAAAAAAAAAAACTATTCATAATAAAAGTGTTAAATTGATTACAAATAAATATTATTACACCAATCACAGGCTAAATGTCCTTTATAAGGCGAGTTAGAGATTGTATGTCTTAAAAATACAAGCTGGGCAGACTTTCATGTTCCAATCCTGTATAAGCGTTCAACTTTTAGCAAAATCTTTTGATCTGACCTGTTTGAATATATTCACAACTCAAAGTGACCCGTACGTAAACTAATCAAAATTGACTTTCTTTTCACCCAAAGAATTTACATTGTTTGCATTTAGTTGTGGCCTGTTCTGTTTGTTAATGATGTTGCTATCAGGTCTCTGTTCAGTGTTTGCATTTAATTCTTGTCATGTTTGAGGTTAAAAGCAAAACATCTAAGACTTGGACAACAAAAATGGACCCTAGTTACTATGAGAAAACTGTCATATGATTGGTTAAGCTGAGCAGTAGAATGATTAGAAATTTAGAACATGAGCAAGGTTAAGCATGCCCAAAGTATGCTTCAACCCTCTTCTTAAACGTAACACAAAAACCTCAAAACTCGTTTTAGAAATGTAACTTCCTTTTACCAGAGTCGATCTAAAAATCAACACTCTTGTAATACAGCTGTTCACGAGCCGAGCCAGGGCCATCTTGGACTCAATGAGTCAACTTGGCTTGAACTCAGCTTGGACTCTTTGATTAGTAGCGGCAACAATCAGCACACAAGATGGACAGCCTTAAAAGCATCATGGGATGGGACAACATTTCAAAAATCTCATTTTCGTCAGGAAAAGATGATACTCTAAGGCCACCCGTAGTGGAGCGCCATAACCCAGCCAAACACCACATAACGCCGCTAGCGCCCAGCCACACCGCTACGGCCGGCGCTATGGGTTGGGTTTTTTGTCTCCTCGTGAAAATCATCACGCCGTGGTCCATCCTCCCCCACTCACACACATATATATACATCACATGTATGTATAATTGAACGCGTTATATAACCCTCTTACCACTACAACCTCTTGTGATATGAAGCCCCTCTCTTACGCGTTTCGCCACTTGTCGCATAACGCCCCTAAGGGACTACACATGGTCTAAGTATGTGTGAAACTTGAAACTAGTTAAAGTTGATCCTTCCAGGCCAGGGGGTTTGATCTATCTATATATTAAGTCTTCCAAATCAAAATCCTTAACAGATACTAGTTAGTTAGTTAGTTAGTTAGTACCTTTGGTGATACCGAATCGAGGCGTGATTCCAACGAATCAAACTGATTCTTCAACTGCAAAGAGAGAGAGTGACGATCGAGCAAGAGGTCTTTGTAGAGGAAGTTACCCATGACAGCAGCAGTGGCAGCAAACCCCACCGTGAACCACATCAATCGCATCCTCATCATCTTTCAATTCAGAATTAGGGCTTTACTATCTTTTTTTTCCACTTTATCTTTGAATTAGGGCTTCACAATCTATTTTTTTGACTTTAGTATGTAAGTCCATGTAAAATGTCTTTTTTTTTTTTACTCTTAATTTAAAAAAAAAATAACAATATAATATTACAATAAAAATCACATTTTCTTTTTTATTTTTAATTAAATAATACTTTTATATATTTATCATTATATTTTCTTTCTTCTCCATTTGTAACCACTTTAAAAAAATAGTAAAAAATTAATATGGGTGAACAGTGTCCCCTGAAATATACAGGTGAATATTAACATTTTTTGTCTCCTCCACTCACAATTACTTTTTATAAGATAAAGAACCCACTCACAAATATACGGAGGAAAGAATGTGAATGCTCTAAACCTTAACATTTACATTGAGTAAACTACAGTTTTACCCAATGTTTTCATAACCAGACCGGCTATCGAACCGAATGTCTTACCGGTTACTAGTCGAACTGGGCGGACCGGTCGAAGAGGATTTAAAAACCGAATGACATAATTAATAATGTAAATATTTAAGAAAAAAGAAATATAGAAAAGGTATATAAACAATTCTAAAAACAATAATATTAATGCTATACGGACATCAAATGAAAATAAATCAAATTTAACAAATTGACTTTTGTCAACTTGTCTTTCCCAAGACAACTTTGCACACCTCCATTTAAACAAATGACCCGGTATCTTATCTTTAACAAATTCACCTAAACAACTTGTAAATTAAACAAGCCATTCAAACAAACGTTAATGGAATGAACAGATCATAATTAGAAACGTTCTATTGTTCGTCATTCAAGTCCAACAAATCTTTTCGTCGGAACTACTTATCACTGGGATGATGATTTCGCCCGAGAAGCACGTCGTCGGAATGGGGGTTGTAGTCTTGTCACACCCCTTTCTAAGGCGGAAGCACGAGGTGTGATCCTGAAAGGTTCTCATTGCATACGAATGGTAAACATACTACATGCTCGTAAAATAACTCCAAATGCCATTAACATAAGTTAAGTGTTTACAACACAAATAAAATATTGTCTGAAAAGTTTACAACTTTATTTAAAAATGAACATAAAGGTTTTGATTCTTATATCCCACTCAAGGTGGAATATAGTAGCCAATCCCACAAAACAGGCATCGGAGTCTTGACACGATATGACTAAATCAAAAGCGACATCCTGGAGCAAGAGTAAGACTGTGCGTACATCCACTTTAGTTACCTGAAATACATGTGAGTTTTGGAAAAAAAAAAACGTAAGCATAATGTTGATGTGAATTCATGCAGGTTTGTGAAAACATTTAAGCATTCGTTATGGAAAACATGGTATGTAATCATATGAAATAAGTATTTCTGTAAATGTAAGGAAATCGAGATCGCTAATGGTTTGCAAGGCCATTAACATGTGACACGACATAGGAAGCATCCAAACCATAGGCATTTTTACTTGTCGATTCCACGACTGTTGATTCACGACTAGAGACACAAAAGCATTGCTTAGTAAAAGAGTGGCCAAGAGTGTGGCTGCCTGAAATCCATTAGATCTAACCTTTTGTTCCGCGGTCTTGGTATGTAACTGATTAATGGTGCTTATGGCACCCTATTCGTGACATGATCTAAAGTATCATTCCTTAGTTTTGCATTCAACATACCATAACACATGTATTTTCCCCAAGTTTAGAAAACAAGTAAAAGTTTAAAAGTGGGGATATGAACTCACAACTTTGCATACCCTGCGCCGTAAACTTCATCGGTTGGTTTTATAGCGTCGTGACTACCGGCTCTAATGGCTAGGGAAGTGGCACAAAAATGAAGGTGATGAACAAGGAAGAAAGTGAGTGGTTAAAAGCTCCACGAAGAGGTCCTTCAAGTTCAAGCACCGTACACCTTCTTAAATAAGCTTCTTACACCTCCTAGTGACCTTGGATTGTGAGGTTGAAGCTTGAAAATGGTGGTGGTATGGTGTGTGAAGTGAGCCGAGAGTTAGGGAGGTTAGGAGGAAGAAGATGAAGTGAAATGGAAGTGTGATTTGTTTAGGATTTTATAAGATTCTTCAAATCTTTTAATGGTATAATTCTTAGAATATTCCCAACATAATATCTAATAAAATCAAATGAAATCAAATAAAATCCCCATGTGGGACCCATAGGGGCCGGATTTGGTGACCGGGGGGGGGGGGGTAAAATGTAAAATTTTGGAAGTTGAAGGTTTAAAGTGCAAATGATAAGGCTTAAGTAAGTTTAAGTGTGTTTAGGTGTTTTTAGGATTTTAAGGTGTTCTAGCATCAATACTAGATTAATATCATAAAAACATTACTTCTAGTCAAATTTTGATGTCCTGGTTATTGTCCGGTTGTTCGGTTCGTTACGGTTCGTTAAAGTGCTGAATTGCGCAGTTTCACTAGGCATGAAGCACTTTTTATGGCAGTTTTAATTCCTAATACTTTGTAAGTTATTTTGGACAATAAAACATAAATTTTGCATGATATTGTTGTGTTAAAAGCTGAATTATTGCTGATTTATGCTGAATTCTGCATTTAAAGTGAGTTTCGGGTGATTTTTAGTGCATAGTTTAGCTTCTGGAAAATTTATATGTTAACCCTTGTATCCATACTTGGGTTTTAATGTGTTTTAGACGTTGGACCTACTCCTAGGCCCTAATTATATTATCTGACTGCTTTCTGCAGAGCTGCTGACATAGTGTGTCTTACCGGTGAGTTTACTAGTCTTTCTGACGCAACGCTAAAAGTAATGCATAAAGCAATATTTGAAGTATAAAATGTGCATGAATTCACAAGTATAGCATGAAATCAGACAATGTTTACATTTAAGCACATAATTGCAGATATTAAATAATAATTAAATTCTACGGAAATTACCGGTTTTGTGCCAGTTGTCACAGTCTCCCCCCGTTAAAAGAATTTCGTCCTGAAATTCAGGCTGAGTTATCTCCCGCAGGAGCTTTCTCAAACAGATGGGGGTATGTCACACCCTGGCTTTTGCGGAAGCGTGGGTTTATTTTGGTGTGACTTCTTAATACCCTAGCACAATCATAACAATGCTATATGAAAATAAAACACATGATAGTCATCCATTCATCAAGTTTAAAGTTACCATAACATCATTGTTTATAAAAGTCGACACATGAAACAAGTTACAAACATGACATGAATTTAAAACGTGTTCACTTGACACAACAAAAGATTTTAATAAAAGCACGGTTTAAGACTTGTAACCCGTCCAGGCAAGGGTCACACCTCCTAAACCTGGATGACATCATTATTCCCTACGCAACTTGACACGATTGCATACTTCGCCAGATCCACTAATTTCCTGAAATACATGTAGTTTGAAAAATCAACAAAAGTTGAGCGAGTTCATATAAAAGTATGTATAAACCATTCATGTATGAATAAAAGTCCCTGGTATGTAGCAATAAGGAAAAAGAGATCACCAATGGGTTGCAAAGCCACTGGTATGTGTGAGAAGGTGCAGGAAAACTCAAACCTAGCATATTTGTTACCGGGCTTCGGCGGTAAGACACAGTCACCTCTATGGGCCGCCCCGGCCTCACGGTTGTGGGCTCGCTACACCCAAATAGATCTATCACTCTTGTGTCCCTCGGTCCTAACAACGAGGATTAATGGCATTAAGTGTTGTACCCACCCCTCACATGATCTAGTAGTAAACCCTCTCTACGCAAACCATACCATGTAAATAAATGTTTGTAATAATTGTCGCATGTATTTCACCCCCGAAGTATAAAACTGAAAACAGTAAAGAGAAAAGGGGGACATGAACTCACAGAAGTGTATAGCCTGTAACGTCAATCTCAAACTCGATCTGCTGCGTGACGACCTACACGTACTAATGTCTATTAGACGAACGGGCCGTGCCTTGATTTAGTGTTTTGAGTTGTGTTACTTTGATATTATACTTGTTAAATTAATAATAATTATTTTAACTTAACTTTTGTTTTTAGAAAAAAATAGTTAGGCAACTATTTCGTATCCACACTTCTCAGGTATTTTGTATGTGTATTTCCTTCCCAAGGATGTGGGTATTTATACATGTACACTCGTAATTTCCGAAAAATATATTTTAAGTCCCACTTAGAAAAATATATTTAAATTATTTGTCTAAAACATCTTAATTCCAAAATATACATATTTTTCCCAAAAATATTATATTTTACTTCATAGATTTTCCAAAATAATATTTTACCAAAAATATACGTATAAGAGTATTTTTCCGAAATATTACATAAGTCACGTTTTAGCGTTTCGTATTGCAACAATACTTGTGTAACTTAAATATTTATTTTTTTAAGAGTTTTGGTATTATTTTTGGAGTCGTAATTTCATGGTATATACAAGTTATATTATTTTTATCCTAAAAATAATATATCTAGCTCACATAATAAACAAATAATCACACAAGAGTTTTAGTATAAAATATATATTTATCAAATTTTATTTACGAAAATCAACCTCCGGCACTTAGTATTTTTGTAATAAAAGTGATGGCGAAGTTTATTTTGAAAACCAAGTTAAAAATATATTTGTAAAAACTTACTAGAAAAATATTTTCTAAGTGTTGAAATTTTAGGAAAATTTCGCCAGAGTTTCCTTTGTAAATGGAGGTGTCCATGCTTACTAGCATATCATTTTCTTTTCAAAAATTCATTCAATTAATTCTCAATCAACAATATGTAACTTATACTTACCAAACTTGTCAAGAACAAGCACAACTACAAACTCATGAACTTGAATATTTATGAAAACATGTAGTAACTTACTAGCGCACTTAGTAAGTCTTGTTACCTTCCAAAATGTGATTAGTTCCTTTAAAAACTTCATTTTTAAAGAGTTTGTATTTTCACAACTTCTAGTCATATTTTCTAAAAATATTTCTTTGTGAAATTTTCTTATTGCACAAGTGTTTCTACACTTGTTTATCCACTAAAAATGTGTTAAGTTTATGTAAGATCCAAGTTTTAACAAAACTCATACTTTTCACTTGGTTCTTTCGAAAAACCACTCATGGATCTTTAGATCTACAAGATTACATCCTATTTTGATCTTTATTTTTCAAGAAAACATGTATTATTCAAGTTCATAGTTTATGTGTGAATGATTCCATCATCCTACACATTTCTAACTTTCAAATCTTGCTAGTTCATATTTTTAATCATGATCTAGCAAGTCCATACGATGATCCATATCATTTTTACTAACAAACAACATTCAACAAACATAACAACACAAAAATAACATGATTTCATCACCATTTTAACCATACTTCATCACTAGTTAGTTTATGTTCCAAGACTTGTTTATGTTTTTTAGAGTTCTTATCTTTTCATCATTCTTTTAACTATTAACCATCAAAATCAAGAAGAGAATGAAGATCTAAGACACTTACCACTAGCACAAGGCTAGGGGAGTTCTAGTGAAGAAAAGTGGTGGGTAAAAGAGAATGAAAGAGGTCCTTGAGCTTCCGAACACACCAAGCTTACTTGTATGATCCCTAGCACCTTTGGATGTATGTGGATTGCATGAAATGAAACTTGAAGGTGGTGATGGTGGGTGTGGTGGTTTTGGTCGATCAAGAAGAAGAGAGGAGGAGAGAGTTGTTTGATGTTGATGAGTTGAAAATGAAATCTTATAACCCTTGTGCCATCTTATAACCCATCTCCATTTTTAACCCTTGTGTATTATGCCTTATTATCCACCAACACAATCTAATAAAATATTCAAGAAAATCAATGGGTGGGTCACCCATGTAATCGTCGCCCAAGGGGAGGGGGGTATAGGGTTGGGTTTCAATGGTAAGGTTACTAATCTAGTTAGGATTCAAGTATTAAGTTTGTGTGTTATGATGTGTTATATAATATATAATGTGTTAGGGTGTTCGGGGACCCTAACTAGCTCAGAAAAATAAAAACAATGTGTTTGACAATATTTTTGTGTTCCGGGTAAAGTCCGGTTGTTCGGTTGGGTGTTGTTCCGTTAAAGTGCTAAATTAATCCATAAGGTCCCTTTTATAATAGTTTTAGTGACACGTTTAATTCCCAACACTTTGGAAAGTATCTAGGACTATTTTGTCAAGTTTTTGCACTTTACTATCATAATTAAATGCTGAATTTTATTATTAAGTGCAGAATTCTGCATTTAAAGTGTGTTTTAGGCACTTCCCGGCACTATAACTATCACCTAGTGACGCAATTTTATGGTCCTCACCTCCCTACACTCCCTACTAGTGTAGTACTCTATCTCTGGCTCATACCGGCCTCAAAACATTGTCTGTCTAGGTGTTGGCATTGTCAGCATGTTTTCTGGGTTATCAGTTTAGTGTGCTAACTGTGCTTTGTGCATCAAGTTTGTCACTAATGTTTGTATGAAATGAATGAAGTGACAGTATGAAATGTGATGCATATGTATGTATGTAACAGAAAGCAGAAAGCAGTTTAATCACAGTTGTAATCAAGCACAGTCATTAAGCACAAATTAAATATTAATTAATTGTACGGATACCTCTAAATGTGAGGGTTGTCACATTCTCCCCTCGTTAAGAAAATTTCATCCTGAAATTTTAGGTTCTGCTTCTAGTTGCAGGGGTCTTGGGAAATAAATGCGGGTACTTCTCTTTCATACGATCCTCACGTTCCCACGTGAATTCTGGGCCGTGTCGTGCATTCCATCGAACTTTGACGAGCTTGACACTGCTCCTGCGTGTCTTGTTAATCTTCCAATCAGTAACCTCAACTGGTTCTTCGACAAAGTGGAGCGTGTTGTCAATATGAACTTCGTCGGCAGGAATGACAACTGTCTCTTGAGTTGGACTCTTCTTCAGGTTTGATACATGGAATGTATCATGAACACCATTAAGCTCAGCAGGTAGGTCCAACTTGTATGCTACCAAACCAACCCTCTTCAGAATTTTGAATGGACCAATGTTACGTGGATTCAACTTTCCACGCTTCCCAAAGCGTGCCACACCCTTCCAGGGTGAAACCTTCAATAAAACCATGTCTCCTACCTCGAATTCCAGAGGTTTCCTTCTTCGGTCCGCATAACACTTTTGTCGATCGCGAGCCGCCTTGATGCGTTCTCGGATCTGGGCAATCTTGTCTGTTGTTTCCTGGACTAATTCTGGACCAACTAGTTGTCTATCACCCGCATCGGCCCAACAAATCGGTGATCGATACTTGCGTCCATAAAGAGCTTCGAACGGTGCGGCTTGAATACTTGCGTGATAACTGTTATTGTATGAAAATTCGACCAATGGTAGGTGGGTGTCCCAACTTTCACCTAAATCCATTACGCAAGCTCGCAGCATGTCTTCTAATGTCTGAATCGTTTTTTCACTCTGTCCATCCGTTTGCGGGTGAAATGCTGTACTTAGATTCAGCTGAGAACCAAATGCCTCTTGAAAGGATTGCCAAATCCTTGACACAAATCTTCCATCCCTATCAGAGATGATTGAGAGAGGCACTCCATGTCGTGCAACGATCTCTCTCATGTATATCTCAGTTAGTTTACTCGTGTTGTCTTTTTCCCTGATTGGCAAGAAGTGCACGGATTTCGTTAAACGGTCTACTATTAGCCAAATCGTATCGTGTCCTTTGGGCGTCCTTGGCAATTTCGTTATGAAATCCATTGAAATCTGTTCCCATTTCCATTTGGGTATTTCAGGTTGCTGTAGAAGACCTGAAGGCTTTTGGTATTCGACTTTTACCTTGGCGCACGTTAAACACTTGCTAACATATACTGCAACATCGCCTTTCATCCTAGGCCACCAGTAGAAATCCTTAAGGTCTTGGTACATTTTATCTGCTCCTGGATGAACCGAGTACCGTGACTTGTGAGCTTCATCGAAAATAACCTTTCTCAATCCACCAAACAGAGGAACCCAAATTCGTTTCATGAAGCATAAAGTTCCTTCCTCGTTTGGTACCAACTGCTTCTCCATCCCACGGAGATACTCGTCCTCAATATTCCTTTCTTTGAGAGCTTCTCTCTGTGCAGCACGAATGCGCAATGAGAGGTCTGTCTGGACAATCATTTCCAAAGTCCTAAACCTTATGGGCTTGATCCTTTCTTTTCGACTTAGGGCATCGGCGACCACATTCTCCTTCCCTGGATGATACTTGATCTCGCAATCATAGTCATTCAACAGCTCTACCCAGCGTCTTTGTCTCATGTTAAGCTCCTTTTGGTCAAATATGTGCTGCAGGCTCTTATGATCTGTGTAAATTGTACATCGCGTACCATACAAATAATGTCGCCAGATCTTCAACGCAAATACCACCGCGCCTAACTCCAAGTCGTGCGTGGTATAATTTTTCTCATGAACCTTCAACTGGCGAGAAGCATATGCTATAACTTTCTATCGCTGCATCAGCACGCAACCCAAACCTTGACGAGAGGCATCACAATATACTACGAAATCGTCCGTTCCTTCGGGTAGCGATAAGATTGGTGCGTTACAAAGCTTGTTCTTCAACAACTGAAACGCTTCTTCTTGTTTGTCTCCCCAATCAAACTTTTTGTCTTTCTGCGTGAGGAAAGTCAAAGGTTGAGCGATTTTTGAGAAATCCTCAATGAACCTTCGATAATAGCCAGCCAAACCTAAGAACTGTCGGATCTCGGTTGGCGTCTTTGGAGTTCCCAGTTCTTTATCGCTTCGATCTTTGTGGGATCCACATGGATTCCATTTCCATTAACCACATGTCCAAGAAATTTGACTTCGCGTAACTAGAACTCGCACTTCGAGAACTTGGCATACAACTTCTCCTTTTTAAGTAGCTCCAAAATAGCTCTTAAATGCTGCTCGTGCTCATCCTTCGTCTTCGAGTAGATCAAGATGTCATCAATGAACACAATCACAAACTTGTCGAGGTACGGCTTACAAACTCTGTTCATCAAATCCATAAAAACGGCTGGCGCGTTTGTCAACCAAAACGGCATAACCAGGAACTCGTAATGTCCATATCGAGTTCTAAAAGCAGTCTTAGGAATACTTTCCTCTTGAATTCTTAACTGATGATATCCTGATCGCAAATCGATCTTTGAGTAGAAACTTGAACCTTGCAGCTGATCAAATAGGTCATCAATTCTCGGCAGAGGATATCTATTCTTGATTGTCAACTTATTCAATTCTCGGTAGTCGATACACATGCGGAAACTACCATCCTTCTTCTTAACAAACAAAACTGGAGCTCCCCAAGGTGAGAAGCTTGATCTGATGAATCCTTTGTCTAACAACTCCTGGAGTTGCGTTGACAACTCCTGCATCTTCGAAGGCGCAAGTCGGTAGGGTGCCTTAGCCACAGGCGCGGCGCCTAGAACTAAGTCAATGTGGAACTCGACTTGTCTTTGGGGCGGTAATCCTGGTAAATCTTCTGGAAAGACTTCAGGATATTCTTTTACGACGGGAATGTCTTCGATCTTCGGCTCAGCGACTTCTTTATCCACGATGTGTGCCAAGAAGGCAACACACCCCTTTTGTAAACACTTTCTAGCTTTCAGGCAGCTAATCATTCTCACAGGCGTATCGCGCTTTTCTCCATGGACTATGATCGTCTCTCCATCTTCTATTGGGATGCGAATGGTCTTTTCGTGACAAACAATCTCGGCTTTGTTGCTTGACAACCAATCCATCCCTACTACCACGTCGAAACTTCCCAACTCGACTGGTAGTAGATCCAAAGTGAACTCGCGTTCTCCCAGCTCAATTACATATCCTCGGATGACTTCATTTGCTTCAAGTAGCTTTCCATTTGCCAGTTCAATTGAGTACAGAACGTCTAATTTACTAGCAGTTAATCCAAGCATATTTTTAAATTCTAACGATACAAAGCTATAGTCGGCACCAGTATCAAACAGAACAGATGCAAAGCGTTGGTTTACAGGGAACAACGTTTGGATCCTGGCGTGCTTCCCTTGCTCCAATGTTGAATACTCTCCCACGGGCTTGATTCAGTTTTGGGCATTCCCTCTTAAAATTCCCAACGTCTCCACAATTGAAGCATCCCGGTCCTCGACCATTTCCATTTCCATCTCCACCTTGAGTGTTGCTTTGGTTGCGATTTCCATTCCCAGCTTGATTCGCAACGTTTCCACGGTTTCCATTTCCGCCATTTCCTCCCTGTTGGCGATTCCCATTACCATTCCTATAACCTCGATTACCACCACGCCCAGCACCAGTTCCGGCCCAACACGTATCCTTCGTGTGGCCGTTCTTTCCACATGACTCGCATTTCCTCAATCTGCACTGACCAGAATGATGGCACTGGCACGTGTCACACTTGGGCAGAGTACCCATGTAACCCTTTCCTTTGTTTTCGACACCGGTTGTCGCTCTGGCCGGTGTGCTTGACTCACCCTTCTTGCTCACATTGCTGGTACCTTGCTTGAAGTAGGAAAGTTTCCGTTTGTTTTCACCAGACGACTCCACATGAGTCTCCTTCTTCTTCGGTTCAGAAACTGAAAACTTGTTCAATCTAATAGCTTCCTCAGTAAGTGCCACACTGAGATCTATGGCTTCCATGATCGTTGCAGGCTTGGATGTGGTAACCATACTCATGATCTGGGGTGCCAATCCCCAGATGAAGCGCTCAACACGTTTAAACTCGGGCGTGACCATATACGGCACCACATGGGACAAATCATGAAACCTTTGAACATATTCAGCAATCTTAGAACCATCCATTCTTAGGTGCCAGAACTCAGTTTCTAACTTCTGTATTTCAGCACGCGAACAATACTTCCTCCTCATGAGCTCCTTCAGCTCATTCCATGATAACGCATAAGCTGCCGCTTCTCCTAAAGTTTGCACTTGTAGATTCCACCACGATAGGGCACCATCCGGAAACAGCCCTGAGATGTAGGTCACTTGTTGCGCAGGAGCACACTTGCTCATCCTTAGGACAGAGTCTGTCTTTTCAGCCCACCTAACAAACGCAACAGCACCTCCAGTGCCATCAAAATTTACGGGCTTGCAGTCGAGGAATTGCTTGTAGGTGCACCCTACACATACATTAGAATTTACAAATGGTATTAGCGGTCGTGCTATAAATGTATTGTAGTATATCTCAAACGACTTAACATTACCATTGGGTGGATTGTTATTGCCGTTGTTGCTCGAGACATTTCCACTTGTTTCGACATGGGAGGCCGCATACTAGGCTATAGCCGTGGCGATTATCCCTTAGAGTTCCGCATCAGTAGTAGGCATGCGCGGGTTGCGTCGTGGTGGCATCTTCAAAAAGATGATCATATTGGTCAGGTCATAGTAAGTAAATAATATGTGTACATAATAACATTCATCAATCACATAACATCACATGTTATAACATAAAGTAAATAACTCAACAAAGCATGTAGTGAGAACGTTGCCATTAAGCTTCCATTAATCACGACCACAATATTGTTTTACATGTTTAATAGTACATCATACATCCAATGATATCATAGGGTCACATCACCCTCAAAATACAAGTCAAACTACACCTATCATATACAAAAAGTGTGATCTCTCAAATGTCTTCGTAAGCTGGCTCAATCGCGACTTTCTCACCAAAATGATCGACCTGCATCAAACCAAAAATATCTATGCTGATGGCGGAGGAGGAGGAGGAGGAGGAAAATGAGAGAAAATCAAGCGATGCATGAGCATCCAATCCTCCTCTAAGGCACGACAGACGCGCAGCAAATATGCAATCTGCTGCTCCGATGTCAAGAAACGAACATTCGAATCAGGGGAAAGCGGACGGGGAGTGTGTGGTGCTACAAAGGGGGTCTGACAGTGACAAGGCGGACGTGGAGCTCTCTCCAACTCCTGAATACGACGGCTCAGGGCGTCCTGCTGTAGCTGCAGTGACGCAAGTATATCCTCCGTAGTGTACCCCACATGAAATGGGTGGTACGGGTCAGATAATGGCATAACATGGGGCGTAGTCCACAAAAATGGCTCGCTCGATGGTACGGATGATGGTGCAGTAGGTGGTGCAACATGAGGAAACTGTGACAGAAACGGAAAAGACGATGACAGTACGGGTGGAACAGAAACAGGCAGCTGCCTCGATGAACCCTCTCCAGGGCGAGGTGGCGGTATGTCCTGGAGGAACGTGATGGGGAGATCAGTGCGATGGACGTCAGCGGTGTGTGGGTGGAACAATGGAAACTCAGTGGGTGTAGAAATAGGTGCTACTGGAGGAGTGACAGGTAGCACAAACGGTGGATAGTCGTCATCATCCTCGATCCACCCGTTGCGGGTGTTAGCATAACGAGGATCTATGTGAGCGGCGAATGGTGCACGGTCAACCAATGCTGGCACGGGATCGGGTAAAGGTGCATCAACAATAGGATCATCCACCAATGGTGGTGCAACAATGGGAAGGTCAACAATGGGTGGTGCAAGAGCTGGTGCATCATCAAGTACAGGGTCGCGCTCTGGTGCAGGTTCAGGAGCAACAGCAGGCTCTGGGGCCATGATGTGACAACCCTCACTAAATCAGGTATCCGTACGACTTAATTAATGATTAATTACTGCTTAATTACTGTGCTTGCTTGAAATTACTGATGAACTGCTACTTGATTTCTGATACTTGTACATATCTGCATCATACTTTACATACTGTCACTACATTATTTACATGTTGAACTCTAGTGACAAACATGATGCACAAAAGCACAGTAGCACTACAAACGGATAACCTATTGAACATGCTGATAAAGCCAGCATCAGGCAGACACTGCCTCTAAGGCTTGTATGAGCCAGAAATATTTCACTACACTAATAGTGAGTGTAGGGATACAAGGGTTGTAGAACTGCGTCTCTAGGAATAAGTTACAATGACAGGATGTGCCTAGGACATACACTAAGCACAAAACTCAGCACTTTTATAAACAATTCAGCTTCTAGCTAACTAATAAAGTGCCAAAACAAGAGAAAAATATTACTAGACACTTTCGAAAGTGTCGGGAATGAGTTGTGTCACTAAAAATGGTATTAACGACACTTTAAAGTTTTGTTAAGCGCTTTAACGGATTACTATCCAGCCGGACAACCGGACTATACCCGGAACATGAAAATATTGCCATTAACATTTATTGTCTTTTTCTGAGCCAGTTAGGGTCCCTGAACACCCTAACACCCGCTATAAAGCACAACGCACAACTAACCAGGTTAAGCACTAATCTAACCTAACTATTATCTAACTAATACTTGAAATCTAACCAAACTACCCCCCCCCCCTTGGTCGATTTCGGTCACTTGGTGACCATCAAGTGTACCATCTTTGATTATTTTATTTCCTTTGTCCCATATCAAAGAGACAAGAGAACCTTTGGTTCATAACCTAAAGAATGTCTATAAGTAACAAGCATTGCACAAGATCATTTACACACCACTTAACATCACTCAAACACACCTCTCTCTCCCTCAAGGCTTTCGGCCGAACATCCCCTATATATCCATCAATTTTTCGAGCTTCCTTCATCACATTCCAAGTTCATACAAACGTCAAGGGTCACGAATAAGGAGGCTTGGTGCAAACGGAAGGCGAAGGACCTCACTCTCTTGCTTTTATCCACCCTTTTTGCATCTAGATTCTTCCCTAGCCTCGAGCTAGTGGTATGTTGCTTAAATCACCTTCTTGAACTATCTTAAAGTGGTTAAAACGATTTGTAATGGTTAAAACTAGTAATCTTACAAGATGATACACTAAAGTCTACTAAAAACACTAATATTGATGGTTAAAAGCTTGTATGTTGTGTAAATGTTGTAGTAATTGATTTGTGTGGTTATTTGGACCCGATCTATGTTGTGGTAGCTCGGATCATCATTTAACCCGGGTTGGTCATGATCATGGATCATGACATAAGGATGTTTTGGAAGTAACAAGGGTTAAAGGATGAAACTCTACCACACACAAATCATGAACTTGTGTAAAAGTGATTTTACTTACAAAATAGTGTTTAAAACTAGTAGATCTACGGATCTACAAGTGGTATTTTCAAAGGACCAAGTGTCAAGAAATTATGTTTTCTAAAGACGGATCTTACGTTAACTAGAATGATTTTTAGAACACACAAGTGTGTAAACACTTGTGTAGCACAAAGTTTCGACAAAATAACAATTTTTGTAAAAGATGACGAGAAGTTGTGAAGACGGAATTTCTTTAAAAGCAAGGTTTTTACGAAACCTTGCTTTTTATATAAAGATCCGCTAAAAGTAATGAGATTTACTTCGTATTTTTGAGTAAATCACAAGTTCATGAAATCTTTGCGATTAACATGTTATGGACTAGTTGACGTGTTGGATATTGTTTTGATTAAATAAGAAAAATGGTTGATTTGATTTATAAAAGAAAATGATACGCTTGAAAGCGTGGCCGCCTCCAGTTACAGAGGAAACTCTGGCGAAAATTTTCCAAAAACCTAACACTTAGAATTATTTTCACTATAAGTGTTAGAAATACTTTTCGACATGTTTTCAAAATATCGCCACGACTTTATTTACAAATATCGGAGGTGGGATTTTCACAAAGTTAAACGTGATAAATATATATTTAGTAAATATATTTTTCACAACGTCACTTGTCAATAATTTTGTGAAGTGTATAAATATTATTTTTAGGGTAAAAATAATATTATCGAACGTTAACGAATCCAAAATAATACGAACGCCTTCACGATAAATATATAAGTTACACCGGTAATTATTATTACCACTCGATCGTTAAAATGTAACTTACGCATTTTACGGAAATAATTATGAACGCGTATTTTTGTTAAAGTATTATTTTGGGAAAATCATACGTGTTAAAATATAATATTTTTGAGAAGGATATTTATATTTTGGAGTTAGAAATAAATATATATTAAGTGAGACTTAATAATATATTTCGAACACACATGTATTAAATCCCCCATCCTTGGGAAGGAAAATAATTACCAAGTATGCACAGAATGTAAACACGAAATCGTTGTCTAACTATTTCCCAAAACTGAAGCCATAAAGCTAAGGCACGGCCGTCCGTCTAATAGAGTTAGTACATGTAGGTCGTTGCACAGCTGCTTGACTTGGAGACATACTTGGTAGAGACGCACCGCTGTGAGTTCATGTCCCCCTTTTCTCTTAACTGTTTTCAGTTTTCTAAACTGCGGGGGTGAAATACATGTTACTATGATTACGAATATTTCTTACATGGTATGGTTAGCGTAAGGAGGGTTGTTACTTAGATCATGTGAATGGGTAGGCGGAAATTTGAGGTCATTAATCCTCAGGATAGGACCGAGGGGCAGGAGCGGTAGATCTATCTGGGTGTAGCGAGCCCAGCCCCAGGCCCAGCATAACGGACCTCGGGGTGACTTTGTACCCAACGCATAAATCTGCTAGGTTTGAGCCTTCCTACTTGCATTTCACACATATCAATGGCCTTGCAAACCATTGGTGATCTCTTTTTCCTTATTTGCTACATACCAGGATTTTTATACAAACAAAGGTTTATTTGCTCACTTACACATGAACTCGCTCAACATTATTGTTGATTTTTCAGCTTACATGTATTTCAGGGAATTAAAGGATCTGGCACGGTATGGCACGTTTTCCCGCTGCACTAGTACGAGGTCATCCGGGTTTAGGGAATGTGACTCTTTCCTGGACAAGTCACAGTCCTTAAACTGTGTTTGTGTTATGTTGATGTTTGTGTTTGTAGAATAATGTTTATGTCGTTAGGGTGTGTCCCCGTTGATACAATGTTGTTGTATTTGGTTTTAAAACTTAATTAAATGGATGATCTTGCATGGTTTTATTTCATATAGCTTTGTTATGGTTAAGCTATGGTATTAAGAAGTCACACCAAAATAACCACGCTTCCGCAAAGCCAGGGTGTGACACATGAGAGGCTCAGGGTCAACAAGGTCCATATCAAAATCGGCAGTAATGTCAAACAACAGATCAATGGGAGCCACTGGCACCTCTAAGGGCTGGTCCAAATGAACAAACTCGATATCATGGTCAGGATCGAAGTCAGGAGGAAAAACTGGATCAAAATCGTCATCGACCTCATGGTCAAACTCAAACTCGTGTGACGGACCAGGTGCAGCTGACATCGCCGTGTCGGGGTCGGCGTCAGGAGAGTGATGCTGCACACCCTGGTCGTGCAGGGACGCGGATGCCATAGACTCCAATGAGTCTGGGACAGGTGAACCAAGAGGAAGCTCCTCTACAGGGGCCTCAGCAACCGGAAGGATAACATCAGCATCAATCAGGGCCCCGCCCTCATAGTCGTCCTCAGGGGGACCCTCCTCGAACAGATCAATGTCGTCATCAGATACGGCATCGAGTGGCACATCCACCACGGGGAAAGCAGCAAGCGGAACGGGAGCAGGGATCACCGCAAGAGTTAGATCCCCAGCAGGAATGCCATCAGCAGGCTGTATCTCAACTCCGATGTCTAGCAGAGCGAACGGCTGAAAATCATCGTCATCTGTACTCGTGGTGTCTGATGTATACACATCTCCCTCTGATGGTATCTCATCGTCTGACACAACTTCCATGGGGTCCACTGTGTCTGATACTCCCGTGTCCGAAGAAGAAACCATAGTGTCTGTAACACAACCACACATATGCACATATATCAACATAAAATCAAATAAGCATGTAAGTCACAATGAAGCAAACAAGTAATCCTCCTAGTCTCCCTAGACTACCCTCCCAGTCTCTCAGACTGAACCTCCTAGCCTCTCAGACTAACTCCCTGGTCTCTAAGACCAACCTCCCAGTCTCTAAGACTAAACCTCCCCAATCTCTAAGATTGAACCCTTCAGTCTCTAAGACTGAACCTCCATCAGCCTCTAAGACTGAACCTTCCCAGCCTCTAAGGCTGAACTCCCTCAGTCTCTAAGACTGAACCATGAATTTTGAAAAAAAAATGTATTTGTTCGTTTTTGTTTGTAAAAATGTTTTGTATCCTGGATCTGGACGTTTAGTGTATGCAATGTAAAAATGTTTTCGTGAGAGCCCTAGTGATCATAGTCTAGACTCGAGAAAGAATCCTAGTTTGCTATTATTGTGGCTCTGATACCAAGCTGTCACACCCTGGCTTTTGCGGAAGCGTGGGTTTATTTTGGTGTGACTTCTTAATACCATAGCACAATCATAACAATGCTATATGAAAATAAAACACATGATAGTCATCCATTCATCAAGTTTAAAGTTACCATAACATCATTGTTTTTAAAAGTCGACACATGAAACAGGTTACAAACATGACATGAATTTAGAACGTGTTCACTTGACACAACAAAAGATTTTAATAAAAGCACGGTTTAAGACTTGTAACCCGTCCTGGCAACAGTCACACCTCCTAAACCTGGATGACATCAATATTCCCTACGCAGCTTGACACGATTGCATACTTCGCCAGATCCACTAATTTCCTGAAATACATGTAGTTTGAAAAATCAACAAAAGTTGAGCGAGTTCATGTAAAAGTATGTATAAACCTTTCATGTATGAATAAAAGTCCCTGGTATGTAGCAATAAGGAAAAAGAGATCACCAATGGGTTGCAAAGCCACTGGTATGTGTGAGAAGGTGCAGGAAAACTCAAACCTAGCATATTTGTTATCGGGCTTCGGCGGTAAGACACAGTCACCTCTATGGGCCGCCACGGCCTCACGGGTGTGGGCTCGCTACACCTAAAGAGATCTATCACTCTTGTGTCCCTCGGTCCTAACAACGAGGATTAATGGCCTTAAGTGTTGTACCCACCCCTCACATGATCTAGTAGTAAACCCTCCCTACGCTAACCATACCATGTAAATAAATGTTTGTAATAATTTTCGCATGTATTTCACCCCCGAAGTATAAAACTGAAAACAGTAAAGAGAAAAGGGGGACATGAACTCACAGAAGTGCGTAGTCTGTAACGTCAATTTCAAACTCGATCTGCTGCGTGACGACCTACACGTACTAATGTCTATTAGACAAACGGGCCTTGCCTTGATTTAGTGTTTTAAGTTGCGTTACTTTGATATTATACTTGTTAAATTAATAATAATTATTTTAACTTAACTTTTGTTTTTAGGAAAAATAGTTAGGCAACTATTTCGTATCCACACTTCTCAGGTATTTTGTATGTGTATTTCCTTCCCAAGGATGGGGGTATTTATACATGTACACTCGTAATTTCTGAAAAATATATTTTAAGTCCCACTTAGAAAATATATTTAAATTATTTGTCTAAAACATCTTAATTCCAAAATATACATATTTTTCCCAAAAATATTATATTTTACTTCATAGATTTTCCAAAATAATATTTTACCAAAAATATACGTATAAGAGTATTTTTCCGAAATATTACATAAGTCACGTTTTGGCGTTTCGTATTGCAAAAATACTTGCGTAACTTAAATATTTATTTTTTTAAGAGTTTTGGTATTATTTTTGGAGTCGTAATTTCATGGTATATACAAGTTATATTATTTTATCCTAAAAATAGTATATCTAGTTCACATAATAAACAAATAATCACACAAGAGTTTTAGTATAAAATATATATTCTAAATATATATTTCTCAAATTTTATTTATGAAAATCAACCTCCAGCACTTAGTATTTTGTAAGAAAAGTCATGGCGAAGTTTATTTTGAAAACCAAGTTAAAAATATATTTGTAAACACTTACTAGAAAAATATTTTCTAAGTGTTGAAATTTTAGAAAAATTTCGCCAGAGTTTCCTTTGTAAATGGAGGTGTCCATGCTTACTAGCATATCATTTTCTTTTCAAAAATTCATTCAATCAATTCTCAATCAACAATATCTAACTTATACTTACCAAACTTGTCAAGAACAAGCACAACTACAAACTCATGAACTTGAATATTTATGAAAACATGTAGTAACTTACTAGCACACTTAGTAAGTCTTGTTACCTTCCAAAATGTGATTAGTTCCTTTAAAAACTTCATTTTTAAAGAGTTTGTATTTTCACAACTTCTAGTCATATTTTCCAAAAATATTTCTTTGTGAAATTTTCTTATTACACAAGTGTTTCTACACTTGTTTATCCACTAAAAATGTGTTAAGTTTATGTAAGATCCAAGTTTTAACAAAACTCATACTTTTCACTTGGTTCTTTCGAAAAACCACTCATGGATGTGACAACTCGAGTTTCCGACTTTCACTTTCGCATTAAATGCACGATGACTTTGACTGGTTAGTCGTTGACTTGCTTGAATTGTAACTGTACACCTTGTGTTATAATAAAAACGTATTGTGTTTGCATGTGTTTATGTTTGGTTGCATTACATGAAACCTTAAACCGTTCAATGCATGACCCGACGAATCAAGTGATTCGCCATGACCCGACCTCGAAGAAACAAAGCCTGTTTCGCCAACTTGATCTCGACGAAACAAAGTCTGTTTCGCCGGCCCATCAGATTCGTCAAGCCCATTGAGGGCCCAGGACCATTATACGCGTATAAGTTATACGGAACCACTCCCTCCGTCACACTTTAGCTAAATCAGAAAAACCCTAGGGCTCTCTTTCTCTGTTGACGGCAACCTAGTGTCTCCGAAGTCTCGAACCGATCTAGTTGCTTCCCTGTTCGTTGCGGTTAGTGTGTATCTATGTGTGATTGCTTTTCTATATCATCAATTACTGTTCTTGTTTGAAATCATGAAGGAGCATGCCAGATTATGACTGTGTTCATGTTTTGTTTGATGGTTTTGACTAGGCTTTGATCTATAGTGTCAGTTTGATGTTTGCAAAACTTATTGATGTTATACGGATCAAATACACGTTAAATGTCATGAATCTGCCTACATAGTTATACCTTGCTAATCATGTGTTAATTTGATGATGATGTGCGGTATTGAATGATTTCTTTATGATGATTCTGTACGATGATTAGATGATGATTCTGTGATTGATGATGATTGTATGATTGTATGTTAATCGATTTCTGTATGATTACTAGTTGATGCGGTAACGGCTGATCATGATCATTAGGGTTTCCTGCAATCTGTAACTGTTGATTGACGTAACTAAATTGGGTTCACGAAAAGGGATTCTAGGCGAAACAGAAGGTTGTGTTTCGCCAAAGGGGAATTGACGAAACAGGATAGGGTTTCGCCAAAGGGTGGTTGACGAAACAGAACATGTTTCACCAACCTGTGTTTCGCCAACAATGTGTTTCGCCAACAATGTGTTTCGCCAAATGTATAATCTGACCAGTAACTCAGTCTAATCCTGTTAAAAGTTAACTGGGATATTTAACTACTGTTAAGTATAAAACAGTACTTGTATGATTATGAATACGTGCAATGTGATACTTGGTGTTTACTGATGCGATGTCTACTATGAATATACTTACGTGCCAACTTCATGAATACAAACTGATTATGTATACATGCGTACTCTAGGACTTGATTGATAAACTGTGAGCACATACTTAGCATACCGAGCAAACCAAGGTGAGTTCACACAGCCAAGGCATGGGGTTCCCAGGGTGGGAATGGGATTGGATGATTTATTTACGCATACTCAGATGATAGATGTTTATGGTCCTCAGGGTGAGGATGGTAAATGATAAGATACGACTAGACTAGTATACTAATTGAACTGATCTTCGCACACACGCCAGGGTTGGCCGCGATATTATGACTATCATTCGCACACATGCCTTGGAAAGGCCGCGAACTATATACTAAAACTTCGCACACATGCCAGGGTGGCCGCGATACAAATATACCTAGTCTAGAATACTTGAAGAACTTTCCCTAATCTTCGCATACACGCCTAGAGGGCTGCGATACGAACTATTACGATACATGACTTAAAGAACGAACATAAGGCCTACATTATTATTACTGAACTGTTTACTGTGAACTCTCTCAACTAGTTGTTGACTCTCTGCTGCATGCCTTGCAAGACCTTAGGTACATATGGAGCTTGCACAGGGAGGAGCAGGTCGTTGTGGAGCATGGATCGTGGATGTTATGTTAAACACTTAAACATTTGCACTTATGTTATACAATGGGTTTTCATACTGATGCTTCCGCTACACCTTGAAACTATAATTATGTTTTGAACACCTATCGTATTGAATGTTTGGTTTGCATTTACTTTTACTTGATGTTAATTACATGTTCGATATGATTGGTGGCTTGATCCTAGTCGTGTCACGCCTCCAAGCGGTGGTACTCCGCGTGTGGATTTTTGGGGGTGTGACAATGGATCTTTAGATCTACAAGATTACATCCTATTTTGATCTTTATTTTTCAAGAAAACATGTATTTATTCAAGTTCATAGTTTATGTGTGGATGATTCCATCATCCTACACATTTCTAACTTTCACATCTTGCTAGTTCATGTTTTTAATCATGATCTAGCAAGTCCATATGATGATCCATATCATTTTTACTAACAAACAACATTCAACAAACATAACAACACAAAAATAACATGATTTCATCACCATTTTAACCATACTTCATCACTAGTTAGTTTATGTTCCAAGACTTGTTTATGTTTCTTTAGAGTTCTTATCTTTTCATCATTCTTTTAACTATTAACCATCAAAATCAAGAAGAGAATGAAGATCTAAGACACTTACCACTAGCACAAGGCTAGGGGAGTTCTAGTGAAGAAAAGTGGTGGGTAAAAGAGAATGAAAGCGGTCCTTGAGCTTCCGAACACACCAAGCTTCTTGTATGATCCCTAGCACCTTTGGATGTATGTGGATTGCATGAAATGAAGCTTGAAGGTGGTGATGGTGGGTGTGGTGGTTTCGGCCGATCAAGAAGAAGAGAGGAGGAGAGAGTTGTTTGATGTTGATGAGTTGAAAATGAAATCTTATAACCCTTGTGCCATCTTATAACCCATCTCCATTTTTAACCCTTGTTTGTTATGCCTTATTATCCACCAACACAATCTAATAAAATATTCAAGAAAATCAATGGGTGGGTCACCCATGTAACCGTTGCCCAAGGGGAGGGGGTATAGGGTTGGGTTTCAATGGTAAGGTTACTAATCTAGTTAGGATTCAAGTATTAAGTTTGTGTGTTATGATGTGTTATATAATATATAATGTGTTAGGGTGTTCGGGGACCCTAACTAGCTCAGAAAAATAAAAACAATGTGTTTGACAATATTTTTGTGTTCCGGGTAAAGTCCGGTTGTTCGGTTGGGTGTTGTTCCGTTAAAGTGCTAAATTAATCCATAAGGTCCCTTTTATAATAGTTTTAGTGACACGTTTAATTCCCAACACTTTGGAAAGTATCTAGGACTATTTTGTCAAGTTTTTGCACTTTACTAGCATAATTAAATGCTGAATTTTATTATTAAGTGTAGAATTCTGCATTTAAAGTGTGTTTTTGGCACTTCCCGGCACTATAACTATCACCTAGTGACGCAGTTTTATGGTCCTCACCTCCCTACACTCCCTACTAGTGTAGTACTCTATCTCTGGCTCATACCGGCCTCAAAACATTGTCTGTCTAGGTGCTGGCATTGTCAGCATGTTTTCTGGGTTATCCGTTTGGTGTGCTAACTGTGCTTTGTGCATCAAGTTTGTCACATGTTTGTATGAAATGGATGAAGTGACAGTATGAAATGTGATGCATATGTATGTATGTAACAGAAAGTAGAAAGCAGTTTAATCACAGTTGTAATCAAGCACAGTCATTAAGCACAAATTAAATATTAATTAATTATACGGATACCTGTAAATGTGAGGGTTGTCACAGGGTACTTGGCTTGAAACTGGTTTTCACGTTCCCACGTGTACTCGGGTTCGTGCTTAGAGTTCCAACGTACTTTGACAAGCTTAACACTACTCCTTCGAGTCTTGTTGACCTTCCAGTCTGTAACCTCAATGGGTTCTTCAGTAAAGTGGAGTGTGTCGTCGATATGCACCTCATCCGTAGGGATGATCACTGCTTCCTGGGTTGGACTCTTCTTGAGGTTGGACACATGAAACGTATCATATACTCCGTTAAGTTCATCTGGTAATTCCAATTTGTACGCCACGGTACCAATCTTTTCCAACATCTTGAATGGTCCGATGTATCGTGGATTCAGCTTTCCACGTTTTCTGAATCTTACTACACTCTTCCAAGGTGAGACCTTCAACAAAACTTTGTCTCCCACCTCGAATTCTAAGGGTTTCCGTCTTTGATCTGCGTAGCTCTTTTGTCGATCTCGAGCCGCCTTGATGCGTTCTCGGATCTGCATAATCTTGTCGGTCGTCTCTTGAACAAGTTCAGGACCAACCATACGTTTGTCTCCAGCGTCTGCCCAATATAACGGCGAGCGGCACTTGCGGCCACACAGAGCTTCGAACGGTGCAGCTTTTATACTCGTATGGTAGCTGTTATTATAAGAAAACTCAACTAAAGGTAGGTGAGTATCCCAGCTGCCACCTAGATCCATAACACATGCACGAAGCATATCTTCCAGTGTTTGTATGGTCCTTTCGCTCTGGCCGTCTGTTTGCGGATGGAAGGCCGTGCTTAGATCTAGTTGAGATCGAAAGGCTTCCTGGAAGGATTGCCAGATCCTTGAGACAAAACGTCCATCTCTATCTGAAATAATTGAAATAGGCACTCCATGACGTGCCACTATTTTCTTAAGATACAGCTCAGCAAGCTTTCCAGTGCTATCCTTCTCTCGGATCGGTAGGAAATGCGCAGACTTCGTTAACTGATCGACTATCACCCATATCACATCATGCCCCCTAGGGGTCCTGGGTAATTTTGTTATGAAGTCCATTGAGATTTTCTCCCACTTCCACATGGGTATCTCGGGCTGCTGCAGTAGACCAGACGGTTTCTGATATTCAGCCTTAACCTTAGCATAGGTTAGGCACTTTCCAACGTAAATAGCAACATCGCTTTTAAGCCTCGGCCACCAATAGTATTCTTTCAAGTCTTGATACATCTTGTCTGATCCTGGGTGAATCGAGTATCTCGACTTGTGAGCTTCATCAAAGATGATTTCTCAAATACCGCCGAAGAGCGGAACCCAAATACGTCCCATAAAGTATAAAGTTCCCTCTTCATTTGGCACCAAAATCTTCTCCATACCTCGGAGATATTCAGCTCTACGATTCTCCTTCTTAAGGGCTTCTTGTTGTGTGTCATGAATGCGTGAAGTAAGGTTCGTCCGAATAGTCATTTCCAATGCTCGAACTCTTAAGGTCTTAACCCTTTCTTTTCGACTTAACGCGTCTCGTTGTAGCCTTTCCAGGATGGTACTTAATCTCACAGTCATAGTCGTTTAGCAGTTCGACCCACCGTCGCTGACGCATATTCAATTCCTTCTGATCGAATATGTGCTGTAGGCTTTTATGATCTATGAAGATTATACATCGAGTACCATATAAATAATGTCGCCAGATCTTCAAGGCAAACACCACCGCGCCTAGCTCCAGGTCGTGAGTGGTGTAGTTCTTCTCATGAACTTTCAACTGTCTTGAAGCGTAAGCGATGACCTTTTGGTGTTGCATGAGCATGCAACCCAATCCTTAACGCGAAGCGTCACAGTATACCACAAAGTCTTCAGTGCCTTCGGGTAAGGATAGTATCGGTGCATCAAATAGCTTACTTTTGAGAAGTTGGAAGGCTTCTTCCTGCTTATCACCCCAGTCGTACCTCTTGTCCTTCTGCGTAAGGGAAGTCAGCGGTTGAGCTATCTTGGAGAAATTCTCGATAAATCGGTGGTAATAGCCCGCTAAGCCCAAAAATTGTCGAACTTCAGTTGGGGTTTTGGGGGCTTCCCAATTCTTTATCGCTTCTATCTTGGCTGGGTCTACATGCATGCCCTTCTCGTTCACAACGTGACCAAGGAACTGTACTTCGCGAATCCAGAATTCGCACTTTGAGAACTTTGCATAAAGTTTCTCTCTCTTTAGTAGTTCCATAATAGTCCTGAGGTGTTGCTCATGCTCTTCTTTTGTTCGGGAATAAATCAGAATATCATAGATAAATACAATCATGAATTTATCGAGATACGGTTTGCAGACACGATTCATCAGATCTATAAATATTGCTGGCGCGTTTGTCAATCCAAATGGCATCACAAGGAACTCGTAATGTCCATATCGCGTCCTGAGCGCAGTCTTCGGTGTGCTCTCTTCTTGGATCCTTAACTGATGATATCCAGGTCGAAGGTCGATCTTGGAGTAGTAGCTCGATCCTTGCAACTGATCGAATAAGTCGTCAATCCTCGGTAGTGGATACCGATTCTTGACAGTGAGCTTATTCAATTCTCTATAATCGATACACATTCACAGTGTTCCATCCTTCTTCTTCACGAACAAAACTGGAGCTCCCCAAGGCGAGAAGCTCGGCCTTATGAATCCTTTGTCCAACAACTCCTGGAGTTGTGTAGATAATTCTTGCATCTCGGATGGTGCAAGCTAATAGGGTGCCTTGGCTACAGGAGCGGCTCCTGGAACCAAGTCTATATGAAATTCGACTTGTCTTTGCGGAGGTAGTCCTGGCAGATCTTCGGGAAAAACTTCAGGGAATTCCTTCAGCACAGGAATGTCTTCGAGTTTCGGCTCCTCAGCCTTCTTATCTACAACGTGCGCCAGGAATGCAACACATCCTTTCCTCAAGCACTTCTGCGCCTTCATACAATTGATGATTCGCAGAGGCGTGTCTCGTTTTTCTCCATGCACGATGAGAGTTTCATCATTCGCAAGAGGGATGCGAATGATTTTCTCATGGCAAACAACTTCTGACTTATTCTTGGACAGCCAGTCCATTCCAACCACCACATCGAAGCTACCCAATTGAACAGGTAAGAGGTCGATACTAAACCTTCGCTCACCAAGTTCTAATGTACAACCCCTAACAACTTCGCCCGATTCAACAAGCTTACCATCGGCTAGTTCTATGGAATAAGGAATATCTAGTCTACTAGATTCTATTCCAAGCATACGTTTAAATTCCACAGACATGAAACTATAATCGGCACCAGTGTCAAATAGTATGGATGCAAAGTGATTGTTAACGAGAAACGTACCGGTGACCACGTTAGGGTCCTCGCGTGCGTTCCTTGCTCCAATCACGAATGCTCGGGCCTGAGCGTTGTTCTCCTTTGGGCAATCTTTCTTGAAATGCTCCTTGCTACCACAACCAAAACATCCTTGGTTCTGCCCATTCCTGTTACCAGCACCATTTCCATTTCCATCACCGTTTCCATTACCAGCACCATTACGGTTTCCATTCCCGTTCCTATTACCACTTCCATTTTTTTTCCCCAACAGTTCTCGGTATGGTGACCCAGTTTTTCACACTTGTCACATTTTGGAATGCGGCAAACTCCTTTATGATGACGCTTGCACTGATTGCATTTGGGCAGAGTGCCCTGGTATCCTCTAGCAGGGGCATCATTCATGGATGCAAGAGCTTTTGTTTCCTTGGGTGGGTTGGGGTCACGCTTCTTATTGTTGGAACCCTTGTTGTTACGTGTCGCTTGATTCAGGCTCGAATGCTTCCTTTTCTTGTCACCAGACGAGTCAGCGTGCGTCTCGGTCTTATCAGTTGGGTTCAACGATAACTTCTTTATACGGACAACATCTTCAGTAAGGCTGACGGCCAGAGTTACAGCCTGAGTGGTCGTTTCAGGTTTAGCCGAAGTTTCCATGCTGCGAAACTCTGGAGCCAATCCCCATATGTAGCGCTCAACGCGCTTAAATTCGGAAGTCACCATATAGGGGATTACTCTTGATAGATCATGGAACCTTCGAGTATAACCAACAATGTCCGCACCCTCCATGGACAGGTGCCAAAACTCAATCTCCAACCTTTGGAGTTCAGCACGAGAGCAATACTTCTCTCTCATCCTTTCTTTCAACTCGTCCCAAGTCATACCATACGCTGCATCATCTCCCAGGGTTTGGACGTGTAAATTCCAGCAAGTCAAAGCTTCATCAACAAACAACCCAGTAACAAAAGTGACTTGCTGGTCCGCGGTACACTTGCTCATGTGGATAGTGGAATTAGGCTTCTCCATCCAGTGTACGAAAGCCACTGCGCCTCCAGTGCCGTCGTAGTTCAGTGGCTTGCAGTCGAGAAACTGCTTGAAGGTGCAGCCTTAAGTTGGGTTTCCTCCAGATGAATCTCCATTCCCGTTACGTCTAGTATTGCTTGGTCCTCCACTGTGTTCAGTACGATTCGCCTCGTACTGGGCGATAGCTTTGAAGATCCTTTCTTCCAGCAGGGAGTTCAGTTCTTCAGCAGTCCTTGGAAGTGGGGGAGGAGGAGGTTGATCACGAGCGTTCACAGCTCTCCTGGGTGCCATGTTCTTCTTTTGTGCTGAAGAAATCTCGTTTGATACATGACAAGACTTGCTGTGGTTTCTGTGCACTGAATTCCATAATTATGTATGTATCCATAATTACGTAATTCCTTGCACAGTCCGCACAGTTTGTTTTATCATCGGGTCACTTCCTTCAGATAGGCCACTGCTTTCAGACGAAGACACGTGTACCTGTGATATTCTATTCCTAGTATATGTATATATTAATTATTACACATAGTTGCAAGTAACTCTTAGTCAAAGACAAGTGCTACTCCAGTGCACCCTAAGTCTCGCAGTGTCCTTACTTGACTCTTTGAAAACAGTTTCAGGTAGTGGATGTCGCGGAAAGTTTTGTGCAATGAAAACTTTTGAAAAATTGTTTTCGTGAGAGGATCCTAAAGATTGTAGTCTAGACTCAAGAAGGAATCCTGGTTCACTACAATCGCAGCTCTGATACCAATCTATCACACTCCTTTCTAAGGCGGAAGCACGAGGTGTGATCCTGAAAGGTTCTCATTGCATACGAATGGTAAACGTACTACATGCTCGTAAAATAACTCCAAATGCCATTAACATAACATATGTTAAGTGTTTACAACACAAATAAAATGTTGTCTGAAAAGTTTACAACTTTATTTAAAGATGAACATAAAGGTTTTGATTCTTATATCCCACTCAAGGTGGAATATAGTAGCCAATCCCACAAAACAGGTATCGGAGTCTTGACACGATATGACTAAATCAAAAGCGATATCCTGGAGAAAGAGTAAGACTGTGCGTACATCCACTTTAGTTACCTGAAATACATGTGAGTTTTGGAAAAAAAACGTCAACATAATGTTGGTGTGAATTCATGCAGGTTTGTGAAAACATTTAAGCATTCGTTATGGAAAACATGGTATGTAATCGTATGAAATAAGTATTTCTTTAAATATAAGGAAATTGAGATCGCTAATGGTTTGCAAGGCCATTAACATGTGACACGACATAGGAAGCATCCAAACCATAGGCATTTTTACTTGTCGATTCCACGACTGTCGATTCACGACTAGAGACACAAAAGCACTGCTTGGTAAAAGAGTGGCCAAGAGTGTGGTTGCCTGAAACCCATTAGATCTAACCTTTTGTTCCGCGGTCTTGGTATGTAACTGATTAATGGTGCTTATGGCACCCTATTCGTGACATGATCTAAAGTATCATTCCTTAGTTTCGCATTCAACATACCATAACACATGTATTTTCCCTAAGTTTAGAAAACAAGTAAAAGTTTAAAAGTGGGGAAATGAACTCACAACTTTGCGTATCCTATGCCGTAAACTTCACCGGTTGGTTTTATAGCATCGTGACTACTAGCTCTAATGGCTAGGGAATTGGCACAAAAATGAAGGTGATGAACAAGGAAGAAAGTGAGTGGTTAAAAGCTCCACGAAGAGGTCCTTCAAGTTCTAGCACCGTACACCTTCTTAAATGAGCTTCTTACACCTCCTAGTGACCTTGGATTGTGAGGTTGAAGCTTGAAAATGGTGGTGGTATGGTGTGTGAAGTGAGGCGAGAGTTAGGGAGGTTAGGAGGAAGAAGATGAAGTGAAATGGAAGTGTGATTTGTTTAGGATTTTATAACATTCCTCAAATGTTTTAATGGTATAATTCTTAGAATATTCCCAACATAATATCTAATAAAATCAAATGAAATACAATAAAATCAAATAAAATCCCCATGTGGGACCCATAGGGGTCGGATTTGGTGGGGGGGGGGGGGTAAAATGTAAAATTTTGGAAAATGAATGTTTAAAATGCAAATGATAAGGCTTAAGTAAGTTTAAGTGTGTTTAGGTGTTTTTATGATTTTTAAGGTGTTCTAGCATCAATACTAGATAAATATCATAAAAACATTACTTCTAGTCAAATTTTGATGTCCCGGTTATTGTCCGGTTGTTCGGTTCGTTACGGTTCGTTAAAGTGCTGAATTGCGCAGTTTCACTAGGTATGAAGCACTTTTTATGGCAGTTTTAATTCCTGATACTTTGTAAGTTATTTTGGACAATAAAACATAAATTTTGCATGATATTATTGTGTTAAAAGCTGAATTATTGCTGATTTATGCTGAATTCTGCATTTAAAGTGAGTTCCGGGTGATTTTTAGTGCATAGTTTAGCTTCCGGAAAATTTATATGTTAACCCTTGTATCCATACTTGGTTTTAATGTGTTTTAGACGTTGGACCTACTCCTAAGCCCTAATTTTATTATATGACTGCTTTCTGCAGAGCTGCTGACACAGTGTGTCTTACCGGTGAGTTTACTAGTCTTTCTGACGCAACGCTAAAAGTAATGCATAAAGCAATATTTAAAGTATAAAATGTGCATGAATTCACAAGTATAGCATGAAATCAGACAATGTTGACATTTAAGCACATAATTGCAGATATTAAATAATAATTAAACTGTACGGAAATTACCGGTTTTGTGCCAGTTGTCATAAGTCTGAAGGGGTATGGTCCAAAATCCCGCACCAGGCTTGGGTGCAAGTGACCATTACCCGGCTTATTGTCCCAATTGACACAGCACTTGCTTCAGTTCGTGCGGGCATGTGCCAACTCAGTTTGCTTTCCACTCGGGGAAAGATGAAAAATCTCACCTTGTGTATGAAAATGGTTGTTTTCGTTAACATACACGGGATGCGGTGATTGCTACTAAAGATGGTAGTAGTTTACTACATTCACTTTCTGTTAAACACATTTCCATGTTGCGGTCCTGCGCGGGCGCGCGCATAACGGCGTAAAAAATGTGTTGGCCTACATGTGCACTATTTACCGCACGTAGTGAAGCTGCGCAAGACCGCATCCTATTGTTATACAAGTGGAGCTATCACTTTGACTTCTGCGACCAACCAGCAAGTGGTATGCCCGGGCACTGACAATAGCGGTCAGTTGACCGCCCAATGCGCAGCTACCCAACCCACTTGCATAAAAGCTGATGGACAGACTGGCAACCCCAGCGGGCTACGCGACGGATGTTCCTTCGTGCAACCGATACAACAGGACATGTGGCAACACCTCCGCGTGCGCCCAACACTCCTGTGACCTGCGCTCCTGTCACGTCTACAAAAAACTGTAAGTTGTCAGTCGCGCCCTAGGCCCATCAAGCGGCCCATTGGCCCTTCTCCTTCACTCTTCAGCTATAAATACCCATTTCGAACCAGGTTTGAGGTAATGGTAATCCGCTCTCTCATAATTACTACTTAAATACTTATCTTGCTTCCAAAGCAAAATTCTCATGACGGAGGGTGGTAACAAGGAGCAACCCTCACCCTATTCTCCTTGTTGCGAGTCACGGTGTGCTTCACTGTGCAGGTGACAAATTAGAGGACGGCCCAGCCATCAATCGAGGAAAGGAGGGATTAACCCTACTTGACGAGACTCGACCCGTGGACCAACCTCTCGGTTAACCACTGTTTCATCATTGGCGTCCACCGCTATTTCTACTATCATACTCCTCTCTTCTTTTCTACGATCATGTCTGATCAACAAAATCTTACCAATATGGGGGTAATCACGATTGTGTTAAACTCTGGTTTGACATATAGCTTACACTTGTGTAGTATGTTAGTAACAGGATTTACATTTATCATGTTGGATATGAGCACCATTAAACATTTTTACTATTATGCTATGTATTCAAACTTGTATACTCGCCAACATTTTTGTTGATCATATTTTAATACATGTTACAGGTTGATAGATGATGATTGAATAAACACAATTAGGGTGGACTTAGAAACACACCTTTAGGATAAACAATTTGATTTCATGTTCTATGTTTGATACAATTTGATGTATTTGTTTTGTTAAACAATGTATGCATTTTAGTATTCATATGAAGAATGGTTAGATAAGCTCACCTTCAATATAAAAAACTAGTTATTAAAGTCATTAATACATACCCAATTAAAAAGGAGCCAAAGATTGGAAATCAAAAAGTAATATATAAAAGATTTGTTTTCACCAAGTGATGTAAGAGTTTAGCCAAGCATGGCCTTTGTTTGATAAAGACTCTTACTATCGATCTTGGATCCCGAGACTACTACACACTCTAAATAATGAAAGATGGATGATGGTGTTGTAGTGGTGGTGGAGTGGTGGCAAGTAAGAGAGAAGTGGTTTACCAAGGGATGGAATGAAATGGAACCAAGCACCCCTATTTATCACTGAAGTCAGAAGCTCACCACGGCCCGTGCCCACCTGGCACGACCTCGTGGCCATCTTTCTCTCTCTTCCTCATTAACTGCAGTGTCAGGTATTCTACTAACACGGGCCCTGTGTCAACGGCACGGTCCTTGGCCAATGTACTTGCTGTACTATCGCAGATTCTGAAAATCTTAGAGTTAACCACGCCCCGTGTTATCTTAGCACGGCTCCGTGTTGGTTATCTGTTTTGTCCTTTGTTGTTGTCTTTTCTTCTGCAGAGATTCTGGTCTTGGACAAGGCCCATGCCTGATGGGCACGACCCCGTGTCAGGTCTTCTGATCTTGCCATTTTCTTGGTTTGGATGTGGATTGGGGCTTGGCGAGTTACGTCAATCCGCCTTCTTTGTATTTATGTTGGTTTTTTGTTGTTATTTGCTCCTTTTGCACATTTAAGCTCTTTTAACCTAGTAAATTATAAAGGAACAAAGAAACAAGCTTTTTCCAACATTAGTATAGAAAAAGGGTTGATTTTATGTCGTATTTTATATAATTTATATGTTGTATTTTATGCACATCAAAGCCTTTATCAAGTAATTATTGAAGTTGGCTAGATAGCTCTTGCATTTCCGAGGGTGCTAAATGATAGGGAGATTTAGCAACAGGCGTAGCGCTAGGAACTAAATCGATACGAAAATCAACAGAATGGGGAGGAGGAGGACCAGGTAAATCCTCATGAAAGACGTTAGGAAAATCGCAAACAACAAGAACATCACTTACGCTCGGACCCTTATCAGCCCCAAGTTTGATTTATTGCATTTTAGCCCTTGAACTTTGATATTCTTATTATTTTAAGCCATAACTTCCTTTTTTAGCACATTTTCAAGTATGTAACATGTATGCAACCATAATTTGAGTGTCGTGAATGCATGTATAAGTATTTGCACGTATAAAGTGTATCGAAACACGTATTTAAACGACTGATTTTATGTATAACAAATATGTATAAGGAACGAATTTTATTATGATCATTTCTCAGATTACAAAGTTGGAAAATGAAATGCGATTACAATGAGGATACAAGTTTCCAAAAATAGAAATACAGACAAACTTCCTAAATAAGGGGAAAGTTCCAAAATGTGAAGCGTTACAATAGTGGTGGTGAACGTTGGGTTTTTATTAGGTGAGCGGTGAGGATGGTGGTGGTGTTAGTGATATTTTTGGAAGGAGGGACTTTGTATTAAAGGGTTCACGATGGGGATGTTGGTAATGGGGGATGGTGGCGGTAGCAGTGGTGGTGAGAGGCGGTGATGGCGACAGTTGGTAGAGGTGGATGTGATGGGGTGGTTGGTAGTGGTGTAGGTGAAGAGAGGCGGTGGATGATGTTGGGGATGCCGGTGGTAACAATGGTGATGAGTGGTGGGTTGGTGGTTGATGGCAGTGCTTGATGGCGATGGTTGTTGGGTACAGGAGTGACATGTATGATGTATGTGTGATGTTGTGTATACATGTGCAATTTAGAAAAATATATATAAAAAAGGTTTTGTGTTAAAATGGCAATTTAGAAACTTTTTTTTGTTAATGTCAAAAATAACCCTGGTTATAACTAGCTTTTTAGACTAAGTTATGCAATTTGATCAAAATGGCAAAAAAATGGGAAAACTCAGGGAACCAGAAGAGAAAAAACCTATTTTGGACTAAAATGACAATTTGAGAAAAACCTCAGGGACCAAAATGGCAATTTACTCTATTTTTCTTCATCTAGCATCACTAGTTGATCTTATGGGAGGGAAAAGAGTAAACTGCAATTTTACCCCCTGAGGTTAGGGGTCATTGGCACTCTTACCCCCCTAAGGAAATAATTGCAATTTTACCCCCCACTGTTAACTGTTATGTCGCAATTCTACCCCTCGGCTTCAATTTTGTTGACCGGTCAACATAAACATGGGAGGGTCAAAGGGTATAAAAGTAATTTCACCAAAAATTATACCTTATATATTAAAATAACCCCTAAACTCAACCTTACATCACAACCTTACCCCCTAAGTTTCCCCCCACTCTTCATCTCTTCCGGCGAACTCCTTCCCTCTGGCTTCTTCACCGGTGACCGACCTCCACTCCATTCTCCATCCCTCCGGCGACCTCCACTCCATCTTCTTCACCACTCCTTCCCCCCGGTTGATTCACAGGATAACTGAACAGAATGCCATTATGCATCCAGCTCCACCGGCTGAGCCAGGGCCGGCGACCACACCACCGGCCACCATCGATCCAGCTGTGGTCCAGAGATCCTCCCTTTTCTCGTAGTTTTCAGGTATAATCAAACAACTATTTTGATTGTGGGGTAAAATCAAACAACTAGTAATGGATGTGGGGTAAAATCAAACAACTAGTAATGGATGTTTGTGTATTTGCAGTGGACATGAGGATTCATGTTTCACTACGATCGATTGTGGTCTCATTGGTGCTCAAGATGCGAGGCCGCCCGTTCCTGCATTTCCAGTTTCCGCCTCAGCAGGAAATGGTTGTGTAGGATACTTAAACTCTAATCTTCTAGGTTCTTTTGGGTTAATATGTAGTGTAGGATACTTAAACTCTAATCTTCTAGGATCTTTTGGGTTAATGTGTAGGATATTATGTTTGATCATAGAACACATTGACTGATTGGTTATATTACTCTGCTGTTAACTTGATGATATATTTGACTGTTAAGTTTGATCAAATTAGTGGTGTTTGGTTTGATCATAGAACAATGGTGTTTGGTTTGATCAAATTGGTTATATTACTCTGCTGTTAATTTGAGTTTATGTGTAGGATCTTATGTTTGATCATAGAACACATCTATAGTAATAATGGTGTTTGGTTTGATCATAGAACAGAACAGAGGTTCTGGTGTTTGGTTTGATCATAGAACGTAATGCTGATCATAGAACAGAATGTTGCTGCTGTTAAGTTTCTACTGATCATAGAACAGAATGCTACTGATTTAATGTTGCTGCTGATCATAGAACACATGTGTAGTAATAATGGTGTTTGGTTTGATCATAGAACAGAACAGAGGTTCTGGTGTTTGGTGTTTGGTTTGATCATAGAACATAATGCTGATCATAAAACAGAATGTTGCTGCTGTTAAGTTGCTGCTGATCATAGAACAGAATGCTACTGATTTAATGTTGCTGCTGTTAAGTTGCTGACTGTTAAGTTTCAAATACTGATTTAATGTTTGTGTTGTTAAATTGCTGTGTGTAATGCAAATGCAAATGCATTACAGAAGGTTTTATATGCCAGTTGTGGCTGATGCAATTAAGGCCTTTATCAATGCGTTTAGCAATGGTTTTAAGCTGTGGCTGAAAGTAATGGCTCTAATATAGCAATGGTTCTGATGCATTTGCATTTGCAGAGGTTCTGATGCATTTGCATTTGCAGAGGTTCTGATGCATTTGCATTCCAAAATTGCAATCGAATATTGAAATGAAAGTAAGACCTTGCATATTAAATTGTTACAACCTTTGCTGGTTAAAAGTAAGAATCCAGTCAACATATTTGATGCCAGGGGGTTTATATGGGTGGTTGAATCGAATATGGTGGTGGCGGGAAAGGTTCTGGAAGTTGCAGGGGGTAATTTTGCTTCTAAACACAAATTATAGGGGTTTATAAGAAAGGGTATTTTAGTAATTTACCCCAAGTCAACAGTTCAGCCAACATTTTTTATTCCAGGGGGTAAACATGCGACATAACAGCAAACGTTGGGGGTAAAACAAAAGGGTAAAATAGTCTTTTCACCTCCAAGTCAACAGACCAGTCAACAAAATTGAAGCCGGGGGGCAGAATTGCGACATAACAGTTAACAGTGGGGGGTAAAATTGCAATTATTTCCTTAGGGGGGGGGTAAGAGTCCAATGACCCCTAACCTCAGGGGGTAAAATTGCAGTTTACTCGTGGGAAAATGAGTAGGTATAGTAACAATTCATAGGGGGTAATATTTTCATACAGGTTGGAAAGGTTGTGTCAGGCTGGTCACACTTTTTGTTCACTTTATTAGTTATGTTCATAAGTTATTTGTGTTAAATATGATTACATGCTTAAAGAAATTGTAAGTTTTTTAGTAAAGTGATGGTTGTTTGCACTAATTAAGCACTTCAAACTTTTGACCTGACAAAATTATTTATTTGTTTTATACTAACGCAAAATGGATACCGAGTATATGAGAAAAATAAAATCTTTGAGAGAAATTGATATAACATTGAAGGCTTAAACTATAACATCATTCTGTAAAAATAAATTTGACAAGTGGAGTTATAGTTTAAAAAACTAAATTTGAATGGCTAATAATTAAATTAACTTTTACACATGTTTCCATAACGATGGAATTCGGGTCTAACAGTTGAGAAATAATATGACAGTTTGTCATAGTATCTTTTCCGTTGAAGTGTTTATATCCCTATGTTGTCAAAAGCGATAGGCGCACTTAAGGCGCCAAGGTCTCGCCTGGAGCCTGGGCGCAAGGCGCAAAAAAGTAAGGGCTTTTTTAAGTAAGGCGCCATAGTGAAAAACAAAATAAATTATATGTAATAGGCATAAAATTAATGGTTTTGCACTATTATAAAAATACAATGTAAAAAATCATAATATCCTTTTAGAATATGTACAACAATAATTAATGTTTATAAAAATATCTAAGTATTTGTAACAAACTAAAACAATAAAGTGAAAAACAATTTAAAGATCTTTAGTTCGACCACCCATCTATTCTATAAAATAGTTAATTTATTTAAAACAAACGCTGGCTGACCCAATACAATCTACAAAAGGCAGCCCATCAATTTTATTGAATTTGTACACCAATCTTCCACACAATCTGTAGCCATGGCTCTATCTAAACAACTCATGGGTTGTTCCATGACAGAAAAATCACACTTTCTTCCTTCAAACATTCTCAAATCGATAAATTATAGCCCGAATCAGGTGTGGGTGAGTCCAAAGAGGTGTGTGTCACACCCTTTTCTAAGGCGGAAGCACGAGGTGTGATCTGAAAGGTTCTTATTGCATACAATAAGTAAACATACTACATGAATGTAAAACAACTCCATATTGCTATTGATATTTTAATATCCATAACAAAAGTTAAGTTTAAAGTTACAACACAACATAAGATAATTGTTTGAAAAGTCTACAACATCATTTCAAAAACAAATATCAAGGTTTTGTTCATTATATCTCCACAAGAGGCGGGATATAACAAACAAATCCTACAAAAGTGGCAACGGAGCATCGACACATAAATACTTGAGACATAAACGACCATCTTGAGCAAGGAGACCGCGCTTACATCCACTTGGTTGCCTGAAATACATGTAAGTTTTGGAAAATCGTCAACAAAAGTTGATGTGAATTCATGCAGTTTTTGTATAGAATGTTTGTATATACTTGTGTGAAAACATGGTATGTAATTTGTAAAATGTATTCATAACCGTGTTCTGTAAATGTAAGGAATACGAGATCGCTAATGTTTAGCTACGACATTAACATATGTCACGACATAGGAGGCATCCAAACCTAGGCATTTTTGTCGAGATCGACTGAGACACAAAAGCACTCATTGGTAGAAGTAGGCCAAGAGTGAGGTTGCCTGAAACCCATTAGATCTAACCTTTTCGTTCCCCGGTCAAAATGTATACGTTGATTAATGGTGCTTATGTTACCCTACTTGTCACATGATCTATGTGTCATTCCTTAGTTTTGGGTTCTACATACCATTGTACATGTATTTTCCCCCAGTTTAGAAAACAAGTAAAAGTTTAAAAGTGGGGACATGAACTCACAGATTCGCGTATCCTGCGTCATAAACTTCACCGGGATTGTCTTGTAAGCGTCGTAACCTATATGTGTTCTATGCACCTTAATCACTAGACTTGTAACTCACTACGTACAAGTCACCATCTTAAGCTATATATTTGTTTTGCATATGTTCATCATTTGTGAGGGTCGTGCCCTTGTTTGTCGGGTCTCGCCCGTTCGTTGCGTTCTTGTAATTTGAATTTGTGTTGTTCACTTCTAAATTTATATTTATTTTTGTCATTCACCCGATTTTTGTATAATTCTCATTATTTGGTAATAATTATATATATTTGTCCAAATATATATTTATGTCCAAGAATTGTCCAAAGTCCATATGTTTGAGGTATATGTATATATATATATATATATATATATATATATATATATATATATGTGTGTGTGTGTATATATATATAGGGTCAGGATTTAGAGAGAACGGTGAAAAGTGTGAGAACGGTGAGAGCGATTTTGGATTTGACATGTGGCATTGATTCTAAATTACACTAAAGGGTAATCTTGTCAAAAAAACCCACACACATGAACTGCGTGTTCAAATAAAACGCCATAAAAACACCAAATTCAGAAAAACGCTATGAAAATACCCAATTAAAACGCCATAAAACACTCAGTTCAGTAAAACGCCATGAAAAACTCAGTTTAAAATGCCATAAAACACCCAATTCAGAAAAACGCCATGAAAATACCTAGTTAAAACGCCATAAAAACACATAGTTCAGAAAAACGCCATAAAAATAACTAGTCTAAAACGCCATAAAACACCCAGTTCAGAAAAACGCCATAAAACCCATTTCATTTATTTTTTTTCGAAAAGTATATCAATAGTATACTCGTTGGAAAGATAAAAAACGATGAGTTTTATGGTGTATTTTTTTTAGAAAAATAATCACGTATAAAAAGTTATTGTCGTTTAAATATGATGGGGAAAATGACATGTGATTAGAATGTGCACCCTTGTTTGGATCTTCCAATTTTACCCCTCCTGGTAGTTATAAGGTTCCCATTATTTACAAAAATACCACCGCATCATCTTAGCCACAAATCACAAAGATCCTACGGCTGAAAATCGTTCTCATTGTTCTCACACTTCAAATCGTTCTATCTTGATCCCGTTCCTATATATATATGTGTATATATTTATGTTAATATATATATTCTTGCATTTGTCCACACATTCTCTTGTGAGGAATTTTTGTATACTTGTATCCTTAAGTGTATTATGTATTTATATGTGTATTTTGATGGTGATACTCCTTGGGAGTATTTAGTGTATTTTCAAGTTCCTAATATACTACTACATATAATACACATAATATACACTTAGCACAAAAATTGGTAATCACTAAATATATATATTTTCCCTAAAAATATACATACTTAATATTCATTTTAACTTGAAGAAATCCTTTTTTCTTAGCTTGTAATTTTGTACAAAATTAGGAAACCTTAGTAAATATTTTTAGACGAATTTTTGGGGATTAAGTTTCAATAAGACTTATGTTTTTCTAAGTGTCAAAATTTTATAAAATTTTTGACATAGTTTCTCCTAAAAATGAAGGTTTCCCATGTTTTCAAAACATATGTTTATTTTCTTTTCATCACCAAAATCAATTTCCAAACAACATCACAAGTTACTTACACTAATTTCATCATGTAAAACCTTATGATGAACTTGATTTTTGTTAAAAATGTGTAGTCTTTTAGATCTTCACTCTACATACATAAATCTTCCAAAAACAAGTGTTCTTGTTAAATTTTAACAAAATTTTTATGAAGCTTAGTTTCATAAGTTGTTCATCCATAAACTTTATCACTTTCATAAGAATCATACTTTAAAACCATTTTTCATGTTCACATAAAGACTTTTCAAGTTCATCTTCAAGTTTGACCATGGATCTTTCAAGATCCATGCTTAAACTTGTTAGATCTAAGTTGCTAACAAGCTTTAACATGATGGATCTAACTAAAAACACAGGATTCAACATTCACAACTTCATCACATACATCAAACAACTTCAAAACAACTTGATTTCACTTATATTATGTTAGATCTTCATGTTACCATCTTTTAAAGTTTAGTTTCTTTGATGGTGTGACTTGTACATACTAATAACATGAAGTAATATAGTGTTTAGAAGGCTTACTACTAGTGTTTAGAAGGCTTACTACTAGCTCTAGTGGCTAGGGAAGTGGCACAAACAAGATGAAGATGAAGATAGAAGAAAATGAGAGGTTAAAAGCTCCACAAGGTGGTCCTTCCACTTCCTTTGCTTCAAGCCTTCTTAGATCACCTTCTAGCACCTTAATATCACCTTGGATTGCCTTGTTTATGAGTGAAAATGTAACAACCCGGGTTTTGGAAGTCAAAATACAAGTCAAAGTCAAAGTCAAAGGAAGAAAAGATTGTTAATTGCGATCTGTCACTCCTTGCTTAACTATTGATTGTACGCCATTGACTTGTAATCAAATTCTGTTAATTATTTTCTTTAGTTGTATTATGTGGAGTATCTATAATAATCGCAGTTTAATGGATGTTAATCGCTAATCTATTTTATCGCTAATCGCATCGCAATCGCAACTTGAATTACAGGTTCTGTATATTGTTTTACGTGTGTGTGCTATTTATGTGTTACCTGTGCATGTTTGTATTATGTTTGTGGTGATTAATCGAAAACGCAATCGTAACTCTATCGCAACGCAATCTAATCGCAAATGCTAAACGCAAGTTTAAGTATGTTGTTTATGTTAGTAATATTATTTGTGTGACTATTATTAATCTATCGCATCGCTTAATCGACACTCCCTTAAACGCATCACAAAGCTCAACGCACGAAACGAAACGCCGAAAACCAACTCGCGGCAACCCTTCGATCGAATGACCATTCGATCGAATAGTCATCCGTACGGATAACCATCCAATCGGATGGCCATCCGATCGGGTTGCCATCCGACCGACACTTGTGCACACCTTTCCTCTTTTGGTAACCTATAAATACCCTCAGTCACATCATGAACAGTGATGTGACAGCTCTCTCCTCCGACAACCACGTTCCAGCCCTCTTTTCTCTCGATTTCTTGCGATTCTTGTAAGTTTTCAACTTAAATCTTGTACATCTATCATCTACACACACTTCTTCATCATTTTCACCTTTGAATATTCACTTTTAACCGTGAAATATACTGATTTGAGGTGTTCTAGGGTGATGTCATCATGGAGTTCTTATGAACTTCAAAATTTGGCCTTATTCCACCAAGAACAACTTAGATCTAAAGCATTTTAACACTGATTTCATCTAGATCTAAACATTTTCAAAGATTAGAAGGACTGAAAGATGGTGTCACAACTTTCTTTCAACTCTTTTACACTCTTGCACTCAAAACTGATAGAATCGGAGCTCATCCAGACCTTCTACTCGTTTCCTAGTGATGTGTCGGTCTGAGTAATGACTCCTATCAACGAGATAACCAACTTATCGGGTTGAACATGAGCAACCGTCAAGAGCAGTTAACTGGTCAAACGGGGTGATTCCTATCCGATAAGGTAACTTGGGCTTGGTGGGGTTTCCGTTGTTTAACACGTTGTCATACCGTCTCGAGCAAACCGCAAACTTTTCAAACTTAGCAAAATAATTCAAACTTCAAATAATCAGATGGTCGAACGGATTGACGTCCGATCGGATTGACGTCCGATCGGATTGCCATCCGATCGAACGACAATCCGATCGGATTGCACTTGGTCTTCAACACTTGAACATTTTATTAAATTTTCAATACATATCAGTTCCAGCGAATGGCCATCTGAATGAATGACCATCCTGCTGTGAACTTGTTCTCACTGAATTATCTCGCTGATCGGATCGCCATCCGATCGAACGACCATCCGATCAGATGACCGTTCGATCGAAAGACCTGAAAGGTAGAGATACTTCTCTGATTTTAAAATGCTACAACGAAAACTTCAAAGCCATCATACACAAACACATCCATCCCAAACGAATGTCAATCCGACCGGATGACCATCCGATCGGATGACCAGTCATCACTCAATCACTCATCCCCGTTTAACGCGTCGTTCATCGCTTATGTTTTTGTTCTGAAATCAGGCAAACTTCCCAGCGCTCCCTTCAATCCAAGACGGTGTTTATTTATTAAACGCTATCTGTGAGTATAATCGAACCCTTTTTTCTTTATGCACTTTTGGGTGTTACATACGTTACTTATTCAAATCACAATCGACACACAACACAAACATTTTTATACGCTAACCGTTATTGCATGCTACGTGTTATTTGATGAATGCTTGTATGTTATGTTTACACAGTGATTGTTGCCTGACACCTTATGGTGGTGATGGAATGGCCGAGAGGAAGAAGAAGAGAGGAGCAGGAGATGAGTTTTGAATGAGAATGATGATAATGACAATGAACATGATCTTGTGGGTTTTTATTATAATTTTCCAACACATCTTTGTCCAGTAGTTCTAGTGTCCAATATGTCACACCCCCAAAATCCACACGTGGAGTACCACCGCATGGAGGCGTGACATGACCAGGATCAAGCCACCAATCATATTGAACATATAAGTAAATAGTAAAAGTCATTCATCAATACGAAAGGTGTTTTCAAAGCCAAACATAAACAAGTGTGTAGCGGAAGCAATATTGTAAAAACCCAGCGTAAGTATTAAGTTGAAATGTCATAAAAGTGTTTAACATAACATCCATGATTCGTGCCCACAACGACCGCGCCTCCCGTGCAAGCTCCATGAGTACCTATGGTCCTGCAAGGCATGTAACAGAGAGTCAACAACTAGTTGAGCGAGTTCACAGTAAGCAAGTTCATAATAGTAAGTTCGTTGCATCATCATGCGTCGTTAACTAAGTCATTTGTATGTTCATTTAGTGGGGGCTTCCCATGTGTATATGTACTAGACTAGGGGCAACCATAAGTGTTCTTCTTAACCCAAGAACAGTAGTACGTACGAGGTTTACGTAGGTTTTACGTAAGTGTCCTTCTTAACTCGAGGACAGTGGTACGCGGGGGTTTACGTAGGTTTTACGTAAGTGCTCTTCACAACCCGAGGCAGTAGTGAGTAGTAGTTTACGTAGGTTTTACGTAAGTGTCCTTCGCAACCTGAGGACAGTGATAAGTACAAGTAACGTAGGTTTTACGTATGGGTCCTTCGCATCTGAGGACGATAGTAGGTGGTCTAGTAATAGTGTAAGTACAAGTAATTGTTCAGTCCCATTCATTCAAATCCCATTCCCTACTCACCGGGAATCCCATGCCTTGGTAAGAGTGTGAACTCACCTTGGTTTGCTCGGCAGATACACGAAAAGGGTACTTGAGTTATAAGTGGTCAACCACGTCCTGGCATGGTTACCATACAAGTCAGGACTAGGTTCAAGTAATGCATGTATGTCTACACATAACTAACAGGTTTCGAGCACGTATGGATCATGGCAAACACGTAACAGTCACAAGCATAACACATTCATACTTGTGCGATTCAAAGAATTGGGCTCGCACAAGTCTATCAGTCTTGTGCGTTTCACCCATTGAAGCCCAATGATGCCTGGCCCAATGATGCCCGGCCCAATAACAATAAGCAGTCCAGCATGTAAACGGCCCAAACAATAAACATGAGTCTTGTGCGATCCGGATGGTCTTGTGCGACTGACCAATCCTTGTGCGTTTGGGATTGGGCTTTGAGGCCCAATCAACAAAATAAAGTCCAACAGTGTGTGTGTGGCCCAAGACTTGTGCGATCGGTACGATCTTGTGTGATCCACAGGTCTTGTGCGATCATGCAAGCTCTAGTTGTACATTGCTGCCTTATGTGTTTGTACCTATCTTGTGCGACTAGCCCTTGTGCGATTCAAGGGCTTGTGCGATCAGGTCTTGTGTGATCTGATCTTGTGCGATTGGGAGCTTGTGCGATCAGTTAACTGACTCTCCTAAAATCATGCAAACAGTTATAACAATTTGAACAGTTTCATGTTTTACAATTATTCGATTAAATCAACACTAATTCGGTCAACAGTTTCCAAATCTTGTGCCAATCGATCAAACCAAAGGATTTGCCAATCAACTCGTATGAACCCTAACAATCATGTAACACTCAACATCATCATATCGAATCAATTAGTATGATTAACATCAAGATCCGTAATCCACTATTCAATAGTTAATGCCAAAACCTATGGATCGATTGAACATCTAACCCATCACAGCCGATTACATCTCCTCGGTTCTAATATCAACAGTACATAATTACCAACCCTAATCAAATCAAGTTATGCAACACATATGAACCAATTACATGAATACCAAACCTCATCATTCATAACAAATCATGTATCATTCACAAACCATTGTATAGAATCATATATAAATCATACATCATTCAACATGCAATCAATAAAAAAAACACTAACTGGTTAGAAGGTAGGATGAAGAGGAATTCGAACAAGAAAGCTTCGAGAGACGGAGATGTTGTTGCCGTCGGGTTCGAGAGGAGAGAAAGAGAGTACAGGGTTTGTGTGTGTGTTCTTGTTTAGCAATTTATGAGAAACAACCCCCCCCCCCTAAGTTGGATGTGTGCATAGGTATAAACGAGTGGGCCGAACCCTCCCTTGGGCTGCCCTTGGTTTCGGATACAAGAAGTACGGCCCAAATGGGCTTGTGCGGTTGGACAAGTGTTGTGCGATCGGTTTGTTTAAATACATACATTCGTCACACATTAATACATAACATGACATATCCTTCAGTTAATCAACAAGTTCACATAATCACATAATCAAAGTACAATGAGAGGTTTGAAACACGAGTTGTCACATTATCCCCAAGTTGAAAGAAATTTCGTCCCGAAATTTGGTACGTACTCACTGAGGAAGCTAGTTACGTACTCACTGAGGAAGCTAGTTAAGTTGCATGGTTTTCCTGGGGTGTCACATCCTCCCCCCGTTGATCTGGAATTTTGTCCCAAAATTCCATGGTAGCTTCAGCCTCAGTAGTGGTTGTACTGTTTGCGAACAATTGGGGATACTTTTGCTTCATTTGGTCTTCGCGTTCCCAGGTGAACTTTGGGCCACGACGGGAGTTCCAACGAACTTGAACAAGATGTATTCTGGTGTGCTTGAGGACCTTAACATCCCGGTCCTTGATTTCAACAGGTTCCTCGACGATTCGCAACTGTTCGTCGATAGTGAGCTCCTTCAAGGGAACTATGAGGGTCTCATCTGACAGACACTTCTTCAGATTCGACACGTGAAAGACGTTGTGAACTGCACCGAGTTCTGCTGGTAGGTTTAGTTTGTAGGCCACTTTGCCTATTCTTTCTATGATTTCGAATGGTCCGACATACCGCGGATTGAGCTTGCCTCGTTTGCCAAAACGAACCACACCCTTCCAGGGTGAGACTTTGAGTAGCACTCGATCCCCAACTTGGAACTCGAGTGGTTTCCTGCGCTTATCAGCGTAACTTTTCTGATGGTCACGAGTCGCCGCCATGCGTTGCCGTATCTGTGCAATCCGTTCAGTAGCATCAACTACAAGTTCTGGACCTGTGATCTGACTATCCCCCACCTCTGCCCAACAGAGAGGTGACCGGCATTTACGTCCGTACAATGCCTCGAATGGAGTGGCTTGGATGTTGGTATGGTATCTGTTATTGTACGAAAACTCCACTAACGGGAGATGCTTTTCCCAGCTGTTGCCAAAATCAATAACACACGCCCGAAGCATGTCTTCTAGAGTCTGGATAGTGCGCTCAGACTGCGCATCCGTCTAAGGGTGATAAGCTGTGCTCATGTCTAATCGAGAGCCAAAGGATTTGTGCATTGCTTGCCATAGTTCTGAAGTAAATCGTGCATCTCGATCAGAGATAATAGAGGTCGGCACTCCGTGCCTTGAGACAACTTCCTTGAGATATACGTCTGCTAGAGTGGAGAACTTATCCGTTTCCTTAATAACCAGGAAGTGTGCAGATTTTGTGAGTCGATCCACGATCACCCAAATGGTATCGTTCCCACGTTGAGATCTAGGTAGGCCAGTAACAAAATCCATGGAAATTTCCTCCCATTTCCATTGTGGTATCTTGGGTTGATGAAGTAGGCCTGATGGTTTCTGGTATTCCGACTTGACTCTCGCACAAGTCAAGCACTTGCTAACGTATGTTGCTATGTAAGCTTTCATGCTAGGCCACCAATACGTAGTTCTGAGGTCGTGGTACATTTTATCCGAACCTGGATGTACCGAGTAGCGAGACTTATGTGCTTCGTCCATTACAAGCTCGCGTAAGTTGCCATATAGTGGGACCCAAATACGCCCCGTTACATAATAGGCGTCGTCTTCCTTCTGTTCTAATCGTTGCCTTGAGCCACGTAAGGCTTCAGCCCTGACGTTTTCTGGTTTCAATGCTTCTACCTGAGCATCTCGTATCTGAGCAGGAAGACCAGACTAAATAGTAAGTTGTAGTGCTCGTACGCGCCTTGGCGTAGTATCCTTTCGACTGAGGGCGTCAGCCACAACATTGGCTTTGCCCGGATGGTACTTGATGGCACATTCGTAATCATTAAGTAGCTCAACCCATCGACGTTGACGCATGTTCAATTCCTTCTGCTTGAAGATATGCTCGAGACTCCTGTGATCGGTGTAGATAGTGCACTTGGTACCGTACAGGTAGTGTCGCCATATCTTAAGTGCAAAAACAACGGCTCCCAGCTCTAAATCGTGCGTAGTATAGTTCCGTTCATGAACCTTGAGTTGGCACGAAGCATAAGCAATGACCTTGTCACGCTGCATTAACACACATCCAAGACCCTGAATGGATGCGTCACAATAAACCATGAAATCATCCGTGCCCTCTGGCAATGAAAGAATAGGTGCGCTGCATAGTCTATCCTTTAAGTGCTGAAAAGCTGTTTCCTGTGTATTGCCACAGCGATAAGTGACACCTTTCTGTGTCAGTAGCGTAAGCGGTTGCGCAATTTTTGAGAAGTCTTTAATGAACCTTCTGTAGTAACCTGCCAAACCCAAGAATTGGCGTATTTCCGTTGGTGTACGTGGTGCAGGCCAGTTCCTGATCGAGTCTACCTTGGATGGATCCACATGAATCCCGTCCTTGTTTACCACGTGGCCTAGAAAGTGGACTTCGCGAAGCCAGAAGTCGCATTTTGAAAACTTGGCGTACAACTGTTCTGTTCGAAGGAGCTTCAAAATAAGTCGCAAATGCTGCTCGTGTTCCTCCTGACTCTTGGAGTAGATCAGGATGTCGTCGATGAAGAAAATTACAAACTTGTCTAAATAAGGCTTGCACACTCTGTTCATATGATCCATGAAGACTGCAGGCACGTTTGTTAACCCGAATGGCATAACTAGGAACTCGTAGTGGCCATAGCGAGTTCTGAATGCTGTTTTGGAGACGTCCTCATCCCGGACTCTCAGCTGATGGTAGCCTGACCTCAGATCTATCTTTGAGTAGTAGCTCGATCCTTGCAACTGATCGAACAAATCATCAATACGTGGAAGAGGATAGCGATTCTTCACTGTCACCTTGTTTAGCTCGCGATAATCAATGCACATCCTAAAGGTACCGTCCTTCTTTTTCACGAATAATACTGGAGCTTCCCAAGGCGAAGAGCTAGGATGAAAAAAACCCTTATCCAAGAGTTCTTGAAGTTGCTTAGACAGTTCCTCCAGCTCAGTTGGAGCTAAGCGATACGGTGCACGAGCTATGGGTGCTGCTCCTGGAGCTAGTTCAATCTGGAATTCGACCTGGCGATGAGGCGGTAGCCCAGGTAAATCTTCAGGAAACACCTGAGGAAAGTCGCGTATACTGGAATGTCCTCCAATCTCTTCTCTTTCGTTGATGCGTTAGTAACAAGCGCTAAAATGGCAGTGTGACCCTTTCGCAAACACTTCTGGACCTTAAAAAAGGAAATGATGCCTACCACAACACCACTTTTGTCGCCTTGAACTTCGAGAGGTTCTTTACCGGAACGGGGAATACGAACAATCTTCTCCTTGCATAAGATCTCTGCTTGCTGTTGGGATAACCAATCCATACCAATGACGATGTCGAAACTACCCAGAGTTATAGGAATGAGATCGGTAGAGAAAGTCTGACCAGCGAGGATAAGATTACAACCCTGAACTATGTGTGTGGCCTCTAGATTTTTACCGTTAGCTAACTCTACGACATGCTTAGTGTTCAGAAGTGTGGGTGTACGCTTGAGCATTTGACTAACTTTCAGTGACATATAACTGGTATCCGCACCCGAATCAAACAAAACAGTAACATAAAAGTCGTCAAGAAGAAACTGTGGCTGAACCCTTGCTGGAATTCCCCTCACATTTCCTCTTGTTGTCACTGGGAGTAGTAGGAGTAGCAGAGGTGGTAGCGGTAGTAGTAGCACTGATACGTTTTGGCAGCCTGTTCTAATCCACTGCCTGATCTGTGAGGCGATGAGCAGGACGTTGAATGTCCTGGATATTATTGAGGTTGGCCGATGTCACATGGCTCTGGATTTCTGGCACTAGACCCTTGAGATACAACTCAATGCGCTTGATTGGAGGGTCCACCATAGTTGGACACAAGATGGCTAGCTCGTTTGACCGTTTCGTATAAGCTTCAATTTCCGACCCTGTCATTTTCAGATGAAAGAACTCCACTTTTAACTTGTGGATGTCATCACGTGTGCAGTATTCCCTCTTGATAAGTTCCTTGAAATCGTTCCAAGGAGTGCAGTATTCCCACTTTTAACTTGTGGATGTCATCACGTGTGCAGTATAAGCTGCCAATCCTAAAATCTGCACTTGCGCATTCCACCAAGTCAGCGCAATGCCTTCTAGAGTACCAGTGGCGTATTTCACCCTGCGAGCCTCAGGGCATTCACACATCTCAAACACGGACTCGAGCTTTTCAAACCAATGGAGGAGTCCAACTGCTCCTTCAGTGCCACTGAACGTGCTAGGATGATAGTCCATGAAATTCTTGAAAGTGCAAACAGGTTGCTGAACGTGTTAACCTCCTGCTTGGGCGGCTGCAAGTGCCGCAGCAACTTGTTCGTTAATGAGAGCCGTCAACTGGGCTTGAGTCATGTTAACGCGTCCACTCATGATCTTCATATCAAAGGGAACATAAGTAAGGGAGGTTAGCGAAAAGTGCGATGACAGAAGAGAGTAAGCACACAAGTGTTCTCAAGCAATAGTGGTTATGTGTATCTAAGCATACCATGAGCAAAGTTCTATGTAATCTAGCAAGTAGGCAATAAAACATATACCATATTACCTAGAATGTTGAGTCTTGCACGTGGAGCGAGGCGTCGTTGTGGATCGTTGAGCACTGTACAGGTTATAGTCTGGTTCTAATAAAAATGCTTTCCCCTTATTAAAACCAAGTTCACTATAACCAATGGCTCTGATACCAATCTGTCACACCCCCAAAATCCACACGCGGAGTACCACCGCATGGAGGCATGACATGACCAGGATCAAGCCACCAATCATATTGAACATATAAGTAAATAGTAAAAGTCATTCATCAATACGAAAGGTGTTTTCAAAGCCAAACATAAACAAGTGTGTAGCGGAAGCAATATTGTAAAAACCCAGCGTAAGTATTAAGTTGAAATGTCATAAAAGTGTTTAACATAACATCCACGATTCGTGCCCACAACGACGGCGCCTCCCGTGCAAGCTCCATGAGTACCTATGGTCCTGCAAGGCATGTAACAGAGAGTCAACAACTAGTTGAGCGAGTTCACAGTAAGCAAGTTCATAATAGTAAGTTCGTTGCATCATCATGCGTCGTTAACTAAGTCATTTGTATGTTCATTTAGTGGGGGCTTCCCATGTGTATATGTACTAGACTAGGGGCAACCATAAGTGTTCTTCTTAACCCAAGAACAGTAGTACGTACGAGGTTTACGTAGGTTTTACGTAAGTGTCCTTCTTAACTCGAGGACAGTGGTACGCGGGGGTTTACGTAAGTTTTATGTAAGTGCTCTTCACAACCCGAGGCATTAGTGAGTAGTAGTTTACGTAGGTTTTACGTAAGTGTCCTTCGCAACCTGAGGACAGTGATAAGTACAAGTATACGTAGGTTTTACGTATGGGTCCTTCGCATCCGAGGACGATAGTAGTGGTCTAGTAACAGTGTAAGTACAAGTAATTGTTCAGTCCCATTCCTTCAAATCCCATTCCCTACCCGCCGGGAATCCCATGCCTTGGTAAGAGTGTGAACTCACCTTGGTTTGCTCGGCAGATACACGAAAAGGGTACTTGAGTTATAAGTGGTCAACCACGTCCTGGCTTGGTTACCATACAAGTCAGGACTAGGTTCAAGTAATGCATGTATGTCTACACATAACTAACAGGTTTCGAGCACGTATGGATCATGGCAAACACGTAACAGTCACGAGCATAACACATTCATACTTGTGCGATTCAAAGGATTGGGCTCGCACAAGTCTATCAGTCTTGTGCGTTTCACCCATTGAAGCCCAATGATGCCCGGCCCAATAAAATATATGCAGTCCAGCATGTAAACGGCCCAAACAATAAACATGAGTCTTGTGCGATATGGATGGTCTTGTGCGACTGACCAATCCTTGTGCGTTTGGGATTGGGCTTTGAGGCCCAATCAACAAAATAAAGTCCAACGGTGTGTGTGTGGCCCAAGACTTGTGCGATCGGTACAATCTTGTGCGATCCACACGTCTTGTGCGATCATGCAAGCTCTAGTTGTACATTGCTGCCTTATGTGTTTGTACCTATCTTGTGCGACTAGCCCTTGTGCGATTCAAGGGCTTGTGCGATCAGTTAATGATTCTCCTAAAATCATGCAGTCAGTTATAACAATTTGAACAGTTTCATGTTTTACAATTATTCGATTAAATCAACATTAATTTGGTCAACAGTTTCCAAATCTTGTGCCAATCGATCAAACCAAAGGATTTGCCAATCAACTCGTATGAACCCTAACAATCATGTAACACTCAACATCATCATATCGAATCAATTAGTATGATTAACATCAAGATCCGTAATCCACTATTCAATAGTTCATGTCAAAACCTAATCGATTGAACATCTAACCCATCACAGCCGATTACATCTCCTCGGTTCTAATATCAACAGTACATAATTACCAACCCTAATCAAATCAAGTTATGCAACACATATGAACCAATTACATGAATACCAAACCTCATCATTCATAACAAATCATGTATCATCCACAAACCATTGTATAGAATCATATATAAATCATACATCATTCAACATGCAATCAATAAAAAAAACACTAACTGGTTAGAAGGTAGGATGAAGAGGAATTCGAACAAGAAAGCTTCGAGAGACGGAGATGTTGTTGCCGTCGGGTTCGAGGGCAAGTTATGAGAAACAACCCCCCCCCTAAGTTGGATGTGTGCATAGGTATAAACGAGTGGGCCGAACCCTCCCTTGGGCTGCCCTTGGTTTCGGATACAAGAAGTACGGCCCAAATGGGCTTGTGCGGTTGGACAAGTGTTGTGCGATCGGTTTGTTTAAATACATACATTCGTCACACATTAATACATAACATGACATATCATTCAGTTAATCAACAAGTTCACATAATCAAATAATCAAAGTACAATATCTAAGGCACACATGAAATATTTTAATGAAAAGTGATGTGGGGTCCACTTGGGGCCGGTTTCAAATGAAGGGGGTAAATTGTAAACTTTGGAAGTTAAGGGACTAGAAGGTAAGTTAGAAGGTTTTTGTTTAAAAGTGTGTTTATGTGTTTTTATTATTTTTAAGGTGTTTTATCACCATAACTAGCTTCAAATCATAAAAACAATGCTTCCAGTCTATTTTTGATGTTTTGGGTAGTGTCCGGTTATTCGTTCGGTTATCAGTTCGTTAAAGTGCTAAATAGCGCAGTTTTACAAGGTATGAAGTACCTTTTGTGACAGTTTTCATTCCCAACACTTTACAAGTTATTCTAGACAGTAAAACATAAATTATGCATGTTATTTTATGGTTTAAATGTTGTCTTTGTTGTTTTGCTGCAGAAATCTGCATTTAAAGTGCGTTTCGGGTACTTTTTAGTGTCTGTTTTAGCTTCCGGAAAGTGTTTATGTTAACCCTTGTTCCTACACTTGGGTTTTAATGTATTTTTGATGTTGGACCTACTCCTAGGCCCTAAATCTATTGTCTGATTATATTCTGCAATCATGCTAATGCAGCTTGTTTTACCGGTGAGTTTACTAGTCGTTCCATCGCAACACTTAATGTAATGCACAATGCGATAATTGAAGTATAAAACATGCATGAATTATGTGAAGCAAGTAAGCACATAATGTTAACGTTTAAGCACATAATTGAAGAAAATAAATAATTATTTAAATAGTACGGAAATTACCGGTTTTGTGTCAGTTGTCACAGTCTCCCCCCGTTAAAAGAATTTCATTCCGAAATTCAATCTGAGTCATCTCTCGCATGAGCTTCCTCGAATAGGTGGGGGTACTTAGCTTTGAACTGATCCTCACGTTCCCAAGTATGCTCGGGCCCATGTCTAGAGTTCCAACGTACTTTAACCAGTTTAATGCGACTCCTCCTTGTCTTCTTGACCTTCCAGTCCATCACCTCAACATGCTCTTCTGTAAATCGGAGTTTGTCGTCGATATGTACCTCATCCGCAGGGATGATAACTGTTTCTTGAGTTAGATTCTTTTTGATGTTTGACAGATGGAATGTATGATGTACACCATTCAGTTCCTCCGGCAACTCCAGTTTGTACGCTACGATACCAATCTTTTCTAAAATCTTGAACGGTCCAATGTATCATGGATTCAACTTTCCACGTTTCCCGAACCTTACTACACCTTTCCAAGGTGAGACCTTCAATAAAACTTTGTCTCCCACCTCGAAGGCTAAAGGTTTTCGTCTTTGATCGGCGTAGCTCTTTTATCGATCACGAGCCGCCTTGATACAGTCTCAGATCTGAATGATTTTGTCAGTCGTTTCTTGAACAAGTTCGGGTCCAATCAGCTGTCTATCTCCAGCTTCTGCCCAACACAACGGTGAGCGACACTTGTGGCCATAAAGAGCTTCGAATGGTGTAGCTTTTATGCTCGTATGATAGCTGTTGTTATAGGAAAACTCGACCAATGGTAGGTGAGTATCCCAGTTGTCACCTAATCTCATCCATCCATATCCCAAGATCAATGGTTGGAAAGTGGTTCTCGTGGTTCTCTTAACTGGTGGTGGTGTTAATTTTAGCGCCCCCTAATATATATAGAGAGCCGCTAAAATGAAAACCATCCCCAGTTGCGAGAACTGCGAGAACCACTCTCCACCAATCAGATTATGCCATATATACACTATTATTTTAAAACCAAAATGTTATTTTGGTAATTTACTCTCTATGTTATTTCAATCTCTATCTATGTCTCTTTTAATGTCACACCCCAACCGATGGCGAAAACATCAGGGCGTGACACTAAGCCAAACAGATTGTCTAAGAGAATCCATAACAACTATTATGTGACAATATTTATAAGGTTTAATATCCCATACTATTAAACAAATAAAGCAAAAACAGTCATTACAGATATTCAGTCTCAAAAACAAATCCGTTCCAACAACTCAGGTTTTATTTAGTGAGTTTCTAGACTTCCTAATCTTATTTGCAGCATAACATCCAATCAACCTGTCACATACGTTAAAATAAAGTCAATACATAAAGTAAAGGTGAGTACACAATTTTGCATAGATATAGTATGAAAAGCGTTTACGCATAACCAGCATGTAACGCGTAACAGGCGAAGCATTTAACTACCAACAATGATACAACCTAACCATGAGACTGCGTTGTAGAGTATGCGTGACACATGTTCACCGAAGCGAACACGTGAAGTAAAGTAAAATGATCCCTAGCAACCCCTGTCACACAGGTGCTGAGTCCAAACTATAGTATTATCGTTGCTAGAGGTGGTCTAGTGTAACACTGTATAAGCATAGTAACAAGCATTCAACAAATCACGTATAGCATGCGGGGGCGGTTAGCGTTTATAAAGTGTTTGCGTTGTGTGTTATGTTTTGATATAGAATGTATGTAACACCCAAAAGTGCGTTAAACGAAAATGGGTTCGAGTATACTCATAGTGTGTGTTTAGCAAGTAAACACAATCTGGATTGGATTGAAGGGAGCGCGTTGAGTCAGCCTGTGCACAGAAACAAAAGCATAAGTCTTCCTCAGGTCTGAATGGTTGTAAACAGAATGTCAGGCAGGATAAGTGTTCAACAGTCTATCTGAACGAATGGATCCCAGATGGCCATCCGAACGGATGGCCATTCGAATAGGCTATGGTTGTTTGTGAATAGTTAAAATTCGAAGTTTAGTTAAAAAGCTTTTAACAATGGAAATTGTCAGGGTCAAGTCATCCGGAAGGATGGCCATTCGGGCGGATGATTTGTGGTTGAAAGTTTTTATAAAATTTTCTAAGTAAAAGTTTTAAGTTGACGGAGACGGCGTGACGACGTGTCAAACAACGGAATATCCACATCCAGTTCATTCGGCCGAATGGGTCCAGCCCATTCGGACAAATGTGCTGTTCTTGATGAAGATTCATGTTTGACCCAATAATCGGTCCATCTCTTCGGTGGAAATCAGTTTTCAAGCCGGCTTTCAACTAAGGAACGAGTCGAGAGTCTGATTGAGTCCCGATTCCATCAAAGTTGTGCAAAACCGAAGAAAAGTTCAAAATAAGTTGTAAAAGTGTGGAAATCTTTCATAATTTAGTTGAAAAGTGTGGAAATCCTTTAGATCTTGAGCCAATCTCGATTGAATGACATTCCACAACAGGTTGCCTAAGCAAGACTAGTGGAAACCACCTTTGAGCGGTCCACGAAAAAAGTTAGCGTGTGTGTGTGATTTTGATGAAGAGGATGGAGTAGAAGTGATTAGAGATGAAGATTAACGAAGATTTGAGGGAAAAAGCTTACAAGAAGGCCTTGAATCGCGTCTGGACCTTGGGAGCGAATGGGGGTGTCAAAGTGTTGAAATGAGGGCGTACGGCTAGTATTTATAGGGGAAGGGCGAGACTTAAGTCGGTGGCGAAAGGCGGTGTTCGGATGGCTCCATCCGGTCGAATGGTCATCCGGGCGGATGGCCATTCAGATGGCCGAGTTTGCGCGAGTTAGTTTTCCAACTTTGGTTTGTTTGTTAGGCGTTGCGTTTAATCGAGTTGCGAGTGAGCGTATAAGGTTGTGTTGATAACCACATAACATTTAAACAAGTAATCTCACAATAACACACATAATACCATTAAATCCGCGTTTCGAGTTTGCGTTGAGTTTGCGTCGTGATAGCGTTTAATATAAGCGTCAATAATAGCGTTATAATGCGATATTCATGATTAATAAGCGTTGTAATATGCGTTTTAAAAAAAATGCGTTGAAAATATAGTTTAACCCATAGCGCTAATCGAATCCCAAGAGTACAAGCGTTTACAAAACAAAATGACAGCGATAGGTAACGATCCGAAAAGTCGGGTTGTTAAAGTCTGCATCTTTCTCTCTCTTCACACAATTTGAAACATTCATCTCTCATATCTCTCTCCATCTAATGAAGAAAACCAAATATTCATCATCCTCATCTGATGAAGAAGCTCTATTACCGGCACCAAACCCACACCGGCGACCCCCAAACACCACACCCAAACCGGCTCCCCCTCGTTTCTTCGGCGACCCCCAAACACTACACCCACACCGACGACGTTACCGGCAACCCCCTCATCAAGAAACAATAGATCTGTATAAAGGTTCGAGTCTCATATCTGATGTTTAGTTATCTTTTTTGGTATGAATCTTTGTCAGGTACACATCTCACTCTTGTCACACTGGTTGTTTATGTGGTGTGGCTTGTTTATATCGTTGGGGGTTGGTGGCGACGGCATCTCTGGCGGCTCTCTGGCGGTATCTTCGGTGGCTCAAGGTAGAGTCGGTGGGGAAGACGGTGGTGGGATGTGGTTGGTGGGAGTTGTGCAGCGGCGGCATTTAGAGGCGGCTCAAGGTGGAGTCGACGAGGGAACCACCACAGACGGCGGCAGCGGCGCTGTGGTGGTGGTCTTCCCTCATCACCGGTGACCCCCAAACACCACACCCATAGGCAGCGACTCCGACAACTATCAGTGATCTCTTTTTCTGGTGTTCGGGTGGTGTTGAATGGCGGGGATGATGAGGAGCAGGGGTAGCGATTGCGATGACAGTGGGAAAAACCACCTTTACATTCTTTTGATTTGGGTATGCTTTTTGATTTGGGTCTTGTGGAAATATGCATTCTTTTGATATTTTTGATGGGTTTTCTTTTAATTTTGGGTCTTGTGGGAATATGCACTCTTTAAATGAAATTTGTTTCTGATGGTTGCAATTACATAAATGGCTTTGAATGAATTTTGATTCTTGGGTCTTGTGATACTGATGGCTGCATTCTTTAAATGAAATTTGATTTTGGGTCTTTGTGATACTGATGGTTGCATTCTTCGAATGAAATTTAATTTTGGGTATATGCAGCATTATTGTTTGTTTTTGTTGCTGGGTTTTCTTTTGATTTAGGTATTCTTTATGAAATGGGTACTAGGTGTTTTATTAGAGATGTTTTGTGCGGTTCTGTTGGCTGGCTTCGATGTCGACTATTTTTACAGGTGACCGATTTTGCAAGCGGTGCCCCGTGGTGCCCGCTTGGTGCCGGTGGTGCCGATCGAAAAGTTGTCAAATTTGTGTGAGGTTGTGTGCTACTTTTGATATTGGGGGTTGAGATTGGCAGTGATAGTTCGAAACAATTTTTCCGACAAATTGATGACGTTGGCGCGACAAGGATGGTGGAGGGTAGGTTTTTGAACCTGCAACCCTACTTTGCAGCCTTGATTATTGGAAACTTTGAGACAAACCCCGTTTTTTCAAGATCCACAAATTTGTTTTGATTTTTGTTGTTGGGTTTTTTTATATTTTTTCCCCAGTCGATAATGACGAGTTCAATCTATCTGAGACACCTACCGAGTTGTGATTTCTGGGTGCGTTCGTTTTATGTAAAAAACTTTTGTAAAAAAAAATATAAAACCGTAAAAAAGTTTTCGTAAAAAAATTGAACAAAAAAAAAGTTTTTCTAAAAAAAAGTTAAAACCACAAAAAAGTTTTCGTATAAATTTTTGTTCTTTGTAAACAAGTTTTTGTAACAAAAAGTTTAAAACCGGAAAAATATTTACGTAAAAAACGTAAAAAAGTTTAAAAAACGTGTGTGTAAAAAAAGGTTAAAACCGTAAAAAGGTTTTCGTATAAATTTGTTTTCTGTAAAAAAGTTTTTGTAAAAAAGCAAAAATTTTTTGTAAATTTTTTTTTTGTAAAAAAGTTTATGTAAAAGTAAAGTTTAAAACAGTAAAAAAATTTAAAAAACGTGCGTGTAAAACAAAGATTAAAAAAAAGGTTAAAACTGTAAAAAGTTTTCATATAAATTTTTATTCTTTGTAAAAAAGTTTTGTAAAAAAAATTTGTAAGAAAGTTTTTGTAAAAAAAAAGTTTAAAACCGTAAAAAAAGTTTTTGTAAAAAACGGGGTTAGAAAACGGCGCGTTAAAAACGTGGCATAGAAAACGGCACGTAAAAACTGGACGTAAAAAAGGGCTTGTAAAAAAAGCGGGTAATAAAACGGCGCGTAAATACGATGCGTAAAAATGGCGCATTAAAACAGGGCGTAAAAAACGACGCGTAACTCCGGGCGTAAAAAACGAGCGTAAAAACGGAGCGTAAAAAAATGGCGCATAAATACAGATCAAAAAAAAATGGGGCGTAAATACGGCACGTAAAGAAAATCGGGTGTAAAAACGAGGCGTAAAAAACGGCTCGTAAAAACGTTTTTTGTAAAACAAATCCTAAAAAAATTGTTTTTTTTTTGTAAAAAAATGATATTTTAAAATATTTTTTAATTAAAAAATATGATTTTAATAAAAAATAATTAATTTAATAAGACAAAAAAGTAATAAAAAACAATAAATACAATAAAGACAAAACAAACAAATTTACTAAACTAACCTTTTGACATTAAAATATTAAAAACATGATAAGACAAAAAGAATTTAGTATTGTTTTTATTACTTTAATCTTATCCATCCATCTCCCAAGATCAATGGTTGGAATGTGATTTTCGTGGTTCTCTTAACTGGGGGTGGTTTTCATTTTAACGGCCCCTTTATATATATAGGGTAAGGTTCATTTGAGATCCACCCTTATTGCGAGAACCGCGAGAACCAATGTGAACACAAAAAAATACATAAAAAAATCCAAAAAAACACACATTTTTTTTCTTTTTTTATATTTTTCTAATAAAAATCGCTATATTTCGTTACCAAAAAAAAATTTCGAATAACAGTTATGGATGCACATGTGCATATGTATCATTTCTTGGACAAATTATGTAATATATTACCAGTAGTAGAAAAATGCACTTTCAATTACATTACAATCCGCAATACACTAATTTTTACATTACCAATATTAAGAATGTACATGTGCATCATTATGTATAACCATCATATAACGTGTTTTGGTACAAAAAGTTTGTAATTTTAAATGATGAAGTAGGCCCATATAAATGTGTTTTGGATAGTTATATCTAGTGGTTGATGGTTTGATTATATTTGTCACTTTATGATGTAATATGTTGTTTGGATGGTATAAAGTGTGTTTATGTACATGTAATAAACTGAAAATTTGGTAATAGTATTGTATTATGGATGGTAGGAGGCAATGGTATTGTATTACGGATGGTAGGAGGTAATAATAGTATATAATGGATGGTATGATAGATGAAAAGGAAGGTGTATTCAAAGTGGTGTACTAAAACACGTTATAACATGTTTATACATATAGATGCACATGCGCATTTCTAGTGTTGTTAATGTTATAACAAGTTCATAATATAGATGCACATGTGCATTTCTAATATGGTTAATGTAAAAGTAGTGTATTATGAATGGTAGTGTAAATGAAAGTGCAATTGTCTGATAATAGTAATGTATTACGGAATTTGTCAAAGAAATGAAACATATGCACATGTGCATGGATAATTGTTACTCGATTTTTTTTTTTTTTGTGACGAAATATAGCGATTTTTTTATATAAAGAAAGTAAAAAAAAAATTTTGAGTGTTTTCTTGATTTTTTTTAGGTATTTTTTGGTTGTGTTCACACTTGGTTCTCGCTGTTCTCACAATAAAGGGTGGTTCATAACAGATCCTTCTCATGTATATATATAGGGGAGGTTCATTTGAGAAGAAAAAGAATAAAAGGTATAATTGTAAAACATTAAATAGTTTTTCTCTCATCTCATTTATTATTATTTTTGACTAATTAATTAGTCATAAAGAGTATCATCCTACACACTAAAATTTTTGCCTAGACACATCAAAATTTATCCTACACGTTTTGAAATTTATCCTACACATACTGAAATTTATCCTACACAACTCGTAATTCATCCTACACACCTCATAATTTATCCTACACTTTAAATTAATTTTTTTCTTCTTTGAAAAAATATATATTTTTAAATAAGTTACAAATTTAATTTAGTGAGCTATTAAAAACGAAGACTAAGAATTAACGATCTATCTAATTTTACCAATATACCCTTACACCCATATTAAATACAAAAATTAAATGAAGTAAAATGAAGCATTATTATTGGTTGAAGTTTGTTCTTTTTTATTCTTACAAAAAAATTCTTCTCATTTGAACCCTCCACTATATATATATATATATATATATATATATATATATATATATATATATATATATATATATAGGCTAGGAGTTGGCTAGAAAGTCCAAATTTCCTAAAAAGTGTAAAAAGTCATAAAACACCATAATGTCAACCATAAAACACACAAAAAACCCACAAATAATATGATGAAGATTACTAAAACATCATATATGTGGGTTTTGTGTTGTGTTTTAAATGTTAAGGCTCTGATTATGGAATGACAAATATTATTGTGTTTTATGTTGTTTAACATTTTGTGTTTTATATTCATAGTTATACGATGGTGCGTTTGAAGTTTTTATGGACTATTAGAGTTTGAATATGGTGTTTTAGTAATATTCATTCTATTATTTGTGAGTTTTAGGTGTGTTTTATGCCTAAAATTATTGTGTTTTATGACTTTTTACACTTTTTAGGAAACTTGGACTTTCTAGCCGAACCTCACCCTATATATATATATATATATATATATATATACATATATATATATATATGTATATATATATATATATATATATATATATATACATAGGGTGGTTCTCATTCTAGCGGCTCCCTATATATATATATATATATAGGGAGCCGCTAGAATGAGAACCACCTCGAGTTGTAAGAACCGCGAGAACCACACCGTACGGGGCGAGGTGGACCAATTTTTTTTTTCAAAAATGTAGATGCATGTATTATAAACACATTCGTAAAAAAAATTTTAAAAAAATGCCGTGCGTGTAGTTTTTTACACCACAAGTTTGTGGTTTACGAGTTCCGTAAATTTACGGAACTCGTAAACTACAAACTTGTGGTGTAAAAAACTACACGCACGACATTTTTTTAAAATTTTTTTTTGTTACGAATGTGTTTATAATACATGCATCAACGTTTTTGAAAAAAAAAAATTGGTCCACCTCACCCCGGATCAAGTAGTTCTCGCGGTTCTTACAACTCGAGGTGGTGTATATATATATATAGAGGCCGGTTAACGTACAATAGGGCTTATCGTACACTACGTACGCGATAACCCTAGCCGTCAGATCTTCATCTCCCAGGCGATTTAATACCTCCTTGCGAATTGTACGAGCTGTGCGAATTCAATCTTCCGCATGCGATTTTCTCCATCTACACACCCCATGCCATTTTTCACATTACCCCATGCTAACCATTTTTTCACATGCGAATATTCAATTTTCCACATGCGATTCTACACACCCCATGCCATTTTTCACATTACCCCATGCTAGCTATTTTTTCACATGCGATATTCAATTTTCCACATGCGATTCTACACACCCCATGCCATTTTTCACATTACCACATGCCATTTTTTCACATGCGATATTCAATTTTCCACATGCGATTCTACACACCCCATGTCATTTTTCACATTACCCCATGCTAGCCATTTTTTCATATGCCATATTCAATCTTCCACATGCGATTCTACACACCCCATGCCATTTTTCACATTACCCCATGCCATTTTTTCACATGCGATATTCAAATCTTCCACATGCGATTTTGTTCATCTACACACCCCATGCCATTTTTCACATTACCCCATGCTAACCATTTTTTCACATGCGATATGTATTGAATTCGCACCAGATCTGCACCTGATCGAACGGCTGGGATGATTGCGTACGTATCGTACGATAAGCGCATTTGTATTTTACTCTTTACCTATATATATATATATAGGGTAAGGATAGTGTAAAAAGGGCCTAAAGTGTGAGAAGTGTGAGAAGTGTATTATAACACTATATATAATACTATATAACACCATATAAACACTGTATAACAATATGTAACACCATATAATACCATATAACACTATGTAACACTATATAACATTATATAACAAATATAACACTATACATCTATCATAGACATGCTATCAGACAAACTATAGTGTTATATTTGTTATATAATGTTATATAGTGTTACATAGTGTTATATGGTATTATATGGTGTTACATATTGTTATACGGTGTTTATATGGTGTTATATAGTATTATATATAGTGTTATAATACACTTCTCACACTTTGAGCACTTTTTACAGGATCCTCTACCTATATATATATATATATATAGGGGATGGTTCAAATGAAAACCACTTTTATTGTGAAAACTCGAAAACTAATTAAAAAAAAGCCTAAAAAACACACAAATTTTTTTTTCAATTTTTTTAATAAAAATCGTTGGTTTTTATATATAAAAAAACTTTTTTTCAAAAAAAAAAAAAATTTTGTGTAGTGCACATGTGTAATAATACACATGTGTAGCACTACACAAAAAAAAATTTTTTTTGAATTTTTTTTTTATATATAAAAACCTGCGAATTTTGGTTTGCAAAAAAAAAAATAATAAAAAAAAAATTTTGTATGTTTTTTTGGCTTTTTTTTAATTAGTTTTCGAGTTTTCACAATAAAAAGTGGTTTTCATTTGAACCTTCCCCTATATATATATATATATATATATATATATATATATATAGGGAGCCGCTAGAATGAAAACCACCTCGAGTTGTAAGAACCGCGAGAACTACACCCCACGGGTGGGCGTTCACCACGATTTTTTTTTACAACTAGATGTGTAAATTATAAACACAGCCGTAAAAAAAAAATTTTAAACGCTGCGGCCGGGGGGTAGTTTTTTACACCACAAGTTTTTTTATTGTGAAAACTCGAAAACTAACTAAAAAAAGCCTAAAAAACCTAAAAAACATACAAATTTTTTTTTTTTTTTACAATTTTTTTTAGAAAAATCGCTACTTTTTATATATGGAAAAAAAATTTCAAAAAAAAAAAACTTTTTTTGGTTGTACTGCATATGTGCACTAATACGGAAAGCCTAAACCACTTAACCCACCCCCCACCGACACCCCCCAAAAACCTAAACCCCCCACCCCCCCCCCCCCCCACAAACCTAAATTCACCCTCCCACCAAAAGCCTAACCCCCCCCCCCCCAAAAAAAAAAAAAAAAAAAAACCTAAACCCCCCACTCCCCACCCTCCCGAAAACCTAAAACTAAACCCTAAACATAAACCCGAAAAAAACCTAACCCCCCACCCCTACCCCCCAAAACCTAAACCCCCCTCCCCCCACACCCAAAAACCTAATCCTAATCCTAAACCTCCAAAAAAACTAACCCTAAAAGCTAAACTAGAATCAAAAACCTAATTTTAAGCATGTAATGCACATTGTAGTACATGTTATATTGCACATGTGCACTACTATAATAATAGTATTGAAAACAAGACGACACCATAAATCTTTTTTTATGTCATAAAAATATGCTCGAATATACTTGAATGAAAGATAAGAAAATTTGTGATCTTATGGTGCCATTTTTGTTTTAAAATGATAACGTATGGAGAAATGAGAAATGTTTGAAAAGTTATATATTTTTTGTTTCAATTTTACCCCTCCTTCATTAAAAGTCTTCCCTCCCTCCCTTTTAGTGGGTTTTAGTTAGTTTTCTAGTTTTCACAATAACTAGTGGTTTTCATTTGAACCTTCCCCTATATATATATATATATTATAATTAACAAATTTAATTATAATATTAAATCCGGCTCTCCGTGATTATTCCAAATAATTACCCATTTCTTTGTTTACGTTTGACTTCGTGATCCGGTGATTTAACAATTAAAACACCGTTAAATGTTCGTTGCCAAAGTGTAACTCTTTGGGTCGTACCTTGACGACAAGTTTGAATCCTAATCGACAATTGAACATTATATCCAAGAATTTAGCATTTATCAAGTTACTAGTCTAACAGGAACTCGTGAACGCGTTCTCACTGTTGCCCAAAAAACGTTAGCAATCTAAAACTTCGTTACACAAGTGAATTTGATGAGTTCAGAAAACGAGTGATGAACATGTCAAAAACTTGCATCCATGTCTGGAACTATCTTCATGATCCCACTAACTAACAAAGTTGTATAGGATGCATTGTTGTTTCTGTAGCCAGGTCATCGAGGTTGAAGGAGTGCTTAAATATGCCTCGGCATGATTGGTCTCTTGAAATTGACAATACAAGGCAGCAAAATGGTAAAAAGGAAAAAGAAATTACACCAAACTAGAATGCTCGCAAAATGAAATGAAAAGCAGTGAAGTGATGTATCTATCTAAGAAAAACAAGAGATGAGAAGTTACAGGAGGAGATTTGACGACTATGGGGCAGCAAGCGATGGTAGTCCCCGAAAGAAAGAAAGAAAGAAAGAAAGAAAGAAAGAAAGAAAGAAAGAAAGCTGTGCTGACATATTAGATCGGAACCAAACATAACTGATTTATTGGGGTAAATTTTTGGAATTGTGAAGACAAGTTGAATAGGGCAGGGCGGGAAAAGGATCACGAGGAGGGAGGGAATTTGTTTGGGTTATGGATATATACAACTTTTACGTATATTATATTTTCATTTTCAAATACCTCAATATTTTTTATTCATTATACTAACAAGCATTAACATCTGAAACAAAAATCTCTTAGTGAGATTAGTAGCAACCAAACTGTGGTGCTAAGTGCCTTTGTCAGCCACATCAATATCAACTAAGCAATAGCAACCCATGATGATGCCATCAACAAAACATACTGGTGGTGGTGGTGGTGGTGGTTTACATGAAAATACTAAGTTTACTTTTGAGATTTTGTAAAAGGGTTTTGATGCTTTTCCAAGGGTTTTGATGCAAACACATTGTGTTGGTTGACCTGACCTGCCAACACCACACGGCTATTTTTATCTTTTGTTTTTCTATAAATACTTAATGTACTACTACGTATGATCAATACAACCTATTTTCTCCGATGATAACCTAAATAAAATGATTTATGAGATTCTATGCATTGTAAGTAGACTCTGGCGACGTTTAAAACATTTGACCTGTTCCCTTTTGGTCTTTTAGATTCTTTATTCGAATCGTTGACCTGTTCCTCTTAGTTAACTTTTTATTTGACCCGTTTGACTTGATTGAAAAAAAAAATATAACCCAAATCAAATACAAGGATTCAGACCAGAGGCAAGGTAACAAAGTCAACGAAAGTCAAACATGATGAAAACTGAAAATAGAAACAAAATTAGAGTAAATGTGAACCTTGAGATTATACAGTCTTTTCATTGGCTCAAAAAAATTGGAGTCATGAATTTAGCATTATATCATCAAAATCCAACAGCCGAGGGATAACGTGAAATCATCATTACGGAAACAAGGATTATTTAATGTGTATAAGAATATGTGAAACATAATCACCACTATATGCATATCTACTACCATCTTGATGGCTTCAAAAACTTGTCATATGGGCTTACAGATGGTAACCTGAATGACTCTTGTTGTCCATACTCGTTCAAACAAGAAAAGACCCGATCCTTTGCATGTGTCCGATCACTCGATATCGATTGCTGTCACATAACAGTCACATTAGTTGTTAATATGTATAGTGGATCCTCTTCTAACAATCCACACCTAAGGTTTCTTGGTAAACTGACCTACTATATTAATAATACAACAAACTCCCTCTGTATAAAGTTCCCACAGTTGTTTATTGTCTGCAGACTTTATGGTTGCTTATATCTTAATAATAAATAACCGGTTTAATAGCCCTAACATGACCCATGACTATTACACAATAGACAGTGCGCCCAGATTAATCTATATTTTTCTACCAAAATGATTTATAAGGTTTTATGCATTACAAATTCAATCTGGGTACCTTTTGACCCATTTAACTCATCTCCTTAGCTATCTTTTATAATATTACCCTTTACATGCTAGAAATAAATAAAAACCCAAGTACCCCTTAATAAGTAAATGAGTTAAAATTGCCACCTAGTTCTAATAGACAACCTAAAGGCCATGTAAATAGATCGCTTCTATGCGTAATTACCTACTCTATATATATAGAGGTCTATGTAACTCTATATATAGCAATGGAGAGGAGGTAGTCAACGGCGCCAGTTAGAGCAGTGGAAACCCTCACTGTGGAGGGAAGGAGGAGTAGAGGCAGACCCAAGTTGACTTGGGATGAGCAGATTAGACATGATTTACTAGAGTTGCACCTCTCTAAGGAGATGGTTCAGGATAGGAGTTCGTGGACACGTAAGATTAAGGTTAAGGACTTTTAGAGGAGGGTACACTGGTATGTTAGTGGGGTCTTAAGGGTGAACATTCTTCTACACTTGAGGGGACTTAATTGGCCATGTGGATACATGTGGTTTCATGATTGATATATTTGTTTCTATTTTACCGTGTTGCTCACTACTTCTTTTGTTATTTTCTTCCGTTAATTTGTATTTGGTAACTTTCTACTTCTACCTTTGTAGTTCTATTTGTTTGTCTGTCGTTTGTTTTGAAGTTGAGGGTCTCTCTAGAAGCAACCTCTCTATCCTCAGGGATGGAGGTAAGGTTTGCCTACATCCCACCCTCCCCAGGCCCTACCAATAGCTTTTGTTGTTTGTGGGATTTCAAAAGCCAATGTGGGGTAGCCAGCCTACTTGGTAGAGGCACTTGCCTCTTAAAGGGGAGGTCACATGTTCAAACTTGGGCAAGGGGAGAATTTAAGGATTATTGGTATGTAACATTTGTCGTTCAAAAAAAACTTGGTATCAAAAGCCGCACTTAAACATTCTGCCCTACAAAACCCTAGACGCCGCTGCCACCACAATACGTAGCCACTAAAAACCCTAACCATCAGCGACAGCCGTCGCTAGAAACCCTAGTCACCACAACGGCCTCTCAAAACAGTTCGATTACTCTCAAAATCTAGACCATAGTTGTCAATAGCGGCTATAGCGACCGCTATAGCACGCTATGTAGCGAGGCGACCAAGTGTCGCTATCTGGATCATAGCGACCAATAGCATGAATAGTGACAGTTAGATTTTTTTTATGTAAATAGCAATTTGATATATAGCTATAAAATAGCTGGATTTATAGGTTTTTGTTGAATATACATGTAAAATAGCATATATACCAAGGTATTTTGATATAATATACATATAAAAATTTTCAAATTCATTTTCTAGTGTATCGCTATTTATAAAATAGCGGTCGCTATTCGCTATGTTATGTAGCATATAGGTTCCTTGTCCCTATTCACTATTAACAACTATGATCTAGACCAAACTACAATTATACCAAATTTGACTGATATAATCCAAACTGATTTATTTAGTACCTGTGAGTCAATGATGATGAACCAGAAAAATGTTTAATTCAACAGTAAGTTTTTGGTAGTTACAAGCAGTGGCGGATCTAGAAAAAACGTTAAAGGGCAACATTTCAAAAATTTCTTTTCTACAGGGGCAGCGAAATCGAAAAAACGTCAAATTTTTCTAAAATTTACATTACCGCCGGAGCATCAAGGGGTAGTGGGGGCTACCCAGCAAGCACATTATATTGTCAAAGATAGAAAGAAAGATGTTTGTCAAAGGAATAGAGATTCTTACATTATTTGATGTAACAGGAGTATACTTTTCATGTTCACCAGAAGAAATTATCGCCATGGCTTCTTGTTGCTCCTTAAAACTCTGAAGCACAGACATTTTCTGCTGTTTTCCCATCACAAGAGCCTCACACTGATTTTTTATTTCGTCGAAAGTTAAAGTTATAGACGAGTTCGGCATGCTTTCAACATGTTCTGCTGTTTCCGCTACCTGTTTGTGAAACAAGTTAGAAACTGTTTTTACTATTATTATTATTTTTACAAATATATTATTCCTTTTATGACATTCCAAGGGAGTATTAAATGTTAATATTTGAGATGGATACAAAGTGAAGAGACATACCGAATCCAACAGCTGGCTGACACTTATAATGTCAAGTGAATCGATGGCGGCTCTGGGATCTGATTGGCTTCCACATCGATCCAACGGATCTTCATTTGCTGATGGTATTACCTAGAAAAATTATAATATTATAATTGTAAGTAGACTCTATTAACATAGACCTTTTGTGAAATATAACCAAACCTCATCAAAATCCTGAAGTGAAAATGGCTCTTGTGTCCCCATAGGATATTCATCATCAGGCAAGAACCACTCTGAAAGTTGTGCCTTCATATTTGATACTTGTTCCTTAAAAACATTCAGAAAAGAAATTAGAACAAATGTTATGAAGCTATTTGTCATTGCTCCATGTGTATACCTGTGAAGATGTGCCAAGACATGATACAAAGTGTGATGAAAGTGCATCTTTTAATTTCTGATCCTTGGCTTCTATTGCAACGAGTGACTTCATTGCACAAGCTTCGTTTTCGTGTGATCCATAGCAGTTTTTGTCACCTGCTTTTGTACAAACAGCCCGGAGTCTAATATCTCCATCCAACACCAGATAAGGATCTACCTGCGTACACACTAAATTTAGTTATTGAAAAAAAAAGAGCAGAAAAATGTAAGTAATAGTGTGAAGTGAAAACTAACTGTTTCTTCTATCAATGTTGATCTAACCAAAGAAACTAGCTCCGGAAGATGGCACGCCTTTGCGGAGACCATAATCATGTATGAAGCCAACGTAAACATAGGCCTTTTCTGGGATGCTTGCAGGCCACCTTTGCAATATACAAATCAACATGCATCTCTCTTTACGTTCAGAAATAACAAACAAATACCTTACCTTGTTGATTCAAGGAGATGCTTCTGATGGACAATGCCAACTGGAAAAACCGGATTAAGGCCACATGAATTGGATTCTGACAGCATTTAAATTACTTTCAGCCAAATGGTTACATTAATGTTGAATTTCCAATTAATGATACATTCACCTTTGACAAAATAGACGATAAAGCAAGAGTATATGTATGTGCCATTGCCTCGAAATTTTCAGGGCTATTTTGCATGGATGTTACTTGATACCAAATGGATGAAAGGACAAGACTCGCTTGATGACCGCTCAATCGCATGGAACTAGATGCCTGTAATATTTTATTGTAAAAAAGTTACCATCCATGTTATCTAAAATAGGTAAAAGAACATGATCATTTGTTTCAGTATACAAGATCTATCATACTGTATTCCCATTACAGGTAGAAGTGTCATTGCTACCACAAGATAAAGATTCGGTAGTATGCTTCACATGGTTTTCAATGTTATCATGTTCTTTCTCTATTGTCTCTTCATCTATGGTTTCGAGTATGCTTTTGTTACTCCCATCTGCTGCCTTTTGTAATATCATTGATGGAAAGCCACCTTGTGAAGAAGGTATTATATCTTCGATTGACCAAGTTTGACTTAAAGACGGGATCAGCACGATAGAGAAAACACGGTGTGCAAGAACTCGCGCTTCATGATCTGGATGTGACATTGCCAAGAGCAAGTGGTGAAAGAGAGCATCAGGGAACACCTGAACGATAATATAGTTTTCACAATACAATGATTAGTTTATATAATTTGTGACCTGCCCATTTTGCCACCTCAGCAAGACTTTGCACTCACCTTTCTGAAGTAGGTTATGTTTGGAGTGGATTTGATAACTTGTGCAGTCCGATAAATAGCAGAAATATTTGCTCTAGCCATATTAGCACTAGTCGGGATATTCTCTAGCGCGATAGCCATAGTATCAAGAATAGGTCCCACATCTCCAACCTACAAATAATCAAAAAGTAAAAGGAAGCATACGTTTATTTTACTTTGTATCAATCAATAGCTAGTAGCTAAATGCTTCGGGAAGTGAATTGAGCAACAACGCGCATTACAAACCTTACATGAGAGATTTGAGATGCAATTTTCTAAACTGCTTTGAAGATCAATATAGATGCTGCTATCAGTAGAGCTTGAAGGTTGAGATAGTCTTTGTAGGCACTTGCGTAAGTGTTTAATTAGATCAGATATTGCACCAACAATGGTGACTGAGGCATGATGCTTTACATACCCTGACAGTTGTGTAGCAACATTTAGAATTTGTAACTGCAAAACGGGCTGCTTGGTAACATGTTTGTTGTCCAGATGCTTAACCAAGATAGGCAATAATAAGTGGGATCTGTCATCTGAGTACACATGGAAAAAGTTATGACTATACTAACAAGTGGAGTCTAAGTTCGTATGGTAACCTGGTTCCTCCATAACCTTCAAGAGATACTTCAAAACAGAAAAGGCAAGCCCTTTCTCTGGGAGCCAAAGCTTATCAGTGCCAAATTTGTGAAGAATAGGCTCCAATACACGTCGCACATTTGTCACCCCGGTTGCGGATTGGACCATGTTATGCAGGCAAACCCGGGCCCAATAAGAAGGGTTCTTGTGTGCATCCCTGACAAACAAACAATCAAGAATTTAATTTAATGATAAAACATGAGCCAAAAGTGAACATTTGTGTACTTACACCAGAGGGGCGTCAGAGAATGAAGGAGCATGTTCATGGGCTTGTTGAGAAAGTTGTCTGTTGAACTTTTTGGTTTCTTGGTTGAGTTGAAAGTCCATATAATTCTCCAAAGTCACTGATATAATCTATTTAGAAATCCAACAACATGATTACATAACATGTCACTCGATTTCTACTAATGGGTCATCGATGAATGCAACATACATTCTCAAAGTCCATGGAGACATGAGGCTGCTCCCCCAACAACCGCACCATAGAGGCCAACACTTCAAGTCCTGCTGACCTTAGCCTTAATACTCTTTCATCATCTCCAACTTCTTCTGCCAGTTGACAAAGCTTTGGAATGAGGCCTTCTAAGTTGAACAGGTATGCACTGTCTATCTGCCAAATAATTTTCTTTTAAAAGATTTCCAAAAAGGAAGCTATAGTTGCAAAAACTTTGTGCTTGTGTACCTGGTTGTTTACGAAGTTGACTAGGGCATTACAACCAAGAATTTGCATTTCGTGGTGTTGTGATTGCTCTAGTAGGGTCCCAATGATTCCCAAAAAACTACTGGCAAAGAGAGGCCTGAAAGTGTTTTATCAAAGCTAACACATAAACACCACCAAAATTAGTGTGACGGACCAAAGTATGCTTTACTTCAAATGAAACTTTTAGTGCCATATGGGAGCAATGAAATATGTATTGGCCGGGTTAAAACAATGAAAGATAAATGAGTGCTCGGGGTGTAATAAATAATGAAACAACTTACATCTGCTGCTTACAAGAGGATAACAATTTCCCGTAAACAAGCAGTACAGCTTTAACTGCAGACACATTTTCATTTCGCAAATTCTTGTAAAATTTTTGCTCCAGGTAATCAGTAATCTGTGAAGGGAAGAAATCAACACGTAAATAACCTTGAAGTTTACGGAAGGAAGGAAGGAAGGAACATCTCTTTTTGTTTCAAGTCATCAACTCGACTGACTGACTTCATTGTAGCTAACATATTGAAAGTATAAATCATATTCTTGGATTCAACAAACATGGCCTGGCCTCAATGTAATGTAGATAGATTGATCAAAGTGGGAGTTGTTTAATTACCTTGGGTATGCGTAGAGGATTTTTAGAAGCATATTCACAAAGCTTTCCAATCTTGCGCTCATTTGGCTCACCACCCTAGCAAGCAAGCAAGCATTTGATTACAAATGATTTATTCAAACAGACAGCCAGATAGAAAGAATCTAATTAATGAGTTGAAGTTTTGACCTGAGAGCGTGGGAAAATATCTGCAAGAAGCTTCTTATAACGTTTAACAGGATGTCTTGACCTAGCTCGCAATGAAGGACAACATACACATAGGATGCTACATACAGGAATAACCCGTCTCGAGATAACCCCCATTCAGTTGAACCCTAGGATCTGAATAAAGCGAGCGAGCGGCGTTTAACTAAAATGCGAATTGGTCTGGGGCCTCAATTCGATCTGAAAGAAAGAAAACAGATCTGTAACCGCATTGAAGATGGAGTTAATAAAACATACAACTCAGCACCAACAATCAATCAATCAATCGTTCCTTTGATTTCACTACCAACTACGTGGAATGCATGCCCTGCCCTCCCCTCCCCTCTCCTCATCATATGAAACCAAGCGTCCCCAATATATACATATATATTTCCTTTTTAGGTTATTACCCGCGATTGCTTCCCGGGTTCCGGGAAACTTAGTTGTATTAATTATTATTTGTTATTAATACGACCTCATTACATCAAACATCTCATTGGATTCAACAACAATGTCTTCACATCACCAGATTAGAACATGAACCCATATTAGAGGTCAAACAAAAATGCAACAGGACCACATGAATAATATCATTTCCACTTTTACTCCAATGCACTTACGTGATCGGATGATTTGGGATTTTGTAAAAATGTGTGTTCTTGTATTTCTTTACAAAATTACATAGAATTCAAGAAAACGAAACAATGACTTAAAGAACTATAATTTTAACACCCAATTTAATCGGGTAAACAGATGTTAACCAAAAGTTAAACAGTTGACCAAAAGTCAAACAGATGTTTAACCAGATCCACTGTCTTCTTATATTATAGCACTGTTTTCCTCTTCAAAACACTGTTCAACCTAACATGGATTTCCATCAACTGTTGACCAAAAGTCAAACAGATGTTAAAACCACTGTTTGAGTTATTCAAACGTCTGTTGAATACTAAATGAGATATTGACCAAAAGTCAAACAGATGTTGACCAAAAGTCAAGCAGATGTTGACCAAAAGTCAAACGAAGTGACCCGTACATGATTTCTTATACATATTTAACATGTCTCATTTGATCAATTTCAGTTTTAGTTTGGAAATTATGGACACCAGTCACGGTGGCAAAAGGCGATATGTTTCTTAATATAATCGAAACTGTATGTGTTTCTATTTGCTTGAAATGACTATCAGAGAATAGAAATCGATGTTTTTATTCCTTTAATGGCATAATTAACCAGCTTATCATTGTCAAAGAATAGGGCTTATAACTTTGAACATGATTTTGCTATTAGTTTGTACTGTATTTTTGATCAAGGAATCGTTTCAAGCGAGTAACTGAGTATACTGGCTTTAGCTTACATCGCCGGTAGTATCTAACTGAATTTATTTCTTGAAGTTTCTTTGCTTAGATGTGTGGTTATACCGGTGTCTCAAAATTCACCAACATCAATACCGGTTTTAAAACTAAGATTAACGGCTGCAAGTTTCTGACTTTATAAAACGGTCATTACAAAATTCAGGATTGGCTGGCCGCATTGTTTCCGTTAGACATGGACCCAATAATTTACATCTACATATATAATTTTAGAGCCACAACTTCAAAACTAAACCAACAAGTCTACCATCGGTTTCTAAAAGCGAACAACTACAACCCAAAAACTTGGTTCCATCTATCCTTCTGCATTTGCCTTCTTCAATCCCATGAACATTCATCCAAACAAAAAAAGCTTTTTACCTTTCACGAAGTTAACTGTAAATGCTTGACCTGGAGCCATGCCTTTATCATTCACAAGCTTTCTCATTCCTTGCACATAATATCTTGGTTGACCTTGAGATAAACCTACAGCAACTTGAACATTCCAAACATCACCTGTCGCGTCCACAATCTTTAAACCCGTCTTACGATTCAGTCCGAGATCTTCAGCCTATCTTTTAAAAAGGTGCTGTAACAAACAACGAACAATTCAATAAACAAAGAATTAACACATCTTTAAAATCTGACTAAAGTATTATATATTAGTAAACTCATCATCACGAACTTACAAAATGACCGTCCACACGGAAAGAAATAGGTACGATCTGATTATCTTCATTCACAACAACCATACCACCTTCATTGACATTAACGATGTCCTGTGCAGCTTCAATATCTGAACTCAAGATAATCTCTTCTACCACCTTTTCTTTAACAACAGCACAGACCTCCGATGGAAGCACTAAATCACAGGTAGCACACTTGAAAACCGTGATATGAAATGTCTGAAGATCTATCATCTCAAAGACAATAAGATGATCAGCAGTTATTGACAAGTCATTCTTTATCTGCTTCCATCTGGTAGTTATGTAAAGTTCATTGTTGAAATCTTCCATCCGTACAGACCAGTTCTGCTTTTCAAATCCTTTAATAAGAACCGGATATGAAGGAATAGTGTTTAACATCTTGTGATGAACAAAAGAACGATTAATACTCTACAATCCGAATAAAACACATTATATAGTACATTAGTAAAAATATATTAGAAAATTAAGTAAATAAATAAAAAACAACAATTAAACAACTGTATCTCCAAAAAAAATTACATGATGAATATTGTTCGAAGTTACATACCACATAATCTTCGTTACTAGATGGTTTGTAGTAAAAATCATCACAAGGAGTAAGAGAAATGTCTTGATAAAAATATAATATTCTGAAACTTTCTAATGCTTCTTCATAGTGAAATATCAACCATGAATCTGAAGGTATTTTCAAACTGTCTACCAACTGACACCAACCATTATAGAAATAATATCTGCTATTACTTAGAGGATAGATCTTGACTTTAAAAACGTTTCCAGTTGTGGTCCGGATGTTTGTATTTCCAGTTGGATAATTAAACTGTTGAATCCATTTTTCATATTGTTTTGGCAAAATCTAAGCATAAATAAATAAAACACTTTTATTGCTAGATATCATACGAAAAAAATAAAATTAAGTGTTAAAGTAAGATCAGATAAAATTCTAACCAAACATTTCCTTTTACTGTCTTCAAGGTAACACGAAAATCCATAAATCATTGTCACGTAAAACTGTAACAGTATCAATAATATAGAATCAAAATCAATAACATTAAGAAACAAATGAATACAATCCATTAAGGTATGCAATACATCTAAATAAAAGATGATACAAATAATATATATCAAAATAACAATAGACAACATCGAAAAGGTGAGAATACATGTATTTTCTTATTATGTCGAAATATATATATTTTTTACAGCAAATCATATAATTAAAACTTAAAACCTACTTTTCCGATTAAGTATCACAAATAGACATGGAGGATCATCAGCTGAATAAATTGTATAGAAAGACAGGATAGTGACTTGTGTCTGTACCAAACAAAAATTTTAAAAACAGTATACCAACTACTAATCAAAATAAGTTCAACTTTACAAATACACATGAGAATACAGCAGTTAAAATCGGAAATTTATATTATACTTCAGAATAACATCGTTACATGAACAACTTTATAAACAACTTTACAAATAAACATGAGAATACATCAGTAAAGATTGAAATTTTATATCATACATCAGAATCACATGAACAACTTTATAAATAACTTTACAAATACAAATGAGAATACATCAGTAAAGATCGAAATTTTATATCATATATCAGAATAAGATAAATACATGAGCAAAGTGAAATCCAATAAAATCAACAATGGATAAGACATATGGTAGATACACCAAATGCAGATCACTTTTTTTAGAATCATATATGTCTATCATAACATGCATTATAACTACATAGTAATCGGATATAAAAAAATTAGGACTGTCAGAAGTTATTCGAGTATAAGCCGCAACAATAAATGCAATCATAACCAACAATGGATTGAAAAAAAAAACAGGGAGATACATGAATACACCACCGTCGATTACAACTTCTTCATTAAAACAACAAGAACCATAATCAGTTATGGAATTCAAAACTAAAAGAATATACATGAAAAAATACAAAACAAATCAGATTATTTAACAATACCTTTGTTATTATCCAAGATGATATTGTTGAAGATAGGAAGAAATCGAAGAAGATGAGAGAGTTTCTTGGACAAAGTGTATAAAGATACGCGGAGAGAGAAAGGAACTGAGATTTTGTGAGGATCTTGAAAAAGTTAGAAGGTGTAAATATATCCCATCTAACCGAGTCGGATCATCCCATTTAGTTTTGGTCAACATCTGTTTGAGTTTTGGTCAACATCTCATTTAGTATTCAACAGAAATTTGAATAACTCAATCAGTGGTTTGAACATCTGTTTGACTTTTGGTCAACAGGTGGATGGAAACCCATGTTAGATTGAACAGTGTTTTAAACAGATGTTTAAATATCTGTTTAGACTTAAACAGCTGTTGGGGCTTAAACAGATGTTTGGCCTTCTATATCAGTTGTTTGGACTTAAACAGATGTTTGACCTTAAACAGATGTTTGGCCATAAACAGATGTTTGGCCTTAAACAAATGTTTGACCGTAAACAGATGTTTGCCCATAAACAGATATTTGGCCTTAAACCAAACATCTGTTTAAGGTCAACATCTGTTTGAATATTGGTCAACATCTGTTTGACTTTTGGTCAACATCTATTAACATATAAACACTGTTAACATAAATTACAAATAATTAGCTAATAGACGGCACACATTTAGCATCTTAAATCATCAAGACCCTTAACAATTTGACCATATGATTTAATCGTGTGTTTTATCTTAGATGGGACAACTCAAAAAGAAAATTAACTAAAAGGATAATATATTAAACGGGTCAAAAACGCTCAAAGTGTATTTTACTACATAAATACTGTTACATATAAACACTGTTAACATAATCACTGATGCAATATTTGCTGTTGATGCTGAACTACTATTGTTGTTGGGCAGTGGTTCACCTTTGGTTGATCAGGCCTTTGGCTATTTCTTGTAGCTTTGCTGAGTCAGGATTTTCTACCAACATCTGCTTGATGGCTACTTTAAATAATTCGGATTCTTGTTGCGCCTCTTCTTCTTTATCCATCTGTTTTTGCCTCTTTGTTTGATAGACAGCAACAGCAGATGGAATAGTGGGTTTAGCAAATCTTTTCAGGATCATCTTCAGAATAGAAGGATTTGATCTCCTCCCTAACTGCTGGAAGATCCAGAGGAAATTTCACACTCTAAGGAACCAAGGCAGTACTTTGGTCAGGGGTTAGAATTGAAGTAGGTTTTTGCACAGTTGATAGGATCGGAGGTTGTGAAGATATTGGAAGTGGAGAAGGTACAGTGTCATCTTCAAGTATGACATTTGTTATCCTCCTTCTTTTGATTTTTGGTGTGGTTGGAGGTGTTGAACTTAGAGTTGTATTTGTGGATTGAGTGGTGGTTGGTAAAGTGACAACAGCATTTGTTGTGACAACATCTGTTGAAACCACTGATGTATCAACAGCTGTTGATATAACAGGTGTCTCAACATTTGTTGGCTTTGTGGTTTGAGGTGAGGAACTTTTAGGGATTTCAGAAGGTGATGTATCAACCACTGATGTATCAACAGTTGTTGATATAACAGGTGTGGAAGTGGGTTTGCTGACCTCTCTGGTAGTTCTTATTCTTTTTGAAGTACCTTGCTCTTCCTTTGCCATCAGAACTTTCTTTGCTTTTTCAAATCTTTTAGAACCCTTTCCTTCCATTCTCTCTTTTCTATTTGCTTTTTGTTCAGTAAATAGGTTGAGAGTCACATCAACCTTCTTTGTACCATCTGGTATAGGAATCTCTACCACAGGTTTAGCTTTTGGATCAGGCTCTAGGTGTAAACCTTCCTTTCCTTTCTTTCCTTTCTCCCCCTTTTTGGCATCATCGGTGTTTACATAGATAATGGTAGGAGGAGAAGTACCAGTGGTTTGGAGTAAATGAGCTTTTATTGCTTTAATGTCAGCTTGAGTATCCTTATACCTTGCATCCATCACATTTCTTAACATTTGCAGCTGAATTTCATGTTGTTGATCAACATATTTTCTTTGTTGATGAAACAGAGGTTGTAGAAGTTGCCATAGATCACTTGTTGTGGTAGCATATGATGAAGCACTGGATTGAGACTTTGAGGATTGTAACAATTGTTGCAGCATATTTTTGATATATGTTACAGATGTTTCAAGATTGGTAACTCTCTCCATCAAATCCTGATATTTTAAACCAACACCCAATTTAGTGGGATCATCTGATTTCCACTAGCAGTGGTTGTATCAGTAGTTGGACCAGGAGAAGTCTCCAATGGTTCATCCACTGATGCCCCTTTTTCTTGGTACTGGGGACTTCTTTCTTCAGCAGTAGTTACCTTAGTAAGCACACCAGTGCTTAGCTTGAACACACCAGTGGATACCTTGGTTCCCAAGGAAGAAATTGCCTTCAAGGGAGTCTGACTTATGAAACTACTGTCCAGGTGTAAATCAGTGGATTCAACACCTGTAGTAGCTGCTCCACTTGAACTACCACCAAGAGATACATATAACTCTAGGGGTGTAACCTCCTCAACTGTTGATGGGTTAGCAAAGGTAGAGGCATCAGACTCAGTCACTTGTTGAAGTATATTCTCAGTGATGGGTTGTTGAGAAGAACTGATTAGTGTCTGATCCATATCCAATGATTTTAACAGAGGTAAAATGCTGGGTGGTAATGTGGTTGTAGGGATAGGAGTTGAAAGAGAATTTGCCTCGGGAGCATGGCTATTGAACATACTCTCAAGTGAGGGTAATGTATCATAGAATGGTGTCCCTGTGCTTACAACTTGTTCCTTTTGTGAGGAAGCAGGATGAGTTGAGGCCTGTGGTGGAGATCTTTCCAACTGTTGTGAGGAAGTAGCAACAATGGGTGTTGGTGACTTTTGTGTTGTCACAAGAGTTACTTCTGGGGGATCTCATCTTCCAGAAGGTCCTTTTTGGAGGGTTTGGGGGGCTTTTTGGATTTTTCCTTGATGGTCTTTTTGGTGATTTTTGGTGGGGGTTGTACAACAGTGGTTGTGCTGCTGTGGTCACCAAGAGCAGTGGGCTCAACAGCAGAAACCTGAGGAGCAGATGTGGACGCATCTAAAGTTTGCTTAGGCTCCTCTGTTTGTGTTTTTAAAGCTTTTGACTCTGAAAACCTTGTAAAAGTTTCAGCAGACAAACTATTTATTTCACAAGGAGCACCTTGGACAAGCACTTGTGCACTGTCATTTGGTACTTTCTGCTGTAAATAGTAGCTTAAAAACCTTGGAAACAACAGGAATGGTTTTTTTCTTATCTTTTATATTATTGACATTTTTAACCAAATTATTGAAAATCACTTAGGAGTAATTGAAATCTTGTTTAGCCATAATAGCATATCCCAAGTATTGAATTTTCAATGGAATTTCATTGAAAGTTGTTATTTTGTTTGAAACACACATGAGTAAAGTATGAAATAAAAATTTCATGGGAGGTGGGAATGCTCCTTTTTGCATAGTAGCTTTGGTGCATTGCTCTTCATACCCCCTTTCAATCAAATCTCATTGATACTCTTCTTTAGGGAAAGAGTTTTTACCCTGATCGTTCATCTCAAAAACCTCAGATATGGTTTATGGAGTAATAGCAACCTGAATCCTACCTACTGTTGATGTAATAGCCCAAGGCTTGTTGTTTTGAACTTCTAATTTTGCATTTTTCCAAAAATCTCGTAGGGTTTCTTGGTAAATAGGTGCGTTGCAGGTCAACAAAGTTTTGTACTTTGAGGATGAAAGAGCATCGATGATTGAGTGAAAATCTGTGTTTTTACTTGTTTTCTCAAGTGTACACAGATAGTTATGAGGGTTTTTGAGAGCAAGAGCCATGGTGATTCGAAGGAATTTGTGAGAGGAAGAAGAAGATGAAGCGTTTGAAGGAATTTGATGGAAACCGCTTTTGAAAGAATTTTGGAATTCGAAATGGCAGTTAAAACCCTGTTTGGGGTTTTGATCAGGGTTTTATAAAAGTGAAAAAGTGAATCCTGACGTGGCAGCGGTTACAAAGATCGGACGACTAAGAACTGTCCATGTGACAACCTCTGATGAAAATGGATGACAGTTGTTTAGGGAAACCACTGATGATCAATATCAGGGGATTTCAACAATAAAAATGTGAGCAGTGGCTGTTTTTTAACTATCAGTGGATAACTAACAATGATTGAAACACTGATGTTTGGACTTAAACAGATGTTTGACCTTAAACAGATGTTTGGCCATAAACAGATGTTTCGCCATAAACAGATATAAACAAATGTTTGACCTTAAACAGATGTTTGCCCATAAACAGATGTTTGGCCTTAAACCAAACATCTTTTTAAGGTCAACATCTATTTGACTATTGGTGAACATCTGTTTGACTTTTGATCAACATCTGTTTGAGTTTTGGTCAACATCTCATTTAGTATTCAACAGAAATTTGAATAACTCAATCAGTGGTTTGAACATCTGTTTTTTGGTCAACAGTTGGATGGAAACCCATGTTAGATTGAACAGTGTGAATGAATAAACACTGAAGTATCATAAAACCGTGAATGAATATACCCAATCCGAAATTGTTAGACATTTTCATAAATCTAACAACCATCATCGAACCTGTAACAAACTCTAAACACTGTTACATAAGAAACAATGATACATAAATACTGATGTTGAATCCGCTGTAGATGCTGAACCACTGCTGTTACTGACCAGTGGTTTTCCTTTGGTTGATCAGGCCTTAGGTACATCAGTGCTTGTCTTTAACAGGGCTTTGTCTTCAACAGTGGATAGGCCTCATCAGTCTTTAAGTCCATCAGTCTTTATAAGGAGCAGTGGTTAGTTATAACAGTCCTTAGCATGATCAGCTGTTATAACCACTCCATAACCCTTTGAGAGGAAGCAAGCGTCAGTCTATTCAATTGAGAAGAATCATTGCGTTACATCCCTGTTGAAAAACAGAATCAATAAATTTAGGGAAAATGCGGTTGAAAGATGATAACCCAACAGTGGAGGATCTCATTCTACAGCTTCGATAAATTCAGGAGTATTCTCAAATAATGGTTCCTAGATGTTTGAAGTCCGACAAATGTCCAAAGTGTTGAGAGGAGACCTTTGCATTTAGGTTTGTTTCTTATTTTGATTAACTGTTGATGATGTTGAGAGTTTTTATTGACACTAACATTTTAGAATATGTTAAGAGGCATGTTGAGATTATTAAAAAAACTATTACATAGAAAAATAGAAATTTAATGAAATATTTATAAACTATTACACGCTAGAGTTAACACTTGCTAGGATTTCGTAGACTTTGGCCTTTCTCCATGTTATTTCATGCTCTCTTTTGTTTTTCAGGTCAGTTAGCATGTTGCAGATTTTCTGATCATGTTTTAGAAGTTGTGTCAGAAACTTCTGCATTCTTCTAGAAATCTGATGGAGGAGAGTGGAGGACTTCATCGAGCAATGCTATGATATTCCAGGTTTTGTTGTAATTAGAGTCATTGATTATGTCGACTTTCCTGTTTAGTTCTTCGTCTGTTCTTTTTTCTTTGAGTGACCACATCGAGAATTGTGTTTTAACATCGTTGGTGTCTGACCAGTGGTAGAAGCTAAAGTTTGCCATGTAGATTTTTGTTGGATTTTCTGATGTGGAACAATTTTTCACAGACAGTGATTTGTAGGACAATTTGTTGATGTTTTGAATCAAAAGTAATCATCGGTCTTTTATAGAGTTTAAAAACGCGTCTACATGATAAATGAAGAGGTTAATTGTAATTATGATATCTACTTTTGTGCTTTGAACTTCGAAAATTTGTCCCTTGGGTTTCTTGGTATTTAATTTTACAGTTTTCCCATAAAAGTTGGGGTTTGAAAAGGTTTTTGCATTAAGAGACTGTTGTTTTGAAATATATATTAATATGTTTATATTAAATCTACACGTTTTGATTGATTAGATTATTAACTGTACAATCACTTTAAGTGTGGTTTCTTTCACTGCTAGGTATTTTAGTATATAAACTCACAGCCACTTCACTTGTTTTTCATCACGTTTTCCTACGAAGATATCATACTTTCAGGAAAGTCGAGTAATATAGTTTATTGAAATGGCGTCATTCACTTCTGTAAAATCAGATGATTTAAAGCAGCGTTTGTTAGGCAAATAGAGGAACATGTGTATGAAGATAGGGCTACTCTTCAAGAGCTGAAGAGATGTTTTGATGGATTGCAAGTTGGCCTGTTCACGAGAGAGCAGGTTTCCAGAAATCTTATGTGGATGCCTTCAACTTCGGTTCGTGAGCTTTGTGTTGTCAGTAATATAGAGTGCGCTGATAGAGACGTGGAGTTCATGGCGATGTTGAAGGACATACATCGAGAGGTTCAACAATCGATGGAGTTGAAGCTAAAGTTTCTTAATTCTTGTTGTTATTGTTAGATTTGAAAGTTTAGTTGTTCAGCATGTTATGTAATTATTGGACTTTTAATGTCATGAATAAATGAATAAATTTTAATCTTATGAATCTATGTTGCGTTTTAGTTTTACTTATTTAGTGTTTGAGTTTGATTTAGATTATGTTGATGTTGAATTGTGTCTGAACATCTGTTTGGTAAGTCAACAGAGGTTTTATAGTATCAAGAGTTGGTTTGATGGTGAACAGATGAGTGCAAAGATAAAACAGATGTTCAGAATTTGATCACTGGTTGATTGTACAAGATGAATGGATTGGAAGAGAAAACTCGCTCAAACAGAACAGTACAAACTGTTCTATTTATAGTACAGATCAAACCACTGAGGTGATGTGATAAATACTGTTACATATAACACTATTGTGATAAATACTGTTACATATAAACACTATTGTGATAAATATTGTTACATATAAACACTGAAGTGATATGACATCTAACAACCTAACAGACTATAAAACACTGATGTGATAGATACTGTTACATATAAACACTGTTAACATAAACAAAGGTAGAATATCTGCTGTTAATGCTGAACCACTGTTGTTGTTGGGCAGTGGTTCACCTTTGGGTTTGTCTAGGGTTTGTCTCGAGAGATAAACTCTAGGGTTTGTCTCGAGAGATTGTATATACATAACATACCATTTTGCGAATCAACATGGGGAGCAGTCAATCATGGAACCAACATAATTTTCATCATAAACACTGAAGTATCATAAAACTGTGAATAAATATACCCAATCCGAAATTGTTAGACATTTTCATAAATCTAACAACCATCATCGAACCTGTAACAAACTCTAAACACTGTTACATAAGAAACACTGATACATAAATACTGATGTTGAATCCGCTGTAGATGCTGAACCACTGCTGTTACTGACCAGTGGTTTTCCTTTGGTTGATCAGGCCTTAGGTACATCAGTGCTTGTCTTTAACAGGGCTTTGTCTTCAACAGTGGATAGGCCTCATCAGTCTTTAAGTCCATTAGTCTTTATAAGGAGCAGTGGTTAGTTATAACAGTCCTTAGCATGATCAGCTGTTATAACCACTCCATAACCCTTTGAGAGGAAGCAAGTGTCGGTCTATTCAGTTGAGAGGAATCATTGCATTACATCCCTGTTGAAAATCAGAATCGATAAATTTAGGAAAAATGGGGTTGAAAGATGATAACCCAACAGTGGAGGATCTCATTCTACAGCTTCGATAAATTCAGAGGTATTCTCAAATAATGGTTCCTAGATGTTTGAAGACCGACAAATGTCCAAAGTGCTGCTTCTTTAGACATTTGTCGGTCTTCAAACATCTTGGAAGCATTATTTGAGAATACCCCTGAATTTATCAAAGCTGTAGAATGAGATCCTCCACTGTTGGATTATCATCTTTCAACCCCATTTTCCCTAAATTTATCGATTCTGTTTTTCAACAGTGATGTAATGCAATGATTCCTCTCAATTAAATAGAACGACACTTGCTTCATAGGACTCACTTGAAGGACACACCTCCCAAAGCCACCTATCCGCCTCCAAAGAGATCGGGACAGCTTGAAGCATGACCTGGACTTGCTGTAATTCCACCAGTTCAGTATTTAATCCCAATATACCAACTAAATACAAATAACAAATATTTGGTGTGCTACACACGTAAATAACTCAGGAAACAGATTTGAAACCCTAAATATAGATTATAGAGATCTATGAATGAAACATGGGTGAATAAACCAACAAAACAGATTGTGAAAAACAAAAACTACAAACATATCAAAATCAATCTACTCGTAATCACATGGTACACCAATGCAAGCATCTGAATAAACAATAACAAATCAAAGACAAAATCAAAAGCTACAAACGTATCAGACGAATTTCATAGAATCATGAAAGAAATTAGGTCACGGATTGTTACCAGATTTAGCGAGAGAAGAATCGATGCAAGCATTGGAGAAGATGACGATTTCAAGAAACTTCAATCTGGAGAAGATGACGGCGAAGCAGAAGACGATTTCAAGAAATATAAAATCTGTATACAGATTTGAAACCCTAAATCTGGATTACAGAGATCTATAATAATAATAATAATAATAATAATAATAATAATAATAGATAAAACTACACATTATCTTTTTGTACTACTAACTAAAAGTATAAATACATTTTATTCTTTAAACCAATAATTCTTTTATACGAACCTGCCTTAACGCTCGATAAAGGACTGCTTGAGTTGAATGTGTAATGACTGAGAATAACAAATTACACATCGTTAACTGAGTGTGATGAAAACGATACCAAATACAAAATGCTTACTTAAATTTTCTATGGTCATCCTGTGTACTTCCAAACTGTACTCCAAATATTGGATCCGATTAAAATGTCTACACCTGCAATAGGTTGAATCAAAACATATTATATTGAAATTTGATTTAACACCCATGATTAAACACTTTTAAGAATTATAGCATACAAAATGAGAAATTAAGATCCATTTTCCATAAACATACCAACCACCACATTCCTCACATATTAAGTTTTCTAACATGCTGGTTGCTGCACTTTAAACACACTAATCAAAATGAAAGAATAACAAACGGACTCAAGAGTAACAATAGAAGTTAAACATCAATAATAATTCCTGAATTTCACCAGGTAGAAATATTCCCCTGAGCCACTTGAAATTCCAATTTATTATATCATGTTCTCTCATATTTGAATCAGGTCGAAGAACCGGATGTAGTGGATCATTTTTATGAGAATATATATAAAAAATCCTTTCTGGTTGCTGAAATTAAGAGAATAATTATGAGTTCTGTAAGGAAACTAAGCATGATCTAAATTGTGAGCATCTACTCGATCTACTGCAAAACATAAACAAATAACATAAAAAACGAATCAAACCCAAATAACATTTTTATACATAGACCTACTGAAATTGAAGATATCAATTTTAAGGGTGCTTGTAAAAGGTTGTAAATCTTCCTATTTCATGACAATCGAAACAAAAGAAACAAAGAAAACGAAAATCAAATGTATACTTGAGCAATACCTTAACATTCACAACCTAACCAAATTTGGTTCAATCTTTGTCATAACAAACAACCTTGTAGAGTCTTGAAAAATCAAAATAGAAACAAATTTTGGCCATGAGCTTTTTCGTCTTTACAATGGTGTAGAAACTGAAATCGAAGACAGCTATTATTGGGTTCATCATAAATACTGAAGATTAGTTCATCATAAATAATAATATAAGAAAAACGAATAAGCCCAAATAAAAGAGTTAGATGTTGTACACCTACTGAAATCAAAGACATCCATTTTAAGGGGTTTTTTGTATTGGGTAAAAAAATGCCTATTTCATCATAATAAACTAATAACATCACAAAATAACACTAAAACACAAAGGCTATGGAAATCGAAACCCATTGAAATTGAAGACGTCCATTATAAGGGTTTTCAAACGAAACCTACTGAAATCGAAGACATCCACTTTAAGGGTTTTTAAGATGCGATGATTTTATTTACCTTATCATAGATAATAACAACGATCAGCAAGAAAATGGGCGGACTAAAAGATCAAGTGTAGTGAAGATTCTGTAGATTTGTGTTTGAGATGAGGGAAACGATGAAGATTTAGGGTTTGCTTTTATTTCAGAAGGGAAAGAGAGAACATTGCAGACCAAAATTAGATCCATATACAAAATATTGATTGCAAAGAGGAGAAGCGGAGATATCAGATGGAGTGTATTAGGGTTTGGAAAGAAGCGTGAGAAAGAAGATGGAGTCTGAATGATTTAGGCTGAAGATGTAGGGTTTTATTGTTGGGCGGGAAAATGGAAAAAAGGTAGCCCTCATCTACAGACACGTGGCCCAAATAACTTTCATTTATTATATATAATAGAGTTTTTCATATTATAAAATTTGAAAAAAGATCAAATACAAATAACTTTAAATACAAAACGTCCTAGCTGAAGATTTTGCTGAAAAATCACGGTGGCATTTTCGTAATTATTAGTAATTATCAAAATTACTCTACAAATGATCCTGTAAAGTAATTTTGATCTTTGTAGAGTAATTTTGTAAAATATTCTTGTAGAGTAATCTTGATCTTGTAAGGTAATTATCAAAATTACTCTACAAGTGTATCAAAATTACCCTGAATCAAAATTACTATACAAGTGAATCAAAATTACTCTACAAGTTTATTAAACAACATACAATTCAAAAGTACTCTACAAATGATCCTATAGAGTAATTTTGATCTTGTAAAGTAATTTTGTACAATGTTCTTGTAGAGTAATTTTGATCTTGTAGGGTAATTCTGTAAAAAAAAATTTAGCATTTTGTTATGGGGTTTAGCTTTATGGTTTAGTTTTTAGCATTTAGTTTGAGTGGGGGTTAGGTTTTTTTTTTAGGTTTTTGGGGGGTGGGGGTTAGGTTTTTTGGGGTTTTCTTTTGGTAAGGTATAGTTTTTAGATCAAAATTACTCTACAAGAACAATTTACAAAATTACTCTACAAGATCAAAATTACTCTATAGGATCATTTGTAGAGTAATTTTGATAACCCTACAAGCAAATAATTAAATGTCGCCGCATTTTTTGCCCTTTTCATGCTATTCGTACGTTTAGTACGTTAAAGTTATTTGTACGGAAACCTTACTCATAAAATTTATTTGATACAACTCAAAGTTTCTTATGTTTTTTTTCATTGTATAGATTACATCTTAATAATCACGCTAGTTTGTTATTTGTTTTTAACGATACTACATAAAATGGATTATCATTTGTTATTTGTTTTTAACTATGCTACATAAAAGGATTGTCCCACCATTTATGTAGTGGCTATTATGTCTGAAGAAACACTACGTCAACACTAGGTTAAACTCAGCTGGTTTGTTTCATAAGGGGTTCAATCTCTTTTCTATTCTCGCCAAACTGTTCGGTTCTTGTTAAGGAATCCTTCAAAACGAAAGCAATACCGGCGAACTCGTTACAAAGAGAGGTTGGGGGTTCTTTGTAACCACCCTCCGTGTGACAACCCGTACTTCCAAGGTTTAAACCGTTCACTCTCTTGATTAAGTATTTATGTTTTGTTACGTTTTTTTATACTTTTCGCATCGTACGATTAAACCTAACACCCTTAAATATATGTATGTGTGTGTGTGTGTATATATATAGAGTAAAATGCCCGGATGTTCCCTGTGGTTTGGTGAAATAACACCTATAGTCCCCAACTTTTGGAAATTACATGTATGTTCCTTGTGGTTTGCTTTTTGTTACTCTGATGGTCCCTATATTGGATGGAGGTTCGTTTTCCCAGTTAACTGGATATGAAATGACTTATTTACCCTTAATTACATGTATGTTCCTTGTGGTTTGCTTTTTGTTACTCGGATGGTCCCTATATTGGATGGAGGTTCGTTTTCCCAGTTAACTGGATATGAAATGACTTATTTACCCTTAATGATAAAAAAAAGAAAAAAATAAATAAATATTAATTTATATATATGTGTGCTCCCCCTACTCTTCATATTAAATCTGATCAATCATCATCATCATCATCTCAATAGTCAATACAATAGTGAGCAGTTACAATTTTCAAACTGATATCTGAATTTTGGACTTAAATCTACATATATGAAGTGGGACTATAAATGCTTACGATTTAGGGATGATACTACTTACGATTTGGTGTTGAAGCCCTTGTGATTCGCTTGGTGTTGCTTCCGATTCGCCTATAGTTTTCTCGACTTTGGCTTTGTGATTTGACAATGTGCGCACAACGATTTTGGTTATGGGAGAAGTTTGGGCTTGAAAGAAGTTATTGGGAACATGGGGCCTGTGAAAAAATGAATGGCTCCTGTTATGTTTGGGCTTATTTAAAAAAATACACAATTTTGGTTGATTGGGACATTATGTAACCCTTGTGCAAAGTTTCGGGCTTTCAAAAACTTTTTATTTTGGAAGCGTTTCATTAACCGATACTTAAATGTAATCCATTTAACGCAACGTACACTCCGGAATGAGGACATAAGCTACACATACCATAAATACCCTTTACATAACCTAGAAATAAGTTTCGAAGGGTTAGGGATGACGAAAACACGCTTATTCAAGTGCAAGGACTATTTCCGACAAACTACAAAAGTCTGCCGATTCTCGTATTTCTAAATACGGACCTCATATATGAATCCGAATATTTTTGTACTTAATAAAATCTTGTATTTTATTGATAAGAATGCAAAGATATCATTCATTGCGTAATTTCGTCCGTTTTCGTGTTCGTTTGGGCATTTGACGTAATTTAACGAAAAACGCGACCGTACAACCGAACAAACCGACATCCACAACACTTTCGGACAAAAACCAGCCTACATATGCTTTAATGTCCTTATATAACCTAAATATTAGGTTAAAGGGGTTAAAAATGACAAACAAGTGAAAATACAAGTTCAAGGGCCAAAAATGTCAAAAAAATAATAAAGATTTTGCTTCTCATCAAGTTTTGATTATTTTATTGATCTTGGGGACCAAGTTATGTGTTCTCCAAGCACTGAATCTGATCCTAACACTTGTTGCAATCTTGTTAATCCTTGGAGAACACTCTAGCCACATGTCATGATCCTACACTCCAAGAACTAGTATAAATGGCCATCACCATTTCCTTCATTCTTTGCTCATTTACATTCTATTTTTCTCCACTTACTTGGAGCTTGCTTCCATCCTTTAGAGGCCTCCCACTTGAGAACTTAAGTGTTTCCAAACACAAGTAAGTTCTCATCCTAGTCTATTTTATTTATTTTAGCTATTTTAAGCTAAAAGTCAAACAGTTTGACTTTCGGTTTTGACCATAATTGGTCAAAGCAAAGTTCAATTGAACTTTGCAACGTGATCGTAATCCCGAAGGTTACAATCCCTTGCGATTATACCTACTGATTACCACGTTTACTAGGCGAAGTGACGAGTCAAAGTTTCATTCAAAATGTGCATTTTGTGCATTTTACGATGGAACTATTTTCGGGTATCAAAACACTAAGTTTTGATACTAAATCAATTTTATAACTTAGTTAGACATGTTTTGACATGTCTAACTCGTCACTTCTAGTTAAGTGCTTATTTAGTGTCGTAAGTCGAGCGGTCATGACCACCGCTTTGACTTTCGAATCCGACCCGTTTGGTCGATCTTAGGATCCGACCAAACACATTTTAATGACCATAGTTATATCAGGAATAACCCTCTGAGGTTATACCTTATAGTCACGTCGTTTGGTTACTGTTATGATAAGTCGATTGTTATATGCCTAAAAATGACCAAAATGCCCTTTTTGCGCATAAATCCATTTTAAGCATATGCAACCAACTTTTTGACATATAAACTGATTTTGAAACTTTACTAAACTTGTTTTGGCATATAAGACTTATCATAGGACTATTTTAACCATCCGAACATGTTTTTTACGCAAATGACACGTTAAAGTAGCGTAAACTACCTTAACGGGTCATAACGGGTCAAAAGCACTTAGGTTTCATTCCAAATCAGAATGTTAAGTTTAAGTAAACCATTTCATATGAGTTCCAACACTCATTTGTTTTATAAAACCTCATTCTATCCGATTCCTCGATTTATGTCCCGTTACACTAACATAGTATCCGATACACTAGGAACCACTTCAACACTTGAACTCTTGATCCTCTGAGCTTTGTTATATCATTTGAACTAGACCTATATGCAACCCCAAGTGAGTACATAGCTTCCCCTCTTTTACGTCTTTCAAATGTTTTGGGGGTGATTCATATGTGTAACCGATTTATTTTCAAATGTATGGCATATATGTGTTTACTAAATGCTTTTTGTGTATTATTCCGATTATGCAAACATGACAATTGAGAACACATCCTTATAGTATCTATCTATCTTCATAGTTAGATTCTCGTAGGATATTTGAAGTACAGTCTTAAATCTTTCTATCTTCATAGCAAGATTTCTAAGAAGTGCTTTACACGACAATGGTTATTTGTTTATGTGTAGAGATTGTTGGTGATTTAGATAACGAAACTAGAGTAATACAATAAGAACATGGTGGATACGCTGCTGGTACTTCCTATATATAAGTGCGCTTATTGTATTACCCTTTGTTGCGTTATCCCGAATTACCGTTAGGATTTAGGATGTTATGATTCAATGACAAGACGATGTGACCAAACCAAATCCTTATAACATCTATCTATCTTCATAGTTAGATTCTTGTAGGATGTTTAAAGTGCTAATTTGAAGTCCTTGACTGGATTTAATTGTGTACTTTAATGCGTATATGACAAGACGATGTGACAAAATCGGATCCTTGTAGTATCTATCTATCTTCATAGTTAGATACTCGTGGGATGATTAAAGTACAATTGAAGTCCTTGATTGGATTCTTTGTGTACTTTAATGCGTGTTTACAAGTTGATGACAAGTTGATGATTATGTGTTTATGTGGTTAGTAGTGATTTAGATAACGAAACGAGTGTAATACCATAAGAGCATGCTGGATACGCCGCTGGTACTTCCTATATATAAGTATTCTTATTGTATTTCTCTTGTAGCGTTATCCGAATCACTTTAGGATTTATGTGTTCAATTGATTCAATGTTCGATTATCCAAATCCTTGTATTATCTCCCATATTTTCATATGATAGATTCTTAGAAGGATACCCAAAGTATTATTATAAATCATCGACTTGATTTCTAATAATACTCACACAATTTATAACCGATTTCAATATTGTTATTATTAATCCTTGATTGGATTTCTAATGACATATTGACAAGTTATATGACCGATTTCAATATGATTAGAATGATCAAAGTACAATTTCCAATGGCATAAAAATTACCTAGTAATAATCATATTGCCATATACAAAACTCTTTTATCATAAGTTTTCACAATCAAGATATGTATTACAATGCTAAACACTTTTTGCCATTCCTTGGCTTCAAAGACTTCCTTTTCAATTGACAACTCTCGTAGTTGTCAAAGTATTGCAATACCAAACTTTTTTGTCATTTACTTGGCTAATAAAACCTATGTACTTGCCAGCTTTATTGCTGACTCTCATTTTCACATATGTTTCAGGATTTGATTATTCAAGCATGCTACACATAGGAACGCATCCAGACCTTAGACTTCTTTAATCAAAAGACATTTACATGTATTCTTTGTTTGTAAAACAATGTTAACAATAATGAAACAATTTAGTACCAGTGGTTGTGAGCAATTTGTAACGTGACTCCCCCATATTTCTGCCGCGTGTTGTTGTATTACACGATTCGGGTGTTACACATTATTCGGGTTCCAAGCCAATAGGCTTCAAGTAAATCCGACCATGAGACTGTGTGTTGAAGATGAAGTGTGGTGGAGGGTGATGGTGGTGAATGGAGGTTGAAGATGAAGTGTGGTGGTGGGGTTTCACAAATAAAATAATCTAAATATAGTTGGCCTAATCAATTTCTATTTTGTTTTTTTTATCATTGGTTAAAACCTTAACGTGTGTCAATGAACTTATTGCATGTAATGAGATGATCACCTGCACATGCACAAACACACACGAACAGTTAATTAAATGTCAACATGATTGAATGGTTGTGTGCTAGTATACGTGTAGGAATACGTAGCATTAACTAACGGAAACGCTAAACATATCAGGACGAGGTTGACCACTCCTGTTACTTTGCACACTTATTTTCTAGCCGAGGAAACTAAGGTGAGTTCACATGTGACAACACGAACTTGCGTTGTAATTATGTGAAGTTAATGAACACGATTTGTTATAATTAATTGTTAAATATACTTGGTTGTTTACATGTATATAAACTAGAATGTTGGTTTGCTATTAATATACCATCACAAGCCCAACCGTGCACTACATATATATATATATATATATATATATATATATATATATATATATATATATATATATATATATATATATATATAGGGTCGGGATTTAGAGAAAACGGTGGAAAGTGTGAGAACGCTTATGGATCGTCCGATCAAAACAATCTATGGACTAGATTAGCGCGGTGGCGGTTTCGTAAATAACATCAATTTTATTACGTGGACGCGCTTCTTTAAGGGTAAAAGCGTCTTTTGACTACTCCAAAAAAACGCCATCTCATGAAAATAAAACGCCAAACAAAAATCACACACCATTCTAACTAAAAACGCCATTAGATATAAAACGCCAAACTTCATTATAATAAAATCCCACCTAAAAAACCGCCAAAAAAATCCTATATATACAACTCAGACCTTCAATTAAAAACACACACAAAAACCCCAAACGCCATATTTAATATCTACCATTCGTCTAATAAACGCCAGAAAACCAAAACATCAAATATCTTGTTATCAATAAAGTTTAGCTGTATGGGGTGGACAACATTGTCAGTTATCTTTCTTAACTGAGGATTAACAATGTTGTCCATCACCATACAGCAACACTTTATTGATTTTAGCATGATCAAATTTACAGTTTTAAGATGGTTTATTTAGTGGCATTCTTTTTTCTCGGTAAAACGCCAAAAAAGATAACATTTTGGCTGAAAGGGTGTAAACTCAATAACATTTTGTTGCATGAGATGGACAAATATTATAGAAAAAGAGGCTAATTTCAGACTTTGTGTTTCCAAACGGCGACAAAAAAACTACTTCAAAAAAAAAAAATAAAAAAAAAATCATACGAAAGTCGAAACAGCCAGTGAAGATGCTTCAAAAGAAGAAAGAGAGCGGTGACAGTGAAGATTTGGAAGATCAATATTTATTTTGTTTAATTTTCTTTTTCAGTTGATTGTTATATAATAACAACGCCATATCTAATAAAAACGCCAAAAAGCCAAATGCTTGCCAAAATGCCAACATGCCATAAAACGCAACAAAAATTACCAAACCATCATAAAATTACTTTGGACAAGTATTATGAAAAACCAAAAAAAAAAATAAATAAATAAATAAAAAACAAACTTGAAAATGTAACTAGAAACAGTAACTACAAATTAGTAATACTGAAGATAGGGAAAATTTATTATATTAGAATCTAAAACGCCAAACTTGAAAGATGGGACGTGTTACAGACTTTAGAGATAAAGCTTGTCAAAAACAATAATTACAAACAGCGACTGAAAAGACGAATATTTATTATAATAATGCACCGCCTAACTTAGGAGCCAAAAAAGACATCCTATAAAATGATACGTCTCAGCAACTTCCATCTGATCAAGTCGAAAAAACAAACGCCAATACTACTAAATACCACTCCTTGTAAAACGCCAAAAAAATAAAAAAATCAAAGATGGCTAATATGCTTTCTTGGATATTCAGTATTGTTATTCGTGAAGTTTCACTGAATGAATTGTTAGCAGAGGCGAGTAACTCAGTAAAATTTTGCTGCATGAGATGGACAAAAATTCAAGAAAAAGATACTGATGCCAGTCATATGGCATTTTGTATTTTTTGTTCTTGAAGAAGGCTTGGATGAGGAGAAGAGATCAATGACACTGAAGAGTAGATGATTATAAAGATGAAGATCAACATGAAGAAAAAGCGAAAAACCCACCCACACGTCATAGATCTATGTCCCCAAACATCCACAAAAAAGCCACTTCAACAGACGAGCAGGCAAAATAATCAAACCAATGGGTTTGTTAAGTTTTACATAGAACGCCATATTTTTGGTGACAGTTCTTGTACTATTAAAGAAGAGAGAGACTGATGACAGTGAAGATTGTGAAGAGAGATCCGATTAGGATTTTTAATTTATTTTCTTCGCTTGTATTTTTTTTCCTGTGGCTGAAATATAATCTAACAATTGTAAAACGCCAAGATACCACAAACGCCAAAATGTATATAAAAAATAATAGAACAATGGGACATCTTGTTTAAAACGCCTTGAAAAACTCCATTCAGATAGATTTCCTAACCCCCTGGGTTCCAATGGCATACGATTTGAAAAACGCCATAAACGCCAAAATGTTAATACGATGAAACCATTAAACGCCATTAATTATTGAATTTGGTTAACGCCAAAAATCTTAAACCCCAAAAATTAAAACAATATTGGGAAAACCGTAACTGGAAAAGCAGAATATGAAAGGACAAAAAAGCCCCTCCGCCCTTCTCTATGCCGCGTGACACGTGTTAGTCCAGGATGTGTTCTCACCGTTCTCACACTTTTGAGCGTTTTCTCCTGATCCCGTATCTATATATATATATATACATAGTGTTTGACTCATTATTATATTTCTACAAGTGTGGTTGCACACTTGAATCAATTATGTAATACTATCATTTAATTCTTTATAAACAACCCAACCACACCATGATCCATTCGCACACCACCCCCCAACAGCACACTCCTCCTCTTGACCGTACACTCAATTGATTTGGACTCAATAGTCTCATAATCAGCCCAAAAAAGAATCGCACATTTCCAACCGTACACATGAGTGTGCGGAATCTTGCTCTTGTGTATAAGTACACACATGTGGCCAAAACCCTAGCATTTACTCCCAAACATCCTCTGGCGGCTGCCCTCTTTTGGAAACCTCCTTTTCCTTTTCTGGAAACTCTAGTTTTCATCATTCTTCTTTGAATATTCAAGGCACATCATCATCATCACAACAGCTGTAGGATCGTGAGACGATCGAAACGAGTCTATCAGAAGAGTTCTCGGTCTAAACAGAGGCAGAATTCATTGTTTAGACTTTGTAACAGCTTGATTCACACTTAATTGTCTTGTTTTATTGATTTGACACGATTACAGATCAGTAGACACGTCGGCAGCACTTCGGTACCGGAATCACGAATGTTACAAATGAAATCGCATGAAGGGTATTTATAGGGGTGGTGATTTCACATGAAATGACATCTTGCTATTTCATGCGAAATCAACTTCCAACATTCAAACCCTATTTTCTCGTACTACGTGCCCTGATCTAACAATTCTATTACAAGACTCGATACAAGACGAAGTCGACAGACATAATGAACCAACAGACTCCCCCTCGGATGTTGACGAAGTCTTTGGTGTCGAGTCTTTACAATCTTCAGTTTTTATCAGTCTTTGGGCTCTTTCAAAGTATCTGACAGTGTGAGCATCCTCAATCTTTATCTCCTTCTTACTAGCAGACTCCCCCTTAAGTTGTACTGAGATCGTAGTATGGCTTTCACAAGATCAGGATCGTGACCTGGCTCTCTTCTCAGAATCAGAATCCTGGCTATCCTGCACATCCTCTACCTCACAATAAGATTTACAAATTAAACAATTTGACAAATTTTATTCTTTGCTTACCACTTGTAAAAACACACCTCAGAATGATTTGACATTTTAAAAATTCTGATGACCACATGTAGAAAAACATTATTTTCAAACAAACTCTTCCCAAACCTGTTCGTCATGTTTAGCACTTGGAATTTTGAAAATTAGCTTTTCACTATCAGTTGTCGAAAATCTTTTTGTGTTTTTTCAAAAATTTATGCTAAAACACACTGAAAATCTTTTTGGATTTTTTATAATAAAATGCAGTAACGAAATATTTACAGACAATATTTTTGTGAGCTTATGTAAGAGGATCATATCAGTTTTTGAGACAAAATCACTAACACCGTTAAGCTTTAAACATTTTAAGTTCTAACGATTCACTTAGATTGTCAGTATACTGATCCATTTAAATTTTCACACAAAATTCAATTGTTTCGAGATACGAGATTAGTGTTTTAAGCACTTAAACTTATTAGAGTGTCCCACCTCAGAATATACTCCCGTATTCAGATCCCAATATTCAGTCTTACTGGTGAATATACCTAGATGATATCTGTAAAAGGGTAAATGCGAGGCCATGATAGCTCAGGTTAGAACTTCTGTTCGTATAGAGAGATGATGGCTCGACTTTTGGTGGGTTCCCATTAGAGAATCTTTTCTTCAACAGCACATGATTAGCATTTTGCAATGTTTCATCATATTTATGCTGAGGGTGATGCTTTTATTTCAAGCAAGCGAAAAGTATTATACGGGGACTAGGCCATTGCTTCCGCAAAATCAGAAGTCCCGGGATAATACTGTCACAACCCTTTCTGCGGCGGAAGCACGAGGTGTGATCATGAAAGGTTCTCATTGCATACGAAAGGTAAACATACTATATGCTCAAAATAACTTCAAACATTACATTACCAAAACATAAGTCAAGTGTTTACAACACGTGATAGCATATTGTCTTAAGAGTTACAACTTTATTTAGCGAAAATAAAACATAGCGACATCCACGAGCATAAGTAAGACCGCGCGCACATCCACCTTTAATTACCTGAAATACATGTGAGTTTTGGAAAAAAAAACGTCAACATAATGTTGGTGTGAATTCATGCAGTTTTTGTATTGAACGTTTGTATACTTTGTATGAAAAACATGGTATGTATTTTGTTTCAAAACGCGTATTCATGAATGAGTCAAGTATCTCTATATGTATCAAGTGTTAATGGGTTGCAAAGCCATTAACATGTGATACGACATAGGAAGTCACCAAACCATAGGCATTTTTCTATAGTCGATTCACGACTGAGACACAAAAACACTACTTGGTTCTAGTTGTCACCAAGAGTGGGGCTGCCCTGAAACCCATTAGATCTAACCTTTTGTTCTGCGGTCTTAGTATGTACACGATTAATGGTGCTTATGGTACCCTATCCGTGACACGATTTCTCGTATCAATTCTTGGCACTAGTTTTCGCCAAGAGTACTTCTCGTTTCAGTACACAACATATCAATTTGTAAATATTGAAGTATTTGTAACATGTATTTCACCCCAGAGTTATAAAGCTAAAAACAGTTAAAAGAAAAGGGGGAGCATGAACTCACAACTTTGCGTTCTTGTGCGTCGTAAACTTCACCGGGTTTGCTTAATTAACGTCGCGACCTATATGTGTTTTCTTAACGTTAGTCACTAGACTTGCGTCGCACAAGTACAGTCACTCTCATTTGTATTCGTATTGTTGTGTTAAAAATATTTTATATTGTTAACTAAGCATCTTACTTATATTATTTCCTCACATATTAATTTAAGTATCTCGTGTTTTGCACTTTGCACCCGAATTATGTTTCTTGTATGTTGTATGTGTGTTCTTATGTTTATACTCCTCATGAGTATTTAGTGTATTTTTAAGTTTTAATACGCTAGCACGTATAACACATACTATATACACTTAGCACAAAAGTTGGTGATAAAACAATATATATTTTTCTCTCAAAAATATACATACTTATATCCATTTTTATTCTTGAAGAAATCCTTATTTCTTATCACAAAAATTTAGGGAAACCTTGGTAATACTCTTAAATACATTTTTAGGGAATTAGTTTCTCAAATACTTATATTTTTCTAAGTGTCAAAATTTATAAAAATTTTGACAGAGTTTCCCCTAAAAATGGAGGTTTCCCATGTTTTCAAAACATGTGTTTATTTTCTTTTAATTCATCAACAATCAATCTTCAACAATAATCACCAACAATATATACTAATTCCTCTATTCCATGAACTTGAATATTCACAAAAATGTGTAGTAACTTACTAGCACATTTAGTAAGTCTTGTTATCTTTAAAAATAAGTTTAATTTCTTAAAAACTTTATTTTTAAGGAATATGAAGTTTCACAACTTCTAGTCGGTTTTTACGAAAATTATTTCTTTGTTAAAACTTTTGTTACACAAGTGTCCACACACTTGTTTGTTCATAAAAACACCTCTAGTTCATGAAAGATCCGGTTTTAAAACATGGTTTCGTCTTACAGTTGGTTTCCCGAAAATACCACTTGTAGATCTTTAGATCTACTAGTTTAGAACTTCATTTTACAAGAAAATTTACTTTTACACAAGTTCATGTTATTATGTAGTAGTGTTCATCATCTAGTCCTTTTCATACTTTGACATACACTAGTTCATGTTCTTATGAACATAACCTAGCCGGGTTAGATGACGATCCGAACTACTACTAGCATTAAACAACACAAAATAATCATCACAAAACAAGTTAACAAGTTTTACACCATTACTTTCCTTTTATCCATTAAGTTCATCATTTTACAAGACTTTTAGTTGGTGATCTTTAGTGTTTATGATTTTTAGCCATTAAATCATCTATTAACCATCATAAACAAGAACAAGAAGATGTTTAGAAGCACTTACTACTAGCACAAGGCTAGGGGAGTTCAAGAGGACAAAAGAGGTGGATAAAAGCAAATGAAGAAGGTCCTTCAAGATCCGCTTGCACCGAGCTTCGTTAGTGGGCTTCTTACTCCTCAATATCACCTTGGAATGGATGGATGATGTTAGAAATGAGGGTGGCGGTAGTGCTTGGTTGGGCCGAGAACAAGGGAGGGAGAGAGGGAAGTGAAGATGGAGTGATGGAATGGTGGTATTTATAGACCTTCCATATAGCATATTCCTAGCATATTCCTGGCATATTCCTGGCATATTCCTGGCATATTCCTGGCATATTCCTGGCATATTCCTGGTATATTCCTGGTATATTCCTGGTATATTCCTGGCATATTCCTGCATATTCATGGCATATTCCTGGCATATTCCTGGTATATTCCTGGCATATTCCTGGCATATTCCTGGGTTTGCTGCGTTGTCTGCGTTTTGCAGTGTAAGCACTGTGTCGCGTAGGAACACACGGTACGCGCTTAAACTTGAAAAATAACGTTTTTAAGCGTTTTAATTTATTTTTCAACACGAACCTGATTAAAATAAAATTTTAATCATAACAGAATATTTGTGGGATTAAATATTATCCGGGCGGCCACCAACGTTCGTTTCGCAGTTTTGTCGTAATTAGTTCTTTAGTTCAAATAAACATGTTTTCGTCATACCGAATCCTTCGAAACTTATTTCTAAGTTATGTAAGGGATATTTAGGGTATATTTGGCTTACGTCACAGTTCTGGAGTGTACGTCGCGTTAAACTGATTGCGTTTAAGCACCAGTTTGCGTATAACCTTCTAGAAAGTGATTTAAAGCTTGAAATCGGTATCGAATCAAATTGTTCGGTTGTTCGGTTAGATACTGATTCGTTAAAGTGCTTAATAAGCATTTAAAGTGTCGTTAGTGTTATTTTTAGTGACACAAAGAATTCCCGTCACTTAGGGAAATATTCTGGATGATAAAACGACATCTCTGCACAATATTTATGTTGGTAAAAGCTGAATTGTGCTGAATTTAATAAAGTTCTGCACTTAAAGTGTGTTTCGGGTGCCTTTTAGTGCGTGTTTTAGCTTTTGTAACGACCATAAATTAAACCCTTATATGTACTCTTGGGTTTTAATGTACCTTTGTCGTAGGACCTACACCTAGGCCTCAATTCTAATGTCTGACTGCTTTCTGCAGTCCCGTTGACACAGTGTGTCTTACCGGTGAGTTTACTAATATTTCTGACGCAGCGCTCTCGATTGCATGAAGCAATATTTTGTAGTATACAACGTGCATGAATTCACTTGCTTAGCATCTAATCAGTCAATGTTAACATTTAAGCACATAATTGCAGTCATTAAATAATAATTAAAGTGTACGGAAGTTACCGGTTTTGTGCCAGTTGTCACAAATACCCCAGATATCACTAAGCATAAAGACATAGTATCTCAGAAAGAGGGATCTTTCAAACAAGATTTCGGGGGTTACCCATATATCCGAGAGATGTTCCTCACAAGATAAGTAAGTCTTTGTATGTAGGTTTATATCTCGAAAACAATCTACTGAATGTGCAAAAACCTACTGGCACATCCTCAGTGAGACCGTTTATCACATTTTAACTTTCCAATTCTATAGCGTGTTGTGATAGTCCACTGATGTACTATCATTTCCTCTTTTTCACAACAAAACTCATTTTTTATTTTTATCATGTTTTGGCTTTTTCAAATTTTCTAATGTTTTGGATTTTCTGATGAAATTTCTTACTCCCCCTAAAATTCAAAACCATCTAAAGAAAGTTGAAAATAAACTGTACAAGTAACGTGACAACTGTTGAGAATTGCTTTAATTCGCCATCCATTTGGCTTAAACAATCAGAACTCCCCCTTTCAACAAACAATTTTCCCGTTAAGATTTCAAAACACTTAAGTTTGTTTTAATCAAAATGGTTTTTCCGGAAAATTAGTTTTGTTGAATTTACCACTTGTAAAGTTGGGGTTCAATTCATCACATTGTTATATCAACTTCTTAAATGAGGATTAAATCAGGTTCAACTTAAAGACCCCGATAACCTATTTCAGATGAAAACCTCTTTTTACCACTTGTAAGATGACAATTTTCAAGAATGAAACCACCATATGTAAGTCGAAATTTCACAGATGTGAATTTCTCAAGAAATGTGCCGATTCCTGCTCCACGATTACCAACCTGGGAGCTCCGGCATGTCAGGATTTTAAGTAGAAAATGCTGTCACCCAAGCCTGACCAGCCTTGGGTGATTTTGACTCACATCTATCCCACCATCTTTTTGTTTTGTAAAATTCTTTGACATCTTTAACTTTCCCATCAACCATCTTCCCAAAGATGTGTTTGACATTTCCATTAAACACCTGTTTAGCATCAAATTCTTTCTTACCAACAAAGAATTGATCTGAAATTTCAAACCTACCTTTTGATTTCAGATTTTCTGCCCGCAATAATGGAAAATTAACATCATCCAATGGCGGAACATAAATTTCAACATTTTTCTCAACAGATAGCTCTTCTGATTTTATGGAATCAGATTCATTGCTAGAACTTTCATCTGAACTTTTTACAACCCTTTTTTGTTTGTTTAAATCGACTTGTCTTTTGTAAAAACGTTTTGAAACATCACCAGTTTCGAAAGTCGAATTTTCAAACACCTTAGATTTCTCAGTTGGTTGTTTCTTTTCATCAACATGTCTTTCTTTCAATTTTGAGTTAAAAGAAACTTCCTGATTTGTGTTGTTGGACTGTTGGCAATTCCAAGCAATGTGTCCAAACTTGTGACATTTGAAACATTTTCTCCTCTCAACTCTTTTCTCAGATCTCATCATCATTTTCTTTTTCTTCTCTGCGAGAAATTCTTGATTTGACTGTTTCTAGAAAAATTTCTTCTCTTCTTCTGCTGAGCTTGTTCCTGAAACAAATTTAGTTTTTGGTTTATAATATTTCTCATTTTTATGATTTTCTGGGGAATGAAACCTAAACCCTTCTTTTTGAAATTACTGTTATGGTTTGGTTTCTTTTGAAAGTCATAACCAGAACTGTAACCCTTTTTCTTGTTTAATCAATGTTGAACTCTTGAAGTGTATCTTTTAGGTTTTTCATGAAGATTTAAATATTTTATTTCAGAAATATTAATTTCTGTTAATTTGAAAACATGTTTGATCATTTCATTTTTGACACTTCTTATTGGGAATTCCTCATCAGAATATAATTTGTCTGAATCATTCAAAGTATATGCCACTTTGATTGGTCCGTCATTCAAATTAGATTTTGATAACAGGAATTATTTATTGTAAACCCGTTTGACAGGTGTACTCGGACTCTTTTCTGATGATTTCGAACTTTCAGATTTAGATTCTGACTTTGACTCTTCATCCATATCCAACACCTGATCGACCACTTTCTTTAACAACTCAGACTCATGATAAGTGTCAGATGCTGTGAATGTGACATCAATATTGTCTGGTAACTCATCAATGGTTTCAGACTTTAATTTTATGTTGAGAGCCTTATTTAAACGTTCCTCATTCGGCTTTCTGGGAGAATGACTTTCGTAGATTGGGGGCGGACACTTGTTATATTTGACACTTTGTTTCTTACCAGTATCCTCTTCCTTCTTTTTATCTTGGAAAGCTTCAAGACCTGCAACAGTAGGATAAACTCGATCAATCAAATAATCACATGTTTTATAACTCAACAACAAACGTTTGATTCTTTCACTCTCAATCTTTTCAAGTTCCAAATCCTGTTTTAGCTTTGCACAGTCTTCAATATACTCATTGATGACTTTCTGCTTTGTCATTAAAGTGGAACTCATCATTGTCATAGCAACATCAACTTCTGAGTTTGTCTTTTTCAGACCATCAACTGTTCTGTTCAGCACATCATATGATTCTTTTACATACTTCACATCAGACAACAAATTCTCTTTCAGCTCTTCCAGTTCATGAATCTTCTTGTCTTTCTCCTCACCATGTTTGCAGGACTCCAAACATTTCAGACAAGGTTTAATGATCTCAACTATCTTTTCAACCTCGACAACCTTCTCAACTTCAACAATTTTTTCTACCTCGACGATTTTTTCAACTTCAACAATTTTCTCCACTACTTTCTCCACTATCTTTTCAACAATATCCGTTTCTTCATTGAATTCTAACTCTTTTTCCCATCCCTCAGCTTCGACCTTTTCTTTCGAATTTTCTTCAACTTCTGCTTTTTCAGCTTCCAATTTTACCTTTTCTTCAGCAATTTTTCTGACTTCAAATTCTTCCAATTCTCTTTTCAATCGAGCAGCTCTTTTCTTTTTCAACATTTCAATTTTATATGCAAAAAACAAAATAAAACTAAATGAGTCTAAATTTTTTCTTGCATTATTAATGTACTCTTCCTCGTCATCAGTATCATCATCACTTTCTGATGATCTAAAGATCTTCGTTCTTTTGACTTCTTGTTCTTCCAAGATTCTAGCAACAAGTCCTGAATTAGCTGGAATGTATTTGTCCCAGCTAAATCCCTCTGCAACCTTTTCATCATCTTGATTTACAAGATATGCTTTCTTCTTTCCATCTTCAAGAGCACGGGACGATGACGGTTGTTGTTCAATTTGATGAAAAATTGATTTTTGATAATAATTGTTCTTTCCAGACTGATCTTGTCTTCCATTTGCTTCTTTGTTTTTGCATTCACGCTTAAAATGACCTTTTTCTCGACAACGAAAACACGTAACCTTTGATTTGTCAAACCCTATCGGAGATTTAGACAATTCACTTAACTCATCTCTACCAGTGATTTGTTGAAACTTTTCTGCCCTTCTAACAGCACTGGCTAAACACCATTTGACATCCATCAACTCAAGTTCCTCCGCATCAATTTGATCATAATCCTCTTTGGTAAGCATCGGATTTCCAATTCTGCCAGCAATCAAACTTTCATATGATTCCAACATAGCAACGAGTGATGCCATGTGTTGCTTGGCTATTTCCAGAGAAAATTTTTGACCATTTTGAATGTTCAAGGTGACATTGCATTGCAGATTGGATGAATTCTGTCGTTGAGAACTTAGTGTTGTATAATTTGGATCAAAACTTGAATACGAAGATGAATGTCCACCACTTTGAATCTGTTGGTGCAGTTTTCTGTCGTCTTCGTCTTAATATCGAGTCTCGGGTTCGTTGCGGTTTTGGATCAAACATTATGTCATCATCTTTGATGATGACATCACAATGATGACATCATCATTGCATAGGCATATAAGACAAAATCAATTTGGTCCAATTAGATCTAACTGTTTAAAGGTCCAATGAGTGTTGTCCATTTGAGGTACAATTGTTTGAAGCTAGTGTTTGTAATTGTTTGAATATTGTCCGTTTGAAAGCATGTGTCCGTTTGAGCATGTGGCCGTTTGAAGCTAGTGTCCGTTTGAAAGGTTTCAAACGGAAGGGGTCATGTACTATAAATAGAGTTCAAACGATGTCATTTGTAACGATTGGTCAAAGTGATACCGAAGTGCTGCCGGTATTTCCTCTCTTTGTAAACACTGTTAATTGAATATACAAGAGGATTATAGTGTATTTCAAGCTGTTTTCAAGTGCGTTTCTTAGTTTCCGCCTCTGAAACGTACGAGAGCTCTTCCGAACGACTCATTCAGGTCGAATCCGATCCTACAAGTGGTATCAGAGCTCAGGACGAGGAGTTCTTGCCATATTCAGCTTGAAAATCTGATTTTCTACACCTTCTTTCTTAAAATTGATATTTTTCACGGTTAGAATCGGCTCAAATTTTTACACAGTGTTCGGACTTGACATTTGACAAACCCTTGAAAGTTTCAGCTTAAAACTCAACGAAAAACTGGTCAAAATGGTCTGAAAATTGATGTCCGTTTGAACGAGCACAGTGACTGACCGTTTGAAATTGGTTCTATCGATTGAAACAAGAGTGATCGTTTGTTATGTCGTTTGAATCTGACTCTGACCGTTTGAAAAATGCACCTTGCCGTTTGAAATTACACATGACCGTTTGAAAATTTTGATTTGATCGTTTGAAACATGGACACCGTTTGAAAGGTGCATCGGGTCCTGTGAATTTTTTCGTGAATTGTGATACATAAAACGAGGCTGTCATATGTTGGGATAAGAGATCATGTGATGTGTGTCGGTTTGACAGAGTTGTCAGATAACGTGAACTAGTTTTAAGTGCATGTGAAATAATAAGCGGTCCAATCTTTTGATAGTTTAGTGTATCGTTGTCGCCCACTATAAAGTCAAACAGCAAATCATTTTACAAGATGGTCGGCCCATGTGCTTTAGTTAAAAATTCATAGACATAAGTCTACTAAAGAAAGCGACCCAATTAAATGGTTGTGCTATCAGGTTGCATGTGTTTATATTAAATGCTCATGTGATCATGTCGACTAGTATATGTTGATATGTGACTAGAAAGGATCATAATTGCATGTGAATTGATAGGATAAAGATGTCGGCCATCCATATGATTAATAGTTGAGGTTCAATCATGTTACATTTAATATTAATGTTGTCGGCTAGTTAATGTTTTTGTCAAATTTTTTTTATCATATTAATAGTTATCGATTTAGTAGAATTTGAGGTTCAATCACAGTTGTGATCAAGTGTTGTCAGCCCATCAGTCATCTCAACCCAAGTTCAAAGTTTTTTTTTTTAAAAAAAAAATCATCAAGATCAAAGCATAATATTCACAAGAGATGGTTCAGTTCATTTGATTTCAAACTCAAGGTAGTGAGGTTTAGTGAGGTCATTGGAAAAAGGTTGTTTTGAATTTGATCCGGGTCAGAGCTGTCCGCACAGTGTGTCAATCTTCAGTCTGCACAGAATATTCACCAGTTCGAGTACCAGTTCGTTTTCATTAATTGATAAATTTTTAAACTGATTGTGTTGTTTGTGTGTTATCAGGAATTTCCCGAAGCATCATCTGAGTTTTGAAACATGGCTGAAGAGTTCTACAATGCGTTTGCGACACCCGTTGCCCCTGTAACCACTGCTGAAGCGTTGTATAATGAGAATGAGACGGGAACTCATCAAAAACCACCGAAACTCATGTACATTGAAGATTTTCAGGGTTGGAAAAACCGTTTCAAGAATTGGGTTCAAGCTTACAGATTCGACGCATGGTGTTCTTTACTGAAAGATTACGAGAAACCAAAGAATGAACGTGGTTTGGAAAAGGGTTTCAATGATTTTACTGAAGCTGATAAGTTAAAGTACACTAGTGAGAAGATGATGATCAGCATTCTTCAGCAAGCAGTTAAAGAAGACATCTTTGTCTTACTTCAACATAACGGAACAGCTAGATCCATCTGGGAGGCTTTGATTCAGAAATTCAGAGGGAGTGCTGATATGATTAAAAACAAAAAGGCGTTATTGAAAAAATCATTCGATATGTTTACAGCTTTCGATCATGAAACTACAAAACAGACCATTGATAGATATTGTCATCTGGTATTGGAAATGGGTAGGTTGGATATAAAGAAAGAGGACGATGAGTGGGTCGACAAACTAGCTGAGGCGTTACCACAGCACAAGTGGGGAACATATTTGATGGTTGTGAAACTTATGAGAAAGTCCGAGAGCATGAATTTGGCTCAGTTTATTCAGAAAATCGAAGAGCAGGAGCTGGATATTCAAAAGATAGCTATCATGACAAACCCAAATGCGAAGCAAGATGTCAGTCTGTACTATCGAGGGAACAAGTTTGAAGCCACTCCCAGTCAAAGTCCAAAGATTAGTACTGCGTTCAGTGTTGATGGGTCTGCAAGTCCAAATGCAAGTACTACAACTCAAAGTGGTGGATCTACTTCATCATTCTCAAGCTTTGATCCAAACAGCAACACACCTAGCTCTCAAAAGCAAAATTCGAATAATCTGCAATGCAATGTTACTCTAACTATTCAGAATGGTCAGAATCTGTCTCCTGAAGTGGCAAAGCAACACATGGCATCTCTTGTCGCCATGTTAGAGTCGTATGAAAGTTTATTGCTGGAAGAATTGGGAATCCAATGCTCACAAAAGAAGATTACGACCAAATTGATGCAGAAGAGCTTGAGCTGATGGATGTGAAGTGGTGCTTAGCTAGTGCCTGCAGGAGAGCTGAAAAATTTCAACAGATTACGGGCAGAGACGAGTTTCGAGGAATGGCTACCTCTCCACTTGGTTTTGACAAGTCAAAGGTTACCTGTTTTCGATGTAAAGGAAAGGGTCACTTTAAATGGGAGTGTAAAAACCAAGAGTCAACTGGAAGTCAAGAAAAGAGCAATTACTATCAGAAATCAATCTTTCATCAAATCGATCAAAAACCTCAACAAAAGGAACCGCAAACTGCTCATGGGAGAATGATTGAAGAAGCCAATAGGAAAGCTTATTATGGGATAATAGACCAAAGTGATGAGTTTGTTGCACAGGGTTTAGCTGGGATAAGTATATACCTAGTGGAACTAAACCAGATGTGGCATTAGTTACCAGGATTTTGGATCAAAATGAGGATTGTCAGAAAAGGATTCCAATATTTCCAGATCTTGGAAGTGATGTTGATACGGATGATGAGGAAGAGTATCTTAACAAATGTAGAAAAAGCATTGATCCTGACAGTTTTAATTTTTTCTATGCAGATAAAGTTGAGATGCTGAATCAGAAGAAGATTGCTCGATTGCAAAGAGAGCTAGAAGCAGCAAAGCTACTCGCTGATGAAAAGGCGAAGACTGAAGCTGTAGAAACAAAAGATGAAGCAATTGCTGAGATTGCACCAGAAAAGATTGTTGAAATAGAGAAAGTGGTCGAGAAAATTGTCGAAGTTGAGAAACTCATGGAAGTTGAGAAAATTGTTGAAAAGATTGTCGAAATAGAAAAGATTGTTGAGGTCGAGAAACTTATAGAAGTTGAAAAGACTGTCGAATCGAAAAGATAGTTAAAAAGGTGGTTGAAGTTATTAAGCCTTGTGAGAAATATTCAGAATCTTGCAAAGTTTGTGAAGAAAAAGACAAAAAGATTGCTGAGTTAGAGAAAATGAAGGAAGATTTACTGTCTGATGTGAAGTATGTTAAAGAGTCATACGATGTACTGAACAGGACAGTTGACAGTTTGAAAAGAACGAATGCAGAAATTCAGAAAGCAAATGACAAAATGAGTGCAACTTTGATGACAAAGCAGAGTGTTATAAATGATTACATTGAAGATTGTGCTAACTTGAAGAAGGAGTTGGAACTTGAGAGAATTGAGAGTGAAAGGATTAACCAATTACTTTTGAGTTATACTACTTGTGATTATCTGATTGATCGTGTTTATCCTACTGTCGCAGGTCTTGAAGCTTTCAAGAAGAAAGAAAAAGAAGAGGATACTGGTAAGAAACCAAGTGTCAAGTATAACAGATGTCCGCCTCCTATCTTTGAAAGTTATTCCCCCAGTAAACCAAATGAGGAACAAGTAGACAAGGCTCTAAACATCAAATTAAAGTCTGAAATCACTGATGAATTACCAGACAATATTGATGTTACATTCACAAGGTCTGACACTGATCATGAGTCCGAGTTAGTTAAGAAAGTTGTCGATCAGGTGTTGGATATGGATGAAGAGTCAAAGTCGGAGTCTAAGTCTGATAGTTCGAGTTCGTCTGAGAAAAGTCCGAGTTCGCTGGTTAAGAGGGTTTACAATAAAGAATTTCTGTTATCAAAATCTAATTTGAATGATGAATCAATCAAAGTAGCATATACATTGAATGATTCAGACAAATTATATTCTGATGAGGAATTCCCAATAAGAAGTGTCAAAACTGAAATGATCAAACAGGTTTTCAAATTAACAGAAATTAATATTTCTGAAATAAAAGATGTAAATCTTACTGAAAAACCTAAAAAGTACACTTCAAGAGTTCAACAAAGATTGAACAAGAAAAAGGGTTACGGTTATGGTTCAGGTTATCGAAAGAAACCAAACCATAATGGTAATCTCAAAAAGAAAGGTCTTGGTTTCAATTCTTCAGAAAATTATAAAAATCAGAAAACTTATAAACCAAAAACAAAATTTGTTTCAGGAGGAAGTTCAGAGGATGAACAGAAGAAACCGTTCTGGAAGCAGTCGAATCAAGAGTTTCTTGCTGAAGTAAAGAAGAATGTGAGGAAGTTTGCTTCGAGAGCTGATAGAAGAACCTGTTTCAAGTGTCAAAAAGTTGGACACATTGCTTGGAACTGCCAAGAGTCCATTTATTCAAAACAGGGAGTGTCTTCTAACTCTGATATGAAAAAGAAATGTGGTGATAAATCGACTTTGGAAGTTGGTGAAACTTCAAAACTTTTTTACAAAAGACAAGTCGATTTGAGTAAACAAAAATGGGTTGTAAAGTCTGAAAGTAGTTCTGACAATGAATCTGATTCCATAAAATCAGAGGAGTCATTGGTTGATAAAAAGATTGTGAATTCCGTTCCAGTGGTGAACGATGAGAATTTTCCGAAATTGTCAAAAAAATTTTGATGAAGAAAGTTGGAAAGGTTGAAATTTCAAATCAATTTATCGTCGATAAAGGAGAATTTGATGTTGAGAAGGCTTTCAACGGGAAAGTCAAACATATTTTTGGGAAGATGGTTGATAAGAAGGTAAAAGGTGGTAAAGAATTTTATAAATCAAAATGTTGGTGGGACAGATGTGTTCCAAAGTCACCCAAGGCTGGTGAGGCTTGGGTGGACATTAAGTTTGAGTAAAACACCGGACTTGCCGGAGATCCTAAGTTGGTAATCGTGGATCAGGAATCGGCATCTTTCATGTTCAATTAGGATGATTTGAAAGTGTTTGAAATTGTTAAAATTTTACAGGTAAAGGACTATGCCGAAGCTTCCAGGTTGGTAAGCGAGGAGCAGGAATCGACATCTTTCTTGAGGAATTTACTATGGTAATGTCAATCATGCAAACGGTAAAAAGGTTTGTTTGTGTTTGTTTTACTAGTGGTTAGAAGAATTGATTGTGCATAACTTGTGCATACGGTAAGTCAAGGACATTAATTTGTAGTTGCATTTTCCTACAAGTGATTGAGAGACAAGATGATGACCCACATCCCCGAACTTAGTATTGATATACTTACAAGTGGTAAAATCAACCAAACTTATTTTCCGGAAAAATCATTTTGATTAAAACAAACTTAAGTGTTTTGAAATCTAAATGAGAAAATAGTTTGTTGATAGGGGGAGTTCTGATTGTTTATGCCAAAGTGAATGGCGAATTGATGCAATTTGACATCGGTTGTCATGTTTCTGTACAGTTTGTTTTTTAATTTTCTTTAATATATTTGCATTTTAGGGGGAGTAGAAATTTTCAGAAAATCCAAAAACATTAGAAATTTGAAAAAGACAAAAACATGATAAAATCCAAAAATGAGTTTGTTGTGAAAAAGAGGAAATGATAGTACATCAGTGGACTATCACAACATGCTAAAGAATTGGAAAGTTTAAAAGTGTTAAACAATCTTACTGTGGATGTGTCAGTAGATTTTTGCACATTTAATAAACTGTGATGAGATATAAACCTAAATTTTAAACTTGCTTATTCTGTGGGTAACAACATCTTGGATATATAGGTAACCCCTGAAATCTTGTTTGAAAGATCCCTTATTCTGAGATACTAGGTCTTTATGCTCAGTGATATCTGGGGTATTATCCCGGGACTTCTGCTGTATGGAAGTACTGACCTAGTCCCCGGATAATACTTTCTGCAAATGCTTGAAAAAGCGCCGCCCTCAGCAAATCGATGAAACAATAAAATTGATAGTCATTGCTGTTGTATAAAAGATCCTCTAAAGGGGACCCACCAAAAGTCGAGCCGTCATCTCTCTGCTGAACGGAAGTTCTGACCTGAGCTCTCACGGTTTCACACCTAACCCCTTACAGATATCATCTGTGGTATACTCACCTGTAAGACTGAATATTGGGATCTGGATACGGGAGTATATTCAAGTAGTGGGACACACGGATAAGTTTTAGTTTCTAAGACATTAATATTGTATCTCGGATCAGTTGAACTTTGTGTGAAAATTTAAGTGGACCAGTATACTGACAATCTAGGTAAATTGTTTAGAACTTAAAATGAAATCAAGCTTAACGGTGTTGGTGATTTGTCTCATAAGCTGATATGATCCTCTTACACAAACTCTCAAAAAATAATGTTTGTAAATATTTCTTTACTGCATTTTATTTCTCTTATGTCAAGAATCCAAAAAGATTTTCAGTGTGTTTTAGCATAAATATTTGAAAAATACAAAAATATTTTCGACAACTGGTATTGAAAAGTTGATTTTCAAAATTCCGGGTGCTAAACATGATGAACAGATGGTTTGGGAGAGTGTATTGTTTTGAAAATAAAATGATATATCTTCAAGTGGTTCTTCAAAGATTAACATTGTAAAATCATTTTTTTGTTTGTGTACTGTCTGCGAATGATTCATTAGATTTTTACATGTTATCATCGGAAAATTTATTTTTGGGTAGAGGATGTGCAGGTTTCGAAGTGACAGAGAACCAGTTTCAGATACCTGAAGAATTTGTGATTTCAACATGCCAGACTGCGATCCCAGCATATCGAAAGGGGGAGTTTGAAGACATCCAAGTAGAGATTGTTCGTGAGGAGTCTGTTGATGATGATGAAAAGAAAAGAGAAAGAGTTGAGGATGCTTGCACTGTGAGATATTTCAGAGAGCGCTCAGACTGATAAAGATTGAAGTCGTTGAAGACTCGACACTTAAGACTCGTCAACATCTGAGGGGGAGTCTGTTGGTGCAGTCATCTGTCGTTTTCATCTTAATATCGAGTCTCGGGTTCGTTGCGGTTTTGGATCAAACATTATGTCATCATCTTTGATGATGACATCACAATGATGACATCATCATTGCATAGGCATATAAGACAAAATCAATTTGGTCCAATTAGATCTAACTGTTTAAAGGTCCAATGAGTGTTGTCCATTTGAGGTCCAATCGTTTGAAGCTAGTGTTTGTAATTGTTTGAATATTGTCCGTTTGAAAGCATGTGTCCGTTTGAGCATGTGGCCGTTTGAAGCTAGTGTCCGTTTGAAAAGTTTCAAACGGAAGGGGTCATGTACTATAAATAGAGTTCAAACGATGTCATTTGTAACGATTTGTCAAAGTGATACCGAAGTGCTGCCGGTATTTCCTCTCTTTGCAAACACTGTTAATTGAATATACAAGAGGATTATAGTGTATTTCAAGCTGTTTTCAAGTGCGTTTCTTAGTTTCCGCCTCTAAAACGTACGAGAGCTCTTCCGAACGACTCATTCAGGTCGAATCCGATCCTACAGAATCACAATACTACCCTTCGTTCCAGAAGAACTATCAAAGCAGTCTGAATCTTTGGACTCGGAGTAGTTTCAAATTTATTTTCTCTATAGTATAAACTGACATGTTTTTGAGCATTTGGATTATTCATGATTGCCGTTTTCTGGATATCCAACTCATGCTCTTCAATCTTCTGAATAAACTTTGCCAGATTCTTATTTTCAGACTTTCTCATGTGTTTTAAGATCAACAAATAAGTTCCCCATTTCTGCTGTGGTAATGCATCGGCTAGCTTATCAACCCATTCATCGTCATCTTTCTTTATATCCAATCTTCCCATTTCCAAAACCAAATGACAATATCTATCAATGGTCTTTTTTGTTGTTTCACCTTCTAAGGCTACAAACATATCAAATGATTTCTTTAGTAAAGCCTTTTTGTTCTTGATCATATCTGCACTTCCTTTAAACTTTTGAATCAATGCCGTCTAAATTGATCTAGCAGTACCCTCATGTTGGAGCAAAACAAAGATATATTCTTTAACTGCTTGTTGAAGAATACTGATCATCATTTTTTCACTAGTATATTTCAATTTTTCAATCTCTGAATAGTCACTGACAGCTTTTTCAATCCCATGTTCATTTTTTGGTTTCTCGTAATCTTTCTCTAATGAACACCAAACGTCAAACTTATAAGCTTGCACCCAGTTTTCAAACCGATTTTGCCATCCTCTAAAATCTTCAATGTACATAAGCTTTGGCGGTTTCTGGTAAGTTCCTGTTTCATTCTCACTGTAAACAGTTTCAGCAGCTGTAATCGGAGCAATTGGTGTAGCAAACGCATTGTAGAATTCCTCTTCCATGATTCAATAACCTGTATCACAAGTTTACAAACTTCAAATAACAATGAGATTTCACGCGAAATGAGATTTCAAACGAAAACACACTGATACGAAATCAGTTTTTGGTGCGAAAACAACTTTTGGTACGAAATGATCTTCAAACGAAATCAACTTTTACACAAAATACCAACTTTCACACGAAATACTGATTTCAAACGAAATAGATCCCTTTTTGGTGCGGAAAGACTGATTTCGTACGAAATAGATGATTTCGTATGAAATGACAAGCTGATTTCGTGCGAAATAACAAATCTGAAGTGATTTCATGCGAAATAAACCAAATACAGTGATTCCGTGCGAAATCAAGTGTATTTTTCAAGTGAAATAGCAATTTCAAGTGAAATCAATTGCCTATTTCGTGCGAAACACTGCTGACGTCATCATGTTGATCTGATTTTTGTAAAATTGACCAAGTTTTAAGCCGAATTAAGGTCCAATACTTTCAAGGATTCATTAAAACACTGTTTCGGGTGTAATATATGAAATTCAATCCATTTTGACCGCAAAAACTTGTTAATTTTGAAAGAGAAGGTGTAGAAGTAAGAAATTATGGCTGTTTTGGTAAGAACTCTTCCTCCTGAGCTCTGATACCACTTGTAGGATCGTGAGATGATCGAAACGAGTCTATCAGAAGAGTTCTCGGTCTAAACAGAGGCGGAATTCATTGTTTAGACTTTGTGACAGTTTGATTCACACTCAATTGTCTTGTTTTATTGATTTTACACGATTACAGATCAGTAGACACGTCGGCAGCACTTCGGTACCGGAATCACGAACGTTACAAATGAAATCGCATGAAGGGTATTTATAGGGGTGGTGATTTCGCACGGAATGACATCTTGCTATTTCGTGCGAAATAGCCAATGGTCATTTCGTACGAATTAGCACTTTGCTATTTCATGCGAAATCAACTTCCAACATTCAAACCCTATTTTCTCGTACTACATGCCCTGATCTAAGAATTCTATTACAAGCTCGATACAAGACGAAGTCGACATACGTAATGCACCAACAACAGCTTTTCCCCTCCTTGAAGTCTCTCTTTTCCTTTTTGAAGATCTTTTCTACTCTCACACTATTCTATTATTCCAGGTTAGTGTAGTTTTAAATGTTCTTATGTTTGTGTTCTTCATCTACTTTGACACTTAATGGCTTAGAATAGTTGTTCATGTTAATAAGATGTTAGATCTTGATAAAATATTAGATGGTATGAAGATGATTTTTGTTTGATATTAGTATGATGAAGGTTTGATAATATGCTCATAAATCAAATGTGGTGCTTGATGATGATATGCATAATAGATTAACATCTAGGGTCATGCTAGAATCAAATTGCATATTATCTTTAATGATGAATAGATTTCATTTGCAAAAACGGATTTTTCTTTTGGATGATTATCGCTGCTATGGAACCTTAGATCTACTTTCCTTTTGATTTGATAATATGTGGAAACCCGAAATCTGATAGTATTAGTATTCGTATATTATGAGGTGATGTGATTTTTATAAGTGGATGATGATTGTTCATGTATATAGGGACTAGCTGATGATTAGGGTTCCTAGGATTTTTTGTAAAAAGTCTACATTTTTATCGTTTAATCATGGAAACCTGAAATGATATTGTTTGAGCAAATAACACCGTGCACCCTCACCTCACATACCATGAGGCCCGCACATTCATATGGATGGAACGTAATATTTACTGTTTGATAGAAAGATGTCGCACACTCCTTCAAATGTCACATACACACACTTTAAATTATTATTTGAAAAGTAATGGGCGCACACCTATAATGTATAAGTTGGACTGCACAACGTACATCTTCAGGCAGCATACCGCAAAGGCCGCACACTAGGGTATGAGCCACACACTCTTATGGGGGTTGCAAACTGTTGGGCCGCACACTTAAGACGGACTGCCTGAGTTGCTACTCACTGTTGAGCTTGTATAATAAACCCATACTTAGCCCACTCGACTGTTTATGTGATGCATGATGTTATAACTTGTATGCTACATGTTAGTTATGTGAAGAAAATACGTGAATTACTTGCATACGAACCTAATTGATATTGGTAACCATAATAGGACGCGGTTGACCAACTTTAAAACAAGTAACTATCTGCCGAGCTAAGCAAATGTGAGTTCACATACATTTTTCTAAAAAGCATGCGTTCCCGGTGGTTGGGAAACAAAACAAACGACATTTTCCCAGGTTTGGGATTGCTTACTATTCCTGGTTTGGATTACGATTAATTACTATTTATATTAGATGCAACAAGTGTACTAAACGATACTTAATATAAGTTAAAATACTTATATTTATTATAAAGATATCAGTTTACAATCTGATTTAAAACAGTTTTGCAAAAATCAGTTTAAAAGCCGATTTTTACCGTTTTTAACGCATAGTCTTGTACCGAACTTTACCGTAACCGACCCAAATCATTACGACTTGATATTTTAGCATAACACATGTTATCTACTGATTAAAATAGTAATTATACCCATGATAGTGCATGTCTCATGTATGACACATAAATCATGCAATTTCACCCATTTTACTACTTTTTAAGCTACATGTACAACATGAAAAGCTACCAAGTTTATGACATAATTTTATGACATCAAAACACATCATATAATATCATTTTGTAAGTTTATATTCTGATTTGTATGTATTTTCATCATACCATACCATAACATTTTCATTCTCTTATGATCATTAAATCATCATGCAAGCTTATGTACAAACATATAATGCACATTTACTTCATCATCATCATCATCCAAGATTAACTACACTCATCCTACATTTATTATGATCTTTTTAACATATTCAAAGCATAATCCTTGTTCAGTCATTCATCAATCATTCATATATTCATCACAACTTCAATGCATGTAACATTTATGAACTAGTGATCAAACCCACATGTACATATATACATATATATATCTACACGACACACATATATATTTCTAAAAAATCAACCTTTCATATATTCATCTTTAATCATTTGAACTTCCATAAAGATTCTTTTTAATCATACATGCAATCCATTTTTCAAGAATTTCATCAACTAAGAACCATCTAAGAAATAAAAACACAATCAAATAACCACATATACACACATCTTTGGCTCACACACACACACACTTAACATATCCATTTTTGTTTGATTAAAACCATTTTGTTGTTTAGATTTCAAGTATGTGAAAAATCCAAGCTTTTGAGAAACTTTCCATTAATTATCATCATCAAGAAACAAAATATAAATTTTAAAATTTATACCTTTCAAGAATATAAATAGGTTTTTGATAATGGTTTTTGTGTTAAAGAGCTTGCATCTTCTTAAAAACTCCATGGATTGACCTCCAAATCTTTGATGAAACTTGGAAATGACTTTAATCTTCATGAACTAGTTGAAACTTTTGAAAATGGATATGAAATGTGTGTATACGGTTATGGGGTAAAAATTGAAGAAATATAAACTGTCGATTATTTTCTAATTGGTTATGGTGGGTGGTGGAATGTAGGAAAGTGTTATGTGTAAGTAATAGACTTACACATGTCGAACTAGAATTCTTGGTGGGCACCCCTATGTGACGCCACTTCACTACACACACACATATCATGCATGCATATGTATATATAGGGTCAGGATTTAGAGAAAACGGTAGAAAGTGTGAGAACGGTGAGAACGCTTATGGATCGTTCGATCAAAACAATCTATGGACTAGATTGCCGCGGTGGCGTTTTCGTAAATAACATCAATTTTATTACGTGGACGCGCTTCATTAAGGGTAAAAAAGTTAAAACATCATTTCTCACATAAAACGCCGTTGAAATATAAAACGACAAATAAATACAAAACGCCAATTTTATCACTGCGTACTTTTAGCTCTCAGGCTACAAAAACGCACAAAATGTGAAACGCCATAATATATAACGCCAAGCCTTACATCCGGATAAATGGTAATTACATTTTTTGTTATAAAAATAATATCCCGCCTAAACTACGCGCCAAAAAAAACCTATAAATAGAAACGTCTCACCGCCTTCCGTTTATCACACCAAAAAAACACATAAAAAACACAGTGGTTCCTAAAAATACAACTCAATGTAAAACACCAAAAAATACAACGATGGCAAACATCTTTTCTTTGATACTCAGTGATGTTCTGCATGAAGTTTCGCTGAGTGATTTGTTACGTGAGTGTAGTAAGATTTTGCTGCATGAGATGGACAAAATTCAAAAAGGGGGACTGATGACACCCATATGTCATTCTGTCATCTTTGTTCTTGAAGAAGGTTTGGATGATTAAAAGAGACCTATCCCAGTGTAAATGCTACTTTAGCCTCGATGATTATAATGAAGACGACGGGCAGATAGCATCCACCCACACAGGGTCGATCTATGTCTCCAACATCCACAAAGACACTTCAACACATGAACAAAGAAAATAAACCACGCCAAACCCAAAACGCCATTTATTTGTGACAGTTCTTGTAGTTTCAAAAGAAAAAAGAGACTGATGACACTGAAGATTTAGATCAGAAATTGCTTCTAATTGTTTTTTTTAATTTTCTTTATCTGTTGTTTGTTTTGTAATTTCAGCTAAGAAACAACAAAAGTACATTAATCCTATAATGAAAAATATAATAAAACGCCAAAACGAACAAATGCTTGTAAAACGCCATCATGCCATAAAAACGCCCCCAAAAAACTACCAAACTATAATAAAATTACTTTGAACAAGTACTATTATAAAAAAAAGCTTAAAACAGTGTGCAAAGAAAATAAAACACAAAAGTCCCATCGTTATCTAAACGCCATTGGAAAACAAAACGCCATAATGACAGCCGTCAAGATTAGACGTGTTACACCTGTTGTTGCACTAAATGTCTGCTGACTACGTCTTATCAAGTCTTATGTCTAGATAGGTTAAACAAGTGTTCAAACATGATTAAATTAGGGTTTGTATAGGTTTTAGGATGCCTGGCCGTTTGAACTGGTTCTGGTCGTTTGAACCCTGGCTGTTTGAAGTCACCTGATCGTTTGAACATGATTCAAACGGAAGGGGGCTGGGTCTATAAATAGTAGTTCATTTGAAACGGACAGTAGTGATGCATGTGTGTATTTGTGAGTCGAGGTGCTGTCGGATTTGTATCAGAATCATTGTAAAGACTCGCAATCAGTAATAGAAAGAGAAATTGGAAGGAACAAGCTGTTTTGACTTAGTTTACTTTGTTTCCGCCTTTGTAAACTGAGATGAACTACTTCTACTGACGTTTAAGGTCATCGGAACGGTCCTACAAGTGGTATCAGAGCTCAGGACGAGGAGTTCATACAAAATACAGCTTGAAATCATCGGATTATCTCACTTCTACCTTTCTTTTCTGATTTGAACTAGTTGTCACGGTTAAAATGGCTTGAAACGTTCACATATCAAACGAAATTCACTATTAACTAATCCTTGACAATTTGGAACTAAAATTCGATCTAAAACTAATCGAAATCACCGTGTCCGTTTGAAACTATTCGAGAAAAATGACGTCATCCGTTTGAAAACACACAGTCCGTTTGAACGTATCGTTTGAAACTGATCATACCGTTTGAAAACAGACTTATCGTTTGAACGATCGTTTGAAAATGGAGTACGTTTGAAATTGTCGTTTGAATTTGAACCATATCGTTTGAAGTGTAACCGTTTGAATCCTATAGTTTGAAGGTGGTCGTTTGAACATCTATCGTTTGAAAATATTCTTGTTTCAAACGGAACAGCCCATTCCGTTTGAAGAGAGACTATCGTTTGAAAAGACTACCGTTTGAAACCATTCCATTTGAACAGGTTCCGTTTGAATCTGATATTTTTCAAAACCAAAATTTTTCTAAGTGTTGTCTAATTTTTCAGGTACAATCAAAATGGATGATATTTTTATGAATCCCTTCAGCGACATGTATGCTTTCACAGGGAGTTCTGGAAACAATGACACCTCTTCAAGCAATGCAAACAAGAGTCCACCTAAAGAAAGAAAGAAGGAAGCTTGGGAGTCCGAAAGCGCATTTGGAACATTTAACAAACCTCCTAAGCTGATGGCTATAGAAGATTACAGCAGGTGGGCAACAAAGTTTGAAGACTGGTTGATGGCATTCGCTTTTCCTAGCTGGAAAAGTATGAAGAATGGTTATGCCGAGGGAAAGAAGAATGGTGAAGCATTGAGATCGGTTGATGAGATTGATAGTTTTGTGGCCGAGCAAAAGTGTGTGCCATTATTGTTTCAGTCGGTGCGGGAAGATATCATTTCGCTGATAGATTACTCCAATGCTAAAGATTTGTGGGAGAAACTTGAAAAGAAGTGTTTTGGAAGCAAAGAGATTGTAAAGAACAAACGAAAGCTTCTTAGAAAAGAATTTGATTTTTTTGGTTGTCTAAAGAATGAATCGGTGTGTAAAATGATAGAGAGGTTCGGTCATCTGAAACTAGAGTTAGCAAGACATGAAATCAAGTTTTCTGATGAAGAACTAGTTGACAAACTGTTCGATTCATTACCAGATGAGGTTGATTGGAGATATTATGCGCTTATGTTGAAGAACACTATTGCTCCTGAAAAATTAACTCTAGATTTGGTGATTGAGAGACTTGAAAGTCACGAGCTGGAACTGAAGAAAACTTACAAAGTTAATCACTCTTCTTCTCAGCAGAATTTGGATCTCTATTATCCGAAAAGCATGATGCCAAAAGCAACTTCTCCAAAGACTGCATTTTCAGCTGAGAATGTATCTTCAGCAAGAAAAGAAAGTCAAAGCAGTCCTAGCAGCGGAAGTCATAGTGGTTATCACAGTGGATCTTCGTCTTCTGCAAATCGTTCTAATGCGAAGTTTTCTTGCAACATCGCGATAGATCTGAAGAATGCACAGAATTTTGATGACGAGTCGGCTAAGCAACAGATGGTCTTTTTGGCATCTGTGCTAGAGTCTTATGAAGGATTGGTGGCTGGTAAGATCGGGAACACAAATCTGACGAAAGAAGATTACGATCAGATAGACCCCGAAGAAATAGAGCTTATCGACATTCGTTGGGCGATGGCGAGTGCTGTTCGACGTGCTCAACGTTTCATGGAAATTACCGGGAGAAAGACGATCGGTGGTCCGTCTACAAAGTTGGGGTTCGACAAATCCAAGGTGACGTGCTTCAAGTGTAAGCAGAAGGGCCACTTCAAGTGTGAATGCAGAAACGCATACGCTGATGAGTCAGAGAATCCGTTTAGAGACGATTACTACAAAAAGGCAATCTACCATCAGAATAAATCCGAGCCACCTAGATTGAAGCAGTCTGAAGATAACAGAGACAAATCAAGGGCTCTAGCTGTGATTTACGATGATGAGGGGTATGATTGGAGTAAGGAAGTTCTACCGGAAGAAGATGCGGTGGGTTACGCATTCATGGCAAGTAACGATGAACCCATTCCGTGGAAAGATACTCGAACAGAGGATCAGAAGTATAAATACCGAAAGATGATTGCTGAAAACAAGATTATCAGACTTTCTGGTATATTTCTGGAGGCAAAAAGAGCAAATAGATGGGATCCAGATAGAGAGTGCTACCTTGATAAGTATGGCAACATCGCGATTGATGACAAAATGCTAGATATCGAAGCCATCATCAAGGAGTACAAAGAAGAAGATGAATACTGGCAGCACAAGTGGTGGGGAACGCCAACTGAGAAGATGATTGAAGAAGAGATAGAGAAAGAGAGAAAGGAGAAAGAGAAGAAAGAGATGAAAGAAAAAGAAGAGTTTGAGAAAGCAAAGCAGATTGATACTGGCTTGATTGATACTACGCAGTAGTTGACGGCAGAGAACCTGGGAAAGATGGCTGACAAGGTGCTGGCTACGAAAGCACTTGAGGTAGACCCTAATTTTGTTACTGAGTCAAAGGGGCTGGTCAGTCAAAGTGTGTCAACAAATGCGTCAGGTAACAAGATTGATGGAAACACTGACTGCAAAAATTGCACCAAACAATGCAATTTTTGTAGCACTGTCACGTACTTAAACAATGAGAAAATTAAGAATCTGACAATGAAAGTTAAAAGTGTTGAGGATCAGATTCTCGGTCGTGACAAAACTGTAAAAGCTTCAACTGAAAGAATCAAAGAATTAACGGCTCAAATTGAACATGATAAAACTGAACGTGAGAAGATAAAATGTGAAAATGAAAGTTAATTTTTGAAAACCGTCAGATTTCAGAAAAGTTTGAAAAACTTAAAACCATTGTGAAAGATAGTGATGATAGAAATGGCAAAACGTTTAAAGAAAATGAACATCTGAGAGCTGTGGTGAGAATAAAAGAAGAATCAATTAACAACCAACTGGATGAAATTGCTAAGCTGAAACTTAAAGTTCAAGAAGCTGAAATTGAAAATGAAAGAATTCAGTTGAAGTTAAACAGCTATAGCTCAGCAAGCTTTGTTTTGCAGCATATTGTTCCCAAACCTATAGGGAAAAACAAAGCTGGCGAGGATGTGTTTTCTGATGGAACGGGTGTAGGGTTTCACAAAGTTCCACCGCCAATTTTAGACAACTACATGAAAAAGCAGTCTAGTTTGGTGGAAATTGAGGAAGAAAGCGATGTTAAACTTCCTGAGAACATTGATGTCACGTTCACGTCTTCCAATGACGAGGGTGTCCAAAATGATGTGGTGAAAAGTGTGATAGACAAAGTGCTTAAACCGGATTGTGACACTTCAGAGGAGGATGGGTGTTTTTTGGATATATATATTCCGAAACAAAAGTCCAAGAACAACTTAGATGAAGAATCAAACCTTGTCATGTACAAGATGATGGGTTCGGATAAGTTGTTTTCGGATTCAGAGTTTCCGATAGAGAATGTAAACTTGAACAAATTGACAAATGTTTTCAAACTGGTTGAAGTCGAGTTGTCAGCAGTGAATAATTTAAGTCGAAAGAAAGATAGGGTTTATAACAAGAAATCTGTTAATCCACCGCGTTTTTACAATAACAACAGAAACAACTGGTCGGGTGGTTATCAGGGGGGTAAACCGTATCAGAAAAAGAATGTTCCAAACAAGAGGTTTGTCGAAAAGAAAAAGTTTGTGAACAGTTCAAGTTCACTTGCTGATGAAGAAAAAGAAATTTTTTCAAAAACAAACAAAGAATTTTTTGAGAAGAGAGCTTCACAGGCTCAGTCTGAAGGCACGAGTCGGGTAGCTGATACTCGTACTTGTTTTAGATGTGATAAGGTTGGTCACATTGCACGAAAGTGTACTTATGTGAAGCCTAAGACTGAAGCTGTGAAAGTTCAACAGAAGAAGGATGATGTGAAGGGTAAAACACCGATGTTTGTTGAGAAGAAGGTTGTTGAGAAGAAGAATGTTAAAATTGATAACATCAAAGTGAAAAATGAACCCGTAAAGAAGTTGGTAACTCAAAGTAAATTTTACAAAAGGGTTGCAGTAACTCAACAGGTATGGAAACCTAAAATTGGATCAAAAGTTGAGAAGAAAGTTTCAACTTCTGAGGTGAAAAAGGCTGAAGAATCAATTACGGTTGATTATGATGCAAATTTTCCACCTCTCAAGGCTGAAAATTTCAAAATTCAAATTGCGAGAGTCAAGGTTACACCTAAGGCTGATGAAGCCTGGGTGGACACCATGTTTGATTAAACAGTTTGAATTGCCGGAGCTTCCTAGTTTGCGAAGCATGAATCAGCATCTTTCTTGAAGTTGTTTAAATGGTGATTTGTTATGTGCAGGATCTTCCAAAACTTGTATCCAGGTGGATAATGGATAGTGGAGCATCGAGACATATGATAGGGAAGACTGCGTTGCTGTATGATGTGAATAACATTAATGGTGGTTACGTGGGTTTTGCGGGTAATCAAGGAGGAAGGATCATAGGTGAAGGAACGCTATCGAATGGCATTGTAACATTTGAGAGAGTTAACTACATCGCTGAGTTGGAGAAAACCTGCTAAGTATCTCCCAGATTTGTGACAGGATGTATACTACTCATTTCACCGACAAAGAATGTTTGATCTTGAGACCGGGATTTGTGATACCTGAAGAGTGGATCATCATGAGGGCACCAAGAGTAAATGATCTGTACGTGTTGGACATGAGCGTCGCTACTACAACCACGGGTCAGGCTCATTGTTTTGTGTCCAGAGCAACGGAGAAAGAATCAAGGTTATGGCACTGAAAGATGGGGCATATTCACTTAAGGAAAATGAATCACTTGGTGCATAACGATTTGGTGATAGGAGTGCATGTCAAAGGTTTTCATCTGGAAGGGGAGTGCATCAGTTGTGTCAGAGGCAAACAGAAGAAAAAGTCACACCCTACAAAGCAAGTTAATTCAGTTTCAAGACCATTGGAACGTCTTCACATGGATTTGTTTGGTCCAGTGAATGTTAAGAGTATAACAGGAGATTCCTACTGTTTGGTCGTAACTGATGATTATTCCAGATTTTCTTGGGTTATGTTTTTGAAATCCAAAGACGAAACGTTTGACAGCTTGATGGCATTGTTTAAAAGAATTGAGAATCTGTACAAGAGGCCAATCTGTAGAATTCGCAGTGATAATGGTACTGAGTTCAAAAACAGTAAGATGGAAGAATTTTGTGACGAACGAGGTATACTGCATAAGTTTAGTGCTCCGTACACTCCGCAGCAGAATGGAGTTGCAGAACGCAAAAACCGGACGCTAATCGAGACAGCCAGAACGATGCTTGCAGATTCTAAGTTACCAATTAATTTCTGGGCTGAAGCTGTTTCTGCTGCATGCTATACTCTCAACAGAGTTCTTACTGTGAAGAAGTTCAACAAGACGTGTTTTGAGCTACTCAATAAACGCAAGCCGAATTTGAAGTATCTAGAACTGTTTGGGTCACCCTGTACGGTGATAGAGCCTAATGGCAAGTTTGGTTCAAAGAGCATTGAGGTAATCTTTGTTGGATATTCAAGTCCTACACGGCGTGTCTTTGTTCCAAGCGAGAAGCGGATTATTGATGCAGCAAATGTTGAATGTCAAGGTTGTTGGGATTAAACCCTAACAGAGGAACAGATAATGTAAAGCCAAAACCGGATCCCATCAGTGGACTCCTAATAAGCAGCAGTTTACTCTAATCTCTCCCCTTGACAGTGGTTATCTAACAGCTGATAAATGTTAAGTGCTGCTCAACTACAACAACTGATAAACCAAACTCTGATGATTACCTAACAACTGCTGAAGACAAACTCTGTTGCTCTATCTACTGCTGTTTCCTAAGTGCTGCTGAAGTTTCAAGCACTGCCCTCTCAAAGACTGATCACCTTTGAAGGAAGCACTGAAGACTCAACATCTGTGCTAAGGCTACAACAGTGGAACGTGAAGCAGTAGTTTTCCTTATGTTTTGTATGTTAGTGAATATCAGATGTTACATAACAGTAGTTTGTATAGGACAGTATTTGTAGTTTGTTAGGTCGTTAGATGTCACTATCATGGTGACGTCAGCTGATGTATATCAGTAGTTTGGTTTGCCTATAAGTATGACAGTACTCTGTACTGTTACACTTGATCGTTTTGAGTGAGTTCCTCTCCTCAATTCATCCTTTCATCTTGTGCAACCAACTCTGGTGTATCAGGCTGAGGGGGAGTTTAGATTGTAAGCTTTTACTGTAATCATTTGCTTTGTATTTCAATCATTTGACTCAATGAAAAGCAATTGTTTATCAATCTCTACTTTCCTTTGTTTGTGTTTACTTTGTTTGCAACTCATTTCCGCTGCACTTATTAGTTTTATGCAAACAAACACGAATCATGACAGCCTCAGATCCTAACAATTGGTATCAGAGCTTGGACAGTCAAATTCGATCTAACAATCAATTTGACATAACAGTTCAGCTCAAAACTCATTGATACTAAGGTTGGTTGCATTCAGTTGAAAAACAGAGTAATGAACAAATCATGGTCAAAATGATTATTCAAAAACTCTGTAAATCAACCAAGATATCATATGACACACAAATCTCAAACAACAAATGTTATCATGCATGTGTCACTCATAGTTTTCAGATCTGTGAAATATCTGATAAATTATGAGATCGTTCAATATTTCAGAATTGATTTCAACTGTTGTTTCGATATTTGTGATGTTCTTAATAAACACTAAAGTATGTACCTCAGATCAGCAAAACTTGTGTTCATCTAAAACACCTGCATACTGCTGATATTAAAAAGAGGGAGAAAAACTTTAGTCAAAATATCTCATGTGTTCAAAGGCAAGTTGAGTACCTTCAAAAGGACCAAATCAACCTTGTCTAACACATATTGAAAAATATACAAAAAATGTCAAAACAGTCCTAATCATAAGTAATGTGAGATCTGAACTAAAACATGCTCAAACATGGTCAGATTTCTTAAAACATTGCCTCAAAGTGATTATGGACAAAGTATGTTCAAAATATAATCTCCTAGTGAGTATTTCTGAACATATGAATAATAAGGGTAAAAAGGAAAAAGGGAAATAAACAAAATCTCAAAGTGTTACTATCTCAAAACTTTTGAAATCAAAAGAAAAGAGTATTAGCATAAAACACTTTTGAGGTTAAAATTAGATCTTCAGTGGTCATCATGCAACTGTGTGCATTCATCAATACAGAAATTGTTCTGGTAACAATGGCATATCCAGTGATTGTGCTCAAAATAAATTTACAATCAATTGACAAGAAAATGACCCAAATAATGGTCAGAATAACTTGAGAATAATTTGATCATTTACTTGAAAAAAACTGTCAGATCCTTTTGATTATATCCAAAACATCTTTTATTTTTTTTAAAAAAAAGGTGTTTTCCTTTTAATAAAACCAGATGCATTTTAATCTTTATAAAATGTATTTTGTACTTTTACTTCTTTTTAATAGTGAAAGTTCATCTCTGGTCTGGATATAATCTCCTTATTTTTGTGTGAAATTACTATCCTTAAAACTGGTCAAAAGGAAATGACTCACACATCAAGGTCATGTTAAGCTCAAGTTTAGTTTGTCACAGATCAGAAATTGATTGTAAATTCATTTTTGAACTACTAAGACACTCATGTTCTAGCAATTAGACATAAAATGAGTTGTTCTAAGTAAAGCAAGACTTCATCATCTGGGATGCTAAACCACTGTCTGAAATAATAGACAGATGGCAAAACCTTGAACAAAATTTCTGAAGATGACTGCTGACAACTTAATCTTGATATGATACATCTAAAATGTATCTTGTTAAGAATAGCATTTCTGTAAACAACAGATGATAGATAAGATATTGTGTTTTCACAAAGACAAAGATCAATATCTACATCTAAACCAACAGATGCTAAAATTATCTGTCAAAAGTCAAAACACTGCTGCACAAACAGTTGCTAAACATATGACCTTCATTTGTTTTATCCACTGCTGTATCTAAAATGCTGTTGTGCCTTAACATCTGCTCTCTAAAGTCTGTCCACTGTTAAAGTGTCAACCTCTATTCTTCAAAAACACTGATGTTTAAAATCATTGTTTCATCCACTGTTACAACCACTGCTTCATTTTATTACCGTTGTAACTACTGATGCTTGATTCATCAGTAGTTGTCAAAACAACTGTCTTCCATCATTTTCCATTTCATCAGATGTTTGACACGTGGTCAGTTTTTAGCCTTCAGATCAAAATAACCGCTGCCACATCAGCAATCACTTTTTCCCTAAATAAAACCCTGATTAAATCCAAACAGAGGATTACACTGTCGAATTGAATTCCAAACATTCTCTTCACAAAACAGTTTCCCTCTCATAACTCCAAAAATCTTCTTCGATATTCATCATCAAAAATGACGAAGCCAAAATCGAAATCAAAAACAAAACCTTCATCTTCTTCCTCCAAAACAGCAGAAGCCACTGAAATGGCCGCTGAAACCATGGAGATACGCTACAAAGCTCCACACAATTATGTGGGTATACTCACAAAACCCACCGATAACCACACATTCGACTCCATCCTTGACATTCTTTCTGCATCAAAGTACAAAACTTTGATAACAGCAGATGCACCCATTTACCTTGATTCCCAGAGAGAGTTCTGGAAAAATGCCACCCTTGAAAAACAAGGAGATATCACCGCCGCCATCAACTCCTCGATACAGGGTAAGAAGGTAAAAATTTCTCCGAAATCCATCTCTGAAACCTTTAAACTCGATGATCTAAATGGAAAAACCTCTTTTACAAAAGACGAGTTGGTAAAGTATTTCATGAACAGGGGTTATGCAGAACAACCAAAGGTAGATACCCTACAAAAGGGTTACTTCCCTTCTGCACCCAGATTTTTATTTCACACACTGCTCATGTGTGTTTCAAATAAAACAACGTCCTTCAATGAGATACCAACAAAAATTCAATGCCTGGGTATGCAATTTTAAACGATAAAAACTTTAACTACTCCCAGGTAATATTTGATGATTTGGTAAAGAACGTTGATAATAAGGCTTTTCTGCTCTTTCCGAGATTTCTAAGCTATTATTTTGAACAAACATTTGTAGAGAAAGATGCAGAACTGCCCAAACAAGGTGTCTCATTCAAAATAAATTTTTTAACAAAAGAAACTTTTTCAAGAATGATGGCACCAATAAAATTAAAAACAAAAGAGGCAGAGCAGGTTATAGAAACTGCCACTGACCCTGTAGCAACTACTGCTGAGCCCACTGCTCCAGGTGATCAAAGTAGCACACCCACTGCTTTGAAACCAGCACCTGCCACCAAAAAGACCAAAAGAAAACCATCCAGAAAACCCACCAAACCCACACCAAAGGCAACTCTGGAAGATGAGATCCCAGAGTTAATGTCAGTGACAACACAAAAGTCACAAGAAACCACTGCTGCTACTTCCTCACAGCAGTTGGAAGAAAGATCTCAACCCCAGCCTAAAACTCCTACTGCATCCTCACAAAAGGGTCAGGTTGTAAGCACATGGACACCACATTATGAAGCTCTGTATCCACTCGGATCCATCTTCCATAGTCCTGATCCCAAGGACATGTCTCTTTCTACCCCCACACCCTCACCAATAATAATGCCACAATCAATAATACCCCTGTTGCATGCAGTTGATATTGCACAGACAAAAACCAGTTCCTCTCAATCACCCATTACTGAGAGCATACCTCCACAAGTGACTGGGTCTGATGTTAATACCTCTGCTATCCCAGCAACAGTTGAGGAGGTTACACCCCTTGAGTTACAAGTAACTCTTGGTGGTAGTTCAAGTGGAGCAGCAACTACAACTGATGGATCAACAGATCTTCAGTTGGACAGTTGTTTCATAACTAAGACTCCCTTGAAGGCAATTTCTTCCATGGCAACATCGGTAACCACCAGTGAGTTAAATATAACCACTGGTACCATCAAAGGTCTATCGGTTGCTGAAGAAAGAAGTCCCCAGTACCAAGAACAAGGGGCATCAATGGATGATATTTGGGATTCACTTCCTAAGTCAAACATTGATACAACCACTGCTGGTGGGGATTCAGATGATCCTGTTAATTCAGGTGATGATTCAAGATATAATGAATTGACGGCCAGAGTTGAAAACCTGGAATCTTCAGTTGCAGAAATAAAAGATATGGTGCAGCAGCTGTTACAAGCTCAAATAGCCCAATCATCTGCTCCTCCTGCTCAAGCACCTGCTCCACAAGCATTTGCTGCAAATGAGCTATGGAACATCCTCCAACCACTGCCTGAACAACAACAACAAATGGCTGCTAAAAAGCATGCTCTTCAAGTACAAATGTTGACCAACATGGTTGAATCTCGGTTCAAAGATACTCAAGCTGATATCAAGGCTATAAAGGCCAGCATTCAACAGAATGCTCAAAGTGAGAAAGCTCCATCTGCCATTTTCTTCATGGATACACATCTGGCAGATAATGCCAAAAAGGGGGAGAAAAACAGGTTGAAAAAGAAAGGCATAGAAGATGGGTTGTATGTTGAACCAGAAAAACCCAAAACAGCTGATACATCAGCAGTTACAGAAACTGCTGCAAGTAGCCAAACAGCTGCCATCTCATCAACACACACCACCTCATCACACACCATCACAACTACTGTTCCACCACCACCATCATCCAAAGTCACACCACCACTGCCTCCTGCCATAAAGCAGAAGACAGCAGATGTTACAACATCTGCTGTAGTGACAACAGTGATTGAAGCACCAGTTGTTTCAACCACTGTTAGTCAATCACAATCCACTGCCATCCAATCTCAAACCACTGATCCACCCAAAACATCATCAGCCTCTTCTTCAAAAAGGAGAAGGGTCTTCATTCCTGATGATGAGTCACCACCACCATCACCACCTTCAAATATCATTTCCCATTCTCCATCCCCTGCTCAAAAGCAGAAGACAACAACTGATACATCAGTAGTTGTAATGACAACAGCAGTTGAGACACCAGTTGTTTCAACCACTGTTAGTCAGACATCCACAACTGCCCTAATTCTTCCTATATCTCTTCCTATATCACAACCACAGCTCCTAAAAAGAGAAAGAAAGCCAATCACTGCTGATGAAGGTAGTCATGATCCAAATGCTGCAAAGTATCCACTAGAACTAGAAGCCATCAAAGATGAGATGAGACAGTTTTACACAGAAGCAGACCCATCAAAAAGAAAATTCTCCTCACTCATCGGCTATATAGCTCTAGAAGATATAAATGATTATCTCAAGATAAAGGCAAGGCAAGCTAAAGTTAAAGCCAAGGTTGACAGTGAGAAAGAAAGGCTAAGCGAAGAAGGCATTGCGAATAGACTGGAGTTCTACCTTGCAAAGGTTAAGCAGATGGAAGAATATGCACAAGAGCTAGACAAAGAAAAGGCTGATCAAAAGAAGAGATTGAGAGATCAACTTCTAGTCTTCATCATGAAAGAAAAGTTCTATTCTGCTGAAGAATCCCAGTTTAAAGAATGGCCTTTAGTAGCTTTGAAGCATGAGACTGAAAGGATCCAAAGAATCAAAAATGATCCCTCAAAGAAGAAAACTGCTCCAAACTAGAGTAAGTACAAAAGACTCATTGCTAATCTCACTGCTGAGTATAAAAGAAAGAAAAGGGAGTTGGTGGATGCTAAGATAGGCACTGCTGAAGCCATATCAAAATGGTCTAGGCAACAAACTGATGAAGCTTATGAAAGACTTGAGAAGCAGAGGATGAAAGCCTCTAACTCTCCTAAAAGGTTTGACTACAAAAAGCTTCAAGAGCAAGTCAAACTTTTCGAAACACAGATCAGCACAGCAGAAGATTTTATCACAAAGCAGAGTAAAGAAAAGAAGGAAATGCTATCTGCTGGAGTAGATAAGAACAAAGAAGCTGAACAGATTGAAGAAGCTATGAAGAAAATAGCTTCAGATAAAGAAAGATTGGCTAAACTACAAGTCCTTGCCAAAAAAGTTAAAGTAGTAAGCCAAAAGTCATCAGTAGGCATCACAAACAGTGAGCTGATTGATAAAGAAGTTGAAGTAGATATAGCTGAAGCCAACAAGATCATTGAACAAGCATTCATACGAGTGTCTGAAGCTCATGATGCTGCTCTTCACTTCTTCAGGCCAATCACTTCAAGTTCATCAGATAATAAAGCTCTCCCAAGAAACCCATTGAGTTCAAAAATACTAAAGTGGATGTCTGATCAAAAGACCCACGTATTGACTTTGCTCAGATTCAATGGTGATGTGAAGCATATATCAAGGAATCAGGCACTAGGCCTAGGTGCTGAAGATCTACAGGATCTCCTTGAGCTTACACTGTGCAGGGATGAGGATGATACAAGTTCCAAGGATTTTGAGGAAGACTTTAAAAGAAAAGCAATGGAACTTCTGATGAAAAATAAAGGTCCCGAATAAGGAAGGGTTTTGGCATTATCTGTTCCAGGGGGAGATTGTTGGGTTTGAACCCTAACAGAGGAACAGATAATGTAAAGCCAAAACCGGATCCCATCAGTGGACTCCTAATAAGCAGCAGTTTACTCTAATCTCTCCCCTTGACAGTGGTTATCTAACAGCTGATAAATGTTAAGTGCTACTCAACTACAACAACTGATAAACCAAACTCTGATGATTACCTAACAACTGCTGAAGACAAACTCTGTTGCTCTATCTACTGCTGTTTCCCAAGTGCTGCTGAAGTTTCAAGCACTGCCCTCTCAAAGACTGATCACCTTTGAAGGAAGCACCGAAGACTCAACATCTGTGCTAAGGCTACAACAGTGGAACGTGAAGCAGTAGTTTTCCTTATGTTTTGTATGTTAGTGAATATCAGATGTTACATAACAGTAGTTTGTATAGGACAGTATTTGTAGTTTGTTAGGAGGTTAGATGTCACTATCATGGTGACGTCAGCTGAAGTATATCAGTAGTTTGGTTTGCCTATAAGTATGACAGTACTCTGTACTGTTACACTTGATCGTTTTGAGTGAGTTCCTCTCCTCAATTCATCCTTTCATCTTGTGCAACCAACTCTGGTGTATCAGGCTGAGGGGGAGTTTAGATTGTAAGCTTTTACTGTAATCATTTGCTTTGTATTTCAATCATTTGACTCAATGAAAAGCAATTGTTTATCAATCTCTACTTTCCTTTGTTTGTGTTTACTTTGTTTGCAACTCATTTTCGCTGCACTTATTAGTTTTATGCAAACAAACACGAATCATGACAGCCTCAGATCCTAACAAAGGTTACACTATGCCGCCACAGAATCCTGGTGATTCATGGCGTTATCATTATGACAAACTTTGGGATTCGTTTGACGTGAGGGAAGAATCTGAGGAAGAAGAAGATTTCTTTGATGAGCTGGATATTTTGCGAGAGTATGAGTCGCAGCTCAGGTTCCCAGCGGAGTATTCTAGAAGACCTCGGGAAACTTCAAATGACGATGAAGCAGGTCCTAGTAATGCTGGTGAACATGATGATGAAGTTGCTCCTGGTAATCAGTCGGAGGTGAATGATGATCAAGAAGCTGATAACATGCCAGTATTTGATCATGGTGATTCAGATCTTGAGGGGGAGCAGATCCAGTTGTCAAGTCAAACAAACCAAGTTGGTGAACAAGATGCAGAGCAGAATATTACTAATCTGGAGGGAAATGTAGATGTTCCAAGCGAAGTGATGCCGCAAACTCTGTCTTATCATCCAGAGGAGTTAATCATAGGAGAATTGCAATCGGGCGTTCGCACGAGATGTCAAATTGACCAGGGCTTTACATGTTTTTATTCTACAGTAGCACCTTTACAAACTGAATTTTCATTAAGTTGTTTTATCTCGCAGGTCGAACCGAGAACTTACAAAGAGGCGCTTACTGAAGACTCTTGGGTCATAGCGATGTAAGAAGAGTTAAGTCAGTTTGAAAAGCTGGGAGTGTGGAAGTTAGTGGATTTGCCGGAGGGTCAAAGGAAAATCAATACAAAATGGGTTTTCAAGTGTAAGAGGGATGACAGAGGAGTGGTTGTAAGGAACAAAGCTCGACTCGTTGTTCAGGGCTTTAGTCAACAGGAGGGGATTGATTTTACCGAAGTCTATGCTCCTGTAGCTCGACTAGAGGCTATCAGAATTTTCCTAGCATTTGCGTCTTGGAAGAATTTCAAAGTATATCAGTTGGATGTAAAGTCAGCGTTTCTTTATGGGAAGGTCAAAGTGGAGGTTTATGTTGGTCAGCCGCCGGGCTTTACTGACCCAATCCACAAGAACAAAGTTTATCTGCTGGACAAAGCGTTGTATGGTCTACATCAGGCGCCGAGAGCCTGGTACGAGACTTTCTCTCAACACCTACTCGCTAACCAGTTTATTCGTGGAAAAGTGGATGCCACTCTCTTCACTAAAGTCGTTGATGGTCATCTTCTGATAGTACAAATTTATGTGGACGATATAATTTTTGGGTCAACGAATGAGAAATTGTGCAAAGATTTCGAACAGGTGATGAAGCAGAAATTCGAAATGTCATCAATGGGGGAGATGAAATTCTTTCTGGGTCTACAAGTTGAACAACTTCCTGAGGGAATTTTCATTCATCAAACGAAGTACGTGCATGATATTCTAGAGAAATTTGGAATGTCAAGTGCTACTCCAGCTGCTACCCAACTTGCGACTAATCATGGGATTCACCCAGATCTCACCGGTGACAGGGCTGATGAAACGTTTTTCCGTTCTATGATAGGTTCTTTGATGTATCTGACTGCTTCACGTCCTGATATTATGTATCCAACGTGCCTCGCAGCAAGATTTCAATCTAACCCGAGAGCATCGCACATGATTATTGTCAAGAGGATATTACGTTACCTGAAAGGTACTCCGTCATTAGGGTTATTGTATCCTAGGAAAGGCGATTTTACGCTCGAAGGGTATTCCGATTCGAAATTCGGATGCTGCAAAGTCAACGCGAAATCAACAACTGCAGGATGCCAGTTTTTTGGTCCTAGATTGGTTACCTGGCAGTGTAAGAAACAAACATCTGTGGCGCTATCTACATGTGAAGCGGAGTATGTTTCTGCTAGCAGTTGCTGCACTCAGATCCTGTGGATACAGCAACAGATGCGCGACTACGGTTTGCAGTTTCTTAACACACCTCTGTTTGTTGATAATGAGGCCGTAATTAATATCACTAAAAATCCAGTACATCACGCTAAAACTAAACATATAGAAATTCGTCATCACTTTATTCGTGATTGCTTCGAGAAAAAGATGATACGAATTGAGAAAATCCACACTGACGAACAAAAAGCTGATTTGCATACCAAAGCTTTTGATAAAAATCGGTTTCAATATTTGTTAAAACTTAATGGTATGAAATTGCTTTCGGTGTCGGATGGGGTTGTGAGCGTTGATGAGAGTACTGTTGCGGATGAAGACGAGAGACAATCTGCGATGGTTTATCGATTTTTTACATGTTTTGGTATTTAGGGGGAGATAGATAGTTGTATATAGATATATTTTCAGAAAATACAAAAACAGTAAAAAAAAATGAAATGAAAAATACAAAAACATGATAAAATCTGAAAAAGAGCTTGTGTATATAGGGAAAATGATAGTACATCAGCTAGACAATTACAGTATGCTAAAGATTTGGAAAGACTAATTGAGTTAAACAGTCTCACTAACGATGTGTCGATAGGTTTTCGTACATTTAGTAAATTTATTCGGGATATAAACCTAAAATTTCGAACTTGTGAAATTCGTGGGGAACACTACTTGGATATATAGGTAACCCCTGAAATCTCGTTTGAAAGGTCTCGTATTCTGATATACTAGGTGTTTATACTCTATGATGTCTGGGGTATTATTCCGGGACTTCTGCTGAACGGTAGTTCTGACCTAGTCCTTGGCTAATACTTTATCCAAAATGCTTGAAATATAGCATAAAACCCTCAGCTGATTAGACAATAAAATTGATAATCATCTGTTGTAGCTGAAAAGATCCTCTAAAGGGGACATACTGCAAAGTCGAAACTGATATCTCTCTGCTGAACGGAAGTTCTGACCTGAGATCCCTCAGTTTTCGCATTTAACCCCTAATTTATGAACAGATATCATTGTAGTATTCTTGCCTGTAAGACTGAATATTGGGATTCTGGATACGGGAGTATATTCAAGAGGTGGGACACATGAATTGAACTAAGTTCTTAAGACAATTAAACGGTATCCTGAATAGATTGAAGTTTGTGTGAGAATTTAAGATGGATCAGTATATCAACAATCGAGGTGAATTGTTTAAGTCTGAGTATGTAATGCAGCTTAACGGTACTAGTAATTTGTCTGAAAAGCTGATATGATTCCCTGACACGCTCGTCAAAAATAAACTTGTAAATAGTTTACTTTCTGCAATTTAAGTTTTCTGTTATTTCATTTCTTAGTTTAGATCTCATTAAAAATCCAAAAAGATTTTATTTCTGCTTTATTTTAGACAAACCAGAGTGGAAAGTTGATTATCGGATTCTAGAAAGATGAAGCAGATGCAGGAGATTCTGAGCTGAAAAATGAGGAGAGCTTATATTATTGGAAGTTTGTTTGTTTTCTGAGTCTCAAAAAAGTTCATTAACTTGATACTTGTTATTTTTAGAAAAAGTTGAAAATGATTTTACTAAATCAGTTTGATTCGTCAAAAGATCGACGAGGGTCATTAAGTTGAACTTGGTAGATTAATCAAGTATCAGGGTCATTAACTTGAATCTGAATACTTGAGTGGATTTCTAAAGCTGATTGTGTTTGTGGTTTATTGTTGAAAAGATAAAGTCTAATGTTATTGGTTGAGTAACAGGTTTTGGACTTCATCATTCCCACGGAAGCTAATTGTCAAAGCTTGAAACAGAAACCTCAGATCCCAGCATACTGAGAGGGGGAGTCTGTGAAAGGGGGAGTTTGGATCAACATCCAAAGGGAAGACTGAAGTTGGAGCTAGGAAAAGATTTTGAACCTGTGAAGATTGAGTTGTTACAATGAGGAGGCAAAGTTGTAAAGAGACCAAGACTAAAGACTCAGGAGCTGAAGACTATGTCAACATCCAAGGGGGAGTCTGTTGGTGCACTAAATGTCTGCTGACTACGTCTTATCAAGTCTTATGTCTAGATAGGTTAAACAAGTGTTCAAACATGATTAAATTAGGGTTTGTATAGGTTTTAGGATGCCTGGCCGTTTGAACTGGTTCTGGTCATTTGAACCCTGGCCGTTTGAAGTCACCTGATCGTTTGAACATGATTCAAACGGAAGGGGGCTGGGTCTATAAATAGTAGTTCATTTGAAACAGACAGTAGTGATGCATGTGTGTATTTGTGAGTCGAGGTGCTGTCGGATTTGTATCAGAATCATTGTAAAGACTTGCAATCAGTAATAGAAAGAGAAATTGGAAGGAACAAGCTGTTTTGACTTAGTTTACTTTGTTTCCGCCTTTGTAAACTGAGATGAACTACTTCTACTGACGTTTAAGGTCATCGGTGATACCAATAGATAGTTGTATATAGACATATTTTCAGAAAATACAAAAACAGTAAAAAAAATGAAATGAAAAATACAAAAACATGATAAAATCTAAAAAAGAGCTTGTGTATAAAGGGAAAATGATAGTACATCAGCTAGACAATTACAGTATGCTAAAGATTTGGAAAGACTAATTGAGTTAAACAGTCTCACTAACGATGTGTCGATAGGTTTTCGTACATTTAGTAAATTTATTCGGGATATAAACCTAAAATTTCAAACTTGTGAAATTCGTGGGGAACACTACTTGGATATATAGGTAACCCCTGAAATCTCATTTGAAAGGTCTCGTATTCTGATATACTAGGTGTTTATACTCTATGATGTCTGGGGTATTATTCCGGGACTTCTGCTGAACGGTAGTTCTGACCTAGTCCTTGGCTAATACTTTATCCAAAATGCTTGAAATATAGCATAAAGCCCTCAGCTGATTCGACAATAAAATTGATAATCATCTGTTGTAGCTGAAAAGATCCTCTAAAGGGGACATACTGAAAAGTCGAAACTGATATCTCTCTGCTGAACGGAAGTTCTGACCTGAGATCCCTCAGTTTTCGCATTTAACCCCTAATTTATGAACAGATATCATTGTAGTATTCTTGCCTGTAAGACTGAATATTGGGATTCTGGATACGGGAGTATATTCAAGAGGTGGGACACATGAATTGAACTAAGTTCTTAAGACAATTAAACGGTATCCTGAATAGATTGAAGTTTGTGTGAGAATTTAAGATGGATCAGTATATCGACAATCGAGGTGAATTGTTTAAGTCTGAGTATGTAATGCAGCTTAACAGTACTAGTAATTTGTCTGAAAAGCTGATATGATTCCCTGACACGCTCGTCAAAAATAAACTTGTAAATAGTTTACTTTCTGCAATTTAAGTTTTCTGTTATTTCATTTCTTAGTTTAGATCTCATTAAAAATCCAAAAAGATTTTATTTCTGCTTTATTTTAGACAAACCAGAGTGGAAAGTTGATTATCGGATTCTAGAAAGATGAAGCAGATGCAGGAGATTCTGAGCTGAAGAATGAGGAGAGCTTATATTATTGGAAGTTTGTTTGTTTTCTGAGTCTCAAACAAGTTCATTAACTTGATACTTGTTATTTTTAGAAAAAGTTGAAAATGATTTTACTAAATCAGTTTGATTCGTCAAAAGATCGACCAGGGTCATTAAGTTGAACTTGGTAGATTAATCAAGTATCAGGGTCATTAACTTGAATTTGAATACTTGAGTGGATTTCTAAAGTTGATTGTGTTTGTGGTTTATTGTTGAAATGATAAAGTCTAATGTTATTGGTTGAGTAACAGGTTTTGGACTTCATCATTCCCACGGAAGCTAATTGTTAAAGCTTGAACCAGAAACCTCAGATCCCAGCATACTGAGAGGGGGAGTCTGTGAAAGGGGGAGTCTGGATCAACATCCAAAGGGAAGACTGAAGATGGAGCTAGGAAAAGATTTTGAACCTGTGAAGATTGAGTTGTTACAATGAGGAGGCAAAGTTGTAAAGAGACCAAGACTAAAGACTCAGGAGCTGAAGACTACGTCAACATCCAAGGGGAGTCTGTTGGTGCACTAAATGTCTGCTGACTATGTCTTATCAAGTCTTATGTCTAGATAGGTTAAACACGTGTTCAAACATGATTAAATTAGGGTTTGTATAGGTTTTAGGATGCCTGGCCGTTTGAACTGGTTCTGGTCGTTTGAACCCTGGCCGTTTGAAGTCACCTGATCGTTTGAACATGATTCAAATGGAAGGGGGCTAGGTCTGTAAATAGTAGTTCATTTGAAACATACAGTAGTGATGCATGTGTGTATTTGTGAGTCGAGGTGCTGTCGGATTTGTATCAGAATCATTGTAAAGACTCGCAATCAGTAATAGAAAGAGAAATTGGAAGGAACAAGTTGTTTTGACTTAGTTTACTTTGTTTCCGCCTTTGTAAACTGAGATGAACTACTTCTACTGACGTTTAAGGTCATCGGAACGGTCCTACAACACCATAAAAACAATTGAGTCTGAAAACAAAACACGGTAACTGCAAAAACAGTAAAATGAGATGACAAAAAACATAATTACTAACCTTTATTATATTGAATGCCAAATACTTGGGGAATTGAATTTATTTATCTTTTTCAAAATGCCATAATTACCTGTCATGCGCGGGAAACAAAGTCAATATAAAAGAAGACCATGAGCACGCAAGCTCAAACACACCAAAAACATTGACTAAAAACGCCACATATTGTCCAAAACGCCAAAAACTTTAAAAATGGCTAAGGTTATTGCATGGAGGTTTGAAAGGAAAGAGAAACGATTCATCATAAAGTTCTCTGATAGGAAAAGGGTGAAGGTAAGGACAATCAAAGCCATGCTTGGTATGAATGAAGGGGTTCAGAGGGATATCCTGGCCCTTGGGGTTCCAATGGCCAACGATTGTGAAAGAACCCGAACTGTAATAAAAAGACTGAAGAGAAAATTTCCGGCAGAAGATGATGATGATATTGACGATACTCCTCTACCAACACTTAGCAGTTGGGTGATGCATGAGGAAGAAGGAACGCTTAAAGTGACTTATAAAAACGGGGTGCAATATTCATTGGCAATGGAGGAAATGTTGAAGACAGGGTTGCTATCTATCATTGAACAACTTTGTGAGTTAGCACCTTCGAACGATCCAAAATCCAAGGATGCAGTGATATTCAAGAATAGGCTGTAGTAAAGAAGAGACGAGCTAATGGCGTTATACGCCAATCTAAAACTTGATGATGATGAATCTGAAGAAAGTGATGAACAAAGCGATGGGTACATCTCTGATGTAATCCCATCCATGGAAGACTATTAGTTTATTTTGATTTCGTATTATTGTAACTTTATAAAATATTAATCTATGGTAATCAATTATTAACAAAAAGACCCAGAACGCCAAAGAAAATGACATGGAAAAAGCCATAACGCCTAAAAAATTAACTATGTGACACAAAAAGAATTAATTCAACGAGAAGAAATCTAAGAAAAACAGTAAAACGCCAAGTAATTAATGATTCTAGATAATGCCAAAATTATCTTGCACGCCAAAAATGAAGCAGCATGTCAAACGCGAAAATCGGGAAAGGAGAAGAATACTAAAAAGACAAAAAAACCCCTCGGACCCTGATCATGTCCCGTGCCACGTGTTGGGCCAAGATGCGGTCTCACCGTTCTCACACTTTTGGGCATTTTCTCCTGATCCCGTTTCTGTGTGTGTGTATATATATATATATTATCTAGTTAAATACAGGTAGTTAACTGACTACCGGGTATTTTATCTCGCATTTTAAGGCGTTTAAAATTATTTTTTTATCATTCTATAATAATTAACTCACCGTAATATTATTGAATATATTTTATTTCTATAGACTGATTGCGTTTTCTGTATTTTGCAGTATACGCACGGTATTGCGCAGTATACGCTTAAACTCGCAAAATAATGTTTTAAGCGTTTTAATTAATTTTTCTTCACGAATATGATTAAAAATAAAATTTTAATCATAACGGAATATTTTTAGGATTTTAACATTAACCGGGCGGTCACCGACGTTCGTTTCGCATTTTGTTCATTGCCCGATATACGTTTATCTTATTATTGCTAACATAATTTTTAATAAAGTTTGGATTTACCAGCACATCAAATACTATATATTAGCACCAAATTTAATAGAATATTGCTTTTATTTATTTATAACACGTGTCACACTAGTACGGTACGGACTCAAAATAGCCGGGTGTCACACCGAGAACGAATATGCAAAAGTTAGGGACTACAACTATAATTTTAGAAGTATAGGGACTATAGATGAAAACGAACCAAACCACAGGGACTATCCGGATATTTTTCTCTCAATAATTATATGTATTTTTTCTAATACCCCAAAATCTTATTTTGTTACGTATGTGAAAAGGGAATGATGAAAGGCAAGGAGGGTTAGGGTTTCTCGCAATCATGGGCAAAGAATACGAAACCCCAATTGACCTAAATGCATCTGCTAATCCTTCGCCATCCCCAATTAACAAGAAGGAGAAGGTTCATGTTTAAGCGGTAATCCCTTCAAATCGAACATATATATATTTTGTGATTAAATTGAGGCACTCTCAATTATGTTATTGGAACTTAATAGTATATCCATGATTCAAAACATTCCGCTTGAGATAAAAATCAAGTTGTTAGTTAGGGGTAGGGGGTGTTTTCAGATTGTTTATTCAAACACTTTATGCTTTAAATCAGAATCAGATAGCTAGCTTATCTTGAATTCACCAAGAATAATAATAAGAGTAAACTGCCAAAATGGTGGTTTGGTCACTTTTGCCATTTTAGTCCAAAACTTAAACCTTTTGAATATGGGGTTTCAAGTTTGTTGCCATTTTCATTCAAAATCAAAATCTAGTCAAATTTTTCAGTTAACATCCAGATTTTTTGTCTTTTTTCTCTCCTTTAATGAAGGGCAAAATGGTCTTTTAACATTTTATTATAACAAATTAAAAAATCTGAGTATTTTTCCTTTGGAAGGAAAAAGACAAAAAGGTTGGATGTTAACTAATAAATCTGATCAGATTTTGCTTTTGGAAGAAAATGAGAACAAGATTGAAACCACAGGGACCCAGATTCAAAAGATTTGAGTTTTGTGTAAGATTAAATATATTTTATGTTATATTTAATCTAGAAGCCATTATAATTATTTACATTATATAGATCAAAATATATAACAACCTATTAAATAATTAGTTGGTAATTGTTGATGGGCCTTATTACCCTTATTAACTAATTAGGGTTTCCTCTTGGGTGCATATATAAGGAGACTTATGTAGAGGTTCTAGGGTTAGACACATAACCTAATTACTCTCATAACATCAATCGACCTCCTCTCCTCAACCGAACACCCTATTCGGTTTCTCTTATCACCATCATTAGATTGCACCCTAAGGAGGAACCAGATCAAGCTGACAATCATGTCAAACACATTTGCTGCGTCTCCATCTGGATTCTCTGCTGGCCTGTACTGATGCAATCAAAGGTATGTTTTCATGTTTTCCATTATGTCTAAACAGAACTGATCAACATGTGGTATTAGAGCATATGTTGATTAATCAGTTCTGTTTTCCTATCCATTATTCTGGGATTGAAATCTGGAAAACAGAGTTTTGAAAACTTATTAAAATTTAAAAGCCTGTTCGAGACCAAGTATCTCGAAATCACTGTTTTCAAGAAAAAGGAGATGTTTTATAATTGTCTCGAACTCAAATAGTAACCTTAATGTTCCAAAATCTATTTTAAATCCTTAATATTCAGGTTTCGGGTTCCAGAATTTTGATTTTATTAATATTAGGGTTCTTCATGTTCTTAGTGAAATTCGAATAAATTCCCTTATTTTGGAATGAATTAAGGATTAGAAGGTGGTTTTCCTGTATTTGATTAATTTTTATCCCTTAAGATTTCAAAAAAATCTGTAAATGTTATTAGATATAATTTTCGAAATCATTGGATAAATGTAAAATATCTTTTAAAACAGGACACAAGATATACCAAATCCCTTAAAATTCGAATTTCAAACTTATCACACTAACGGTTGTTTACAGAAGGTTCGAGATCATCCTTAACGAGTCGAGACCAAGATTTCGACTCGAGACCATAAGATTTCGACTCGAAATCATAAGGGTTTTTTGTCACACCCCCAAAATCCACATGCGGAGTGCCACCGCCTGGGGGCGTGACTGACCAGGATCCACCCACCAATTATACTGAGCAATTTAATTAATAACATAAGTAGTATTCACCAACCACAGGGTTAGCAAATATCATAACCAAAGTTCAAAAGTTTTAGGTTCAAATAGTAGTTTAGGTAAGTAGCGGAAGCATAGACAAAATAGTTTAAAACAAAGTTCTTAGTTCAAGCTTATTTAGAACCCAACACATGGGTTAGACGACCACTACACATCCCCAAGCTGCAAGCTCCTGAGTCACTGGGTACCTGCAAAGCATGCAGTAGGGTATCAACATAATGTTGGCGAGTTCACGAGGTGTCAAGTTTTAGTTTCCGAAAACGTAAGTTGTTTAGATAAAGCATTTATAATCACGTTATGGGGAGCTACCCCATCTGTAAGCTCACTAAACTGTCGATACCGAATCTGTTAATGTAAAGTTGTTGTGCCCCGAGTCAATGTCTATCATCATTGACCAAGATGCAAGGTCTACTAGTTCACGCCTGATCCCCCCGGTCACGGTGTGAGGTTGTCAAACCTAATAGCGCTATCAACTAATAACCCGTTCGCCCCTGGCGATTAATCGGTACTATAAGCAGGGACTTAATATGATAGAGTTTTGTTTAGTTTTGCTAGTTGTTATTTATAAATAATATCCAAACGTATCTCCCCCGGAGATAGTGAATTAAAAGTACCCATTCGTATTTTCCCCCGGAAGTATTAGTTTGGAAGTATTCTTCCTAAAGATGTCAGTTTGTCCGTGTCCCTCCCTGGGACGCATGCTTTTAGTGTGTGAACTCACCTTGGGTTGCTCAGCAGACAGTTTTCTTGGTCAAGTATGTTGGTCACCACGTCCTAACATGGTTACTAGTATAGGTCAGGTTTGGGTACAAGAAGATCACGTATATTTTGCACATAGCTAACACATATCATGCATACAGTTACATGTTGAGTTATTGGGCCTGCTCTACTATTGGAACAGTCAAATAGTAACAACTAACACATAGTCCAGTCAACAGTCAGCCCAAAACAAAACACGTTGTGGCCCAATAACCAAGGCAAGCAGCCCGGTCTAAACAAGGGGTCTCGACTCGAGATCATGCGGTCTCGAGTCGCAACCAAGGGGTCTCGAGTTGTGGAGGGCTGGTCTCGAGTCGCAACCTCCGTTCTCGAGTGGTGTTTAAAATGAGTGACAGCCTTGGAGATCTCGAGTTCAGTCTCGAGTCGAGATCAGGAGATCTCGAGTCGCAACCTCATAGGTCTCGAGTACATAAGATGTGCTGGTTGGTCTCGAGTTGCCATTTTTTATGGTCTCGAGTCGAGACCAAGGGTCTCGAGTCGAGACCAAGGGTCTCGAGTCGAGACCAAGGGTCTCGACTCCAACATCTGCTGATCCTAAAATGGTTGTACAGTGTACTTCTCCAATAGAATTCTAGCGGTCCCCGACCTGGAATTCTAGCGGTTTCCTACTCTTATCAGCGTAACTTTTCTGACGGTCACGAGCTTCCGCCATGCGTTGTCTGATCTGGGCAATCCTTTCCGTTGTGTCTACCACCAGTTCTGGGCCTGTGATCTGGCTGTCACCAACTTCCACCCAGCAAAGAGGTGATCGACATTTACGACCGTACAATGCCTCAAAGGGTGCTGCCTGAATGCTGGTGTGGTAGCTGTTATTATACGAGAATTCCACTAGCGGTAGGTGCTTCTCCAAACTCTTGCCAAAATCGATCACACATGCCCTAAGCATGTCTTCTAGGGTTTGGATGGTGCGTTCAGACTGCCCATCCGTTTGTGGATGATAAGCGGTGCTCATGTCCAAACGTGAGCCAAAGGATTTGTGCATAGCTTGCCACAACTCAGAAGTAAAACGTGCGTCTCGATCGGAAATAATGGAGGTTGGCACCCCGTGCCTGGACACTACTTCCTTTAAGTAAACGTCTGCCAAGGTAGAAAACTTGTCTGTTTCTTTAATAGCCAAAAAGTGTACAGATTTAGTTAATCGATCCACTATCACCCAGATAGTGTCATTTCCGCGTTGAGATCCAGGTAGGCCAGTAACGAAATTCATGGAGATTTGCTCCCATTTCCATTTGGGATCTCTGGTTGTTGGAGTAGGCCCGCTGGTTTCTGATACTCAGTCTTAACTCTCGCCCAAGTCAAACATTTGCTAACATATGTTGCTATGTGGGCTTTCATGCCAGGCCACCAATATGTAGTTTTTAGGTCGTGGTACATCTTGTCCAAACCAGGATGCACTGAGTAACGGGACTTATGGGCTTCGTCCATCACAAGCTCACGTAGATCTCCATAGAGTGGAACCCAAATGCGCCCTGTCACATAGTAAGCGCCGTCTTCTTTTTGTTCTAATCGCTGCCTCGATCCTCGTAGGGACTCAACCCTGATGTTCTCTGGTTTCAATGCTTCAACCTGAGCACCTCGTATCTGAGTAGGGAGGTTAGACTGAATGGTAAGTTGTAGTGCTCGCACGCGCTTGGGTGTAGTGTCCTTTCGGCTGAGGGCGTCTGCCACGACATTGGCTTTGCCCGGATGGTACTTGATTGCGCATTCGTAATCATTCAAGAGTTCGACCCATCGACGTTGTCGCATGTTTAATTCCTTTTGCTTAAAGATATGCTCGAGACTCATGTGATCGGTGTAAATGGTGCACTTGGTACCGTACAGGTAATGTCTCCATATCTTAAGAGCAAAAACCACTGCTCCCAATTCCAAGTCGTGCGTAGTGTAGTTCCTTTCGTGAGTCTTAAGTTGCCGAGAAGTGTAAGCAATAACTTTCTCGCGTTGCATTAATACGCAACCGAGCCCATGAATAGACGCTTCGCAGTAAACCAAAAGGTCGTCGGTACCTTCAGGTAACGAGAGAATAGGAGCACTACAGAGGTTATCCTTCAGCTTCTGAAATGCAGACTCCTGAGCTTCATTCCATTTGTATGCAATACCCTTCTGAGTGAGAGTCGTGAGGGGCTGAGCAATCTTCGAAAATCCCTTGATAAATCTACGATAGTATCTGCCAATCTCAAGAATTGGCGAACTTCGGTCGGAGTTTTAGGTGTAGGCCAGTTCTTTACAGAGTCGATCTTAGCTGGGTCGATGTGAATTCCGTCCTTATTGACCACGTGCCTAAGGAAATGGACTTCTCGAAGCCAGAAGTCACATTTGGAGAACTTGGCGCCAGTTGTTCATTGCGAAGGAGTTCAAGAATAAGACGCAGGTGTTTTTCATGCTCCACTTGACTTTTCGAGTAGATCAAGATGTCGTCGATAAACACAATTACGAATTTGTCGAGGTAAGGCTTGCACACTCGGTTCATGAGATCCATGAAAACCGCAGGCGCGTTAGTCATTCCAAAGGGCATGACGAGGAACTCGTAATGTCCATAACGAGTTCTGAACGCAGTTTTGGAGATGTCTTCATTACGGACCCTTAGCTGATGATAGCCTGATCGCAGGTCAATCTTAGAGTAGTAGCTCGATCCTTGCAACTGATCGAATAGATCGTCGATACGTGGGAGAGGGTAGCGATTCTTGATGGTAACCTTGTTCAGCTCATGATAGTCGATGCACATTCGGAATGTGCCATCCTGCTTCTTAACAAAGAGCACTGGTGCTCCCCAAGATGACGAACTAAGACGGATAAATCCTTTATCCAATAATTCTTGTAGTTGCGTAGAAAGTTCATTCAGTTCTGCAGGGGCTAATCGATAAGGTGCTCGAGCTATAGGTGCCGCTCCGGGAGTTAGCTCGATTTGAAATTCGACCTGACGATGAGGAGGGAGTCCAGGCAGTTCTTCAGGAAATACCTGGGGGGTAGTCGCGTACCACTGGAAAATCTTCAATCCTCTTTTCCTTTTCCTGTGTGTCGGTGACAAGTGCTAAGATAGCGGTGTGCCCTTTTCGTAAACACATCAGGGTTTTCAAGAACGAGATGATGCCTGTGACTTCTCCGCCTTTGTCACCTTGAACGATGAGGGGTTTTCCAGAACGGCGGGGGATGCGAACCATTTTCTCTTGACAGAGGATTTCAGCACGATGTTTGGATAACCAATCCATACCGATGACGACGTCAAAGCTTCCAAGATCGATAGGGAAAAGGTCGATGTTAAAGGTCTGACCAGACAATACTAGTTTGCAGTTACTGATTACGTGTGAGGCCTCGATGTTTCTACCATTTGCTAACTCGACTGTATGCTTAGAACTTAATATCGTAGGCAGGTGCTTAAGCTTCTTACTAATACGTAGGGATACATAACTAGCATCGGCTCCAGAATCAAATAATACAGAAACATAACGATCATCGAGTAGGAACTTACCCGCCACGACATTGGGATCATTCCTAGCTTCTCCAGCTCCGATCACAAATGCCCTTCCTCTTGCACCATTCCCAGCATTATTGTTGTTTTGATCGTTGTTTCCAGCTCCTTGGTTGTTGCCGTTCTGATTCAGCTGGGGGCAATTCCTCTTAATGTGTCCCTCAGCTCCACACTGGAAGCAACCCTTGACATTCCCATGATGTTGTTGCTGCTGTTGTTGGTTCTGCCCTGCGGGGCGTGGACTCCTACAGTCCTTGGCCTCATGCCCCATCTTGTTACATCGCTGACACTGACCTTTCCCACAAGGCCCGCTGTGGTGTCGGTTGCACTTGTTGCACTTGGGGTGGTTCCCTTGATAGCCACCTTGTTGTTGAGGGCCCTTGTTGTTTTCAGTTTTCCTTTGCTGAGATGGGACCTGAGTGGGGTTAGCATCCTTGTTTTGGTTTCCTTCCCACTTACGCTTGATATCACTAGAAGTTCCAGCAGTAACACTGATCCTCTTGGGCAGCTTGCCCTGTTCCACAGCCTGATCAGTGAGTTTGTGAGCAAGACGGATGACTGGCTGAATGGTATTGAGGTTGCTGCGGTCACATGGCTCCGAATTTCTGGGGCCAAACCCTTGATGTACAATTCGATCCTTCGATACATAGGTCGAGACATGTTTGGGCAAAGAGCAGCATAGTCGTTGGACTGTTTGGTGTATGTCTCGATCTCTGATCCAACCATCTTGAGCTCAAAGTACTCGTTTTCGAGCTTGTGGATGTCATCCCTGTGACAATACTCTTCCTTAATCATGTCCTTGAAATCTTCCCACGCGGTAGCATTAGCAGTTTCCAAACCAAACATCTGAATTTGCGCCTTCCACCAGGAAAGCGCGTTTCCTTCAAGCGTACCAGTAGCAAACTTCACCCAATTTGCAGGGGGACACTCACAGACAGCAAAGACAGCTTCGGCTTTCTCAATCAAGTGTAGAAGACCTATGGCACCCTCAGTGCCATTGAAAGGGAGAGGCTTGCAATCCATGAAGGTTTTGAAAGTACAAACATGTGGTTGCGCAGGCGCATGCTGACCTGTTGTGAGAAGCGAAGCGAATAGGTTTAGGGGTGAAAAGACGATGCGACGGTAGGATCTAAACATCCTAAAGCAACGACTTTACCTCCAGGGTGAGCTGCGAAAGCTACAGCCACCGTGTTAAGCAGGTTAGTGAATTGAGCCTGAGTCATGTTAATGTTTCCTCTTCCACGTCCACTCATTGTCTTCATAATCAGAAAACATAGTATGAGTGTGATGTCGTAATGTAGCAAGAACGAGATAGAAGAGGGAGGTGTATCTATCTAACTAGGCACACTAGTACGTATAGCAGAGCATAAATATAAAATAAGTAACAAGTAAACGCAAGTCCGAGCTATGACGTCTAGTACGTTGAGTCCTGCAGTTGGAGTTTAGTGTCGTCACGAGTCACGGGTTATAGTCTGGTTTTTCTCAAAAATACTCCCTTTTTAAAACCAAGTTCACTATAACCAATGGCTCTGATACCAATCTGTCACACCCCCAAAATCCACATGCGGAGTGCCACCGCCTGGGGAGTGACTGACCAGGATCCTGCCACCAATTATACTGAGCAATTTAATTAATAACATAAGTAGTATTGACCAACCACAGGGTTAGCAAATATCATAACCAAAGTTCAAAAGTTTTAGGTTCAAATAGTAGTTTAGGTAAGTAGCGGAAGCACAGACAAAATAGTTTAAAACAAAGTTCATAGTTCAAGCTTATTTAGAACCCAACACATGGGTTAGACAACCACTACACATCCCCAAGCTGCAAGCTCCTGAGTCACTGGGTACCTGCAAAGCATGCAGTAGGGTATCAACATAATGTTGGCGAGTTCACGAGGTGTCAAGTTTTAGTTTTCGAAAACGTAAGTTGTTTAGATAAAGCATTTATAATCACGTTATGGGGAGCTACCCCATCTGTAAGCTCACTAAAATGTCGATACCGAAACTGTTGACGTAAAGTTGTTGCGCCCCGAGTCAATGTCTATCATCATTGACTAAGATGCAAGGTCTACTAGTTCACGCCCGATCCCCCCCGGTCACGGTGTGATGCTGTCAAACCTAATAGCGCTATCAACTAATAACCCGTTCGCCCCCGGCGATTAATTGGTACTGTAAGCAGGGACTTAATATGATAGAGTTTCGTTTAGTTTTGCTAGTTGTGATTTATAAATAATATCCAAACGTATCTCCCCCGGAGATAGTGAATTAAAAGTACCCATTCGTATTTTCCCCCGGAAGTATTAGTTTGGAAGTATTCTTCCTAAAGATGTCAGTTTGTCCGTGTCCCTCCCTGGGACGCATGCTTTTAGTGTTTGAACTCACCTTGGGTTGCTCGGCAGACAGTTTTCTTGGTCAAGTACGTTGGTCACCACGTCCTAACATGGTTACCAGTATAGGTCAGGTTTGGGTACAGGAAGATCACGTATATTTTGTGCATAGCTAACACATAGCATGCATACAGTTACATGTTGAGTTATTGGGCCTGCTCTACTATTGGAACAGTCAAACAGTAACAACTAACACATAGTCCAGTCAACAGTCAGCCCAAAACAAAACACGTTGTGGCCCAATAACCAAGGCAAGCAGCCCAGTCTAAACAAGGGGTCTCGACTCGAGATCATGCGGTCTCGAGTCGCAACCAAGGGGTCTCGAGTTGTGGAGGGCTGGTCTCGAGTCGCAACCTCCGTTCTCGAGTGGTGTTTAAAATGAGTGACAGCCTTGGAGATCTCGAGTTCAGTCTCGAGTCGAGATCAGGAGATCTCGAGTCGCAACCTCATAGGTCTCGAGTACATAAGATGTGCTGGTTGGTCTCGAGTTGCCATTTTTGATGGTCTCGAGTCGAGACCAAGGGTCTCGAGTCGAGACCAAGGGTCTCGACTCCAACATCTGCTGATCCTAAAACGGTTGTACAGTGTACTTCTCCAATAGAATTTTGTTTTCATGATAATATGTACTATCCAACCAAAATGCATAAACATGTTTTCTTGTCTAAACTTATTCAAAACGGATCAAAGCACACAATTCAAATCTTCATATCATGTTCATAGTGCATTCAAACAGTTCATCATTTTTAGGGTTTTCAACTTTTAATATGGACTCAAACAATAGATCATTCCTTGATTTATGAACACACTAACAAAACCTCTTGTGTTGCATATGCATGACATTTATTCTTTTCTATATTTCACAAAAGTCAAGCTAGTATGATAACCATCAAATCCATATGCCTCATTTCAACAAATAAGCATCTTCATCATAGGTAAACAACAATCTTCATGTATTTCATCATTTTTACTCACTAAATCAATCAAAATCAAAGAGACTAAACATGTATCTCATCGACATAACACCTAGTACACATATAACACCTAATACACATTAAAATACTAACCGGGTAGATACTCGAAGTGTGAGGGTATGAAGGGTCGATGAGTGAGCTTCCGAATGATGATCCCGAGCTTGAACTGAGAGTCCTTGTTGTCACCGGTTTGGTCCTAGAGAAAGGAGAGGAGGTTTGTGGTTCTAGGGTTTTAGTGAGGGAGAGAGTGTGTGTAGGATGATGTGTGAGAGTGTAAGGGAAAGGTGGATGATAGGTTTTTATACTTGGTTTGGGTGGTGCACCCTACAAGGGTTTCGAGTGGGGCTCAAAGGGTTTGCGGCCCAACCGACCCAACTATTTACTGTTCACTCGAGACCGAGTGGTCTCGAGTCATGGTCTCGGTTCACTAGTACTTATACACATATATATATTTATTACATACACGTTATCAACACATAGCACATCAAGATAATTCACACCTTTCATTTAATAATTTATTCATACACACTGCTAATACAAGAGGGTTACTCGGGAAAACCTAGAGTGTTACATTTTTTCTGTCTTTCATGACTCGAGACCAAGATTTCGACTCGAGACCACAAGGTTGCGACTCGAAATTATAAGGGTTTTCAATCTTCACAACTCGAGACCTCATTATGGAGTCGAGATCTCATAAAACTCAGTACTCGAGATTCCGACTAAGGTTGCGACTCGAGACCTCATTATGGAGTTGAGATCTCATAAAATTCAGTAAAATAGACCATGGTTCCGACTCGAGACCACAAGATGAGTCGAGACTTGACTCGAGATCTCACTCGAGACCTCATAACTGAATCGAGATCTCATAACTGAGTCGAGATCTCACTCGAGACATAAAACTAACTCGAAATCTCAACCTTATTACTTCAGGCTTTTTAATGTGAACTAAAATTTAGCTCGGGCCTCCGCCCCGAACCCCGTGCAGGGGGCACGCTATTCACTGCACCCCCCAACAAACTCACCGCGGAGTTTGATCCGCGCTAACAGGTGGTTTGCTATTAAATGATTGGCTTTGTAAATACTTAGTTAATTAATCAGGATCAGATAATGTTTTACAAAACCAAAATGGCTTAACTTGAATGAGCTTCTAATGTATCATTTCTAGCCAAAGCGGATTTAATACATCTATTTATCGTTCACGTATTACGAAAGCTATGTTGAGTATGCATTACAAACGTGAATGTCTTAATTTCTGGCCAAAGCTGATTTGTCACGATTACTTTGCACACATGCTTAAATGATTACACTTCTGGCCAAAGCTGATTTGTCTTCGTTTAAGTAGAATTTTTACTAAGTCTATTACTTTGATGTTAGTAATAGACATATCACAACTTCTTCATATAATGATCCTCATATTAATGATCCTTTATTAATCTTATTATCATTTTTTTGTCTGCCTTAATTTTTAAGTACCCATAACTTTACTCACCATAACTTTCTTCTATAAATCAATATCTCACCCACTCTAATTCCTAAACCTAAAATGTTTTGCTTTATTTAAAGTTTCTATAAGATTAGCTCTTAAATTAAATTCTTGATAAAGCACTACAGAAGAAAAGTAGAGCATCATGAATAGGATAAATCGAACGTGATGTCCCTTATGATAATAAGAACTCTCTAACATCAATGCTATCAGTAAAGTTATTCCAAATTAAGTTTTTCCTAAGACTAATCTATTATCTATGGAATAATCACAAGAATTCCTAAGATGCATGCCTTCATTTAAAATTATAAACTATAAAGCTAAGTGGTATATGTGAATACATAATAATGTACAATACCATGACCCATAAATTTAAGGGCTTACGCATGGAAATAAGTACATTTTTCCAGTACATTACATACTAAGATTTCACTTGTACAATTTGATGCCTTATAAATCAACTATAACACTCAAAAGTACCAAAGTATAATGAGTGTATTGATAAGCAACATAGTACAAAGAGATAAATGTTTGAAGCTGGAAAATAAGTTGTTACTCACCTTACAACCACTTAAACATTAAAAGAGGATTGTTCTAAGGTCCATAGACAAATTACAAGTGTTAATTCCACCTCTAAGGTTCTTCAAGGGAAAATATCACTGCACAATTATGCTATTAGACTAGGCATAAGCAACGAGACTATACATTATTCAGAAGAACGTTTGGATAAGTTAATTAGGTAGTCACTTCCTAATGATATCCAAGTCTGCTAATTTTAATATTCCAATTAACACATGATTAGTTGACTCTAGTTCCATACGTTTCCTTACCAGAACTCGACAAATAACTAACATGAGAGTTAGTGAAAAAATTAATTGTTAAGGCTATAAGAACCATAATAAGCAGTCTTCTAACAACGCCTTTCGATACCTTATATATTCTGAATATTAATCAGAATATAGTATCATAATTAAGCAATGTTATGAATGTTGTGAGGTTTGCATAGTCAACATAAAGTCACACTTACCTTAAACTCTCATCTTCTTTGTTCTAAATATCTGTATTGAAACATTACTAAGATAAAACTAGATGATACTTTACATTTTCACAACTTTTGTCATCATGTAAATGAGAATTTGACAAAAGAAAAATGAGACTTATAAATTTCATCTATTATAACCGAAATTCATGAGAAATCATGACATGGTTAATGAGGATGATTATTTAACTAATCTCATTCTAAGTGATTTTAAATCATGATGTTAAAAGCCATAAAATATTACTTGTCTTAAGGAATAAGTATGGGTCCATCATAAGTCATTCATTGAAATTCGTGGAACTTATTCCAAATGGAATATTCAGACATAATTCATTTATCATTTAACAGACTATCAACTTGTATCTAAGTTTTGTCGCATATGGCCCACGCTCTTAGAAGAAATCTATATATATATATATATATATATATATATGTGTGTATATATATATATATATATATATATATACTTAATAAGTTTTCTATTAAATATGTCCCTAATGTTTCTTATGATATCTGGACATTAAAGAAATCAAATAAAGTCTAATGTATATGTGATAGGTTCCCACGTCACGTAGCTCATTGAAACTTCTCTTGTAGCATTCTAGAGATATTAAAGATCATTGGGAGCATTAAGTGTCTTATTAATAACTTGCAATAGTTGCAAGAGGTGGGGGAGTGAAAATTTTACATTACCTAAATTTACACCTCTTGTACAAGACACTGCTCCATCTTGATACTGTTCTATCATAACCTGTCTCCTTAAAATATAATGCTACACTTACAAAAGTTTCATTGTTGCTTAATTGTGGGCACACTTAGATTTCTTACCTAAACTAACATAATCCTCAACAAGAGAAATCATAACGACTAACGTCATTAACTTGTTTCTCTATTAGAATTTGTTGGTCGTTAAATATTGACCCTAAGCATGCTGAGTTCCTAAAGATTTCTAAGGTCAGTGGGAGCAGTCAAAGTCCTTATCATGATTTGTAAGGAATACAAGAGGCGGGGGGAAGAGTGTCATTACATTTCACTCCGAATTTAACTTCGATTACACCTCTTGTACACCATACTGCACCAACTCTTACAAACTTAGAATCCTGAAAATGATAGCAACCTAACCAAGAGCTAATCCATAAAACTGAAACTTCTAATAAACTCAATAATCAACATAGGAGGTCATCTAGGTTTAAAATCCTACTAACTTTGATGATTATATAACCTCCCTAACTGAAGTTGAAATGGATTTTGGAAAAGTTTAATGATCCTATCTCTTCTAATTAAGCCATTAGCGTCAATTAATCTTCTAAATGGAATAAAACAGTTTTCTAGTAAAACTGATTTTATGTGTTCGTATAACGTTTGGGATTTGATTGAATTACCTAAGAGTGTTCATAACTAAACTAAACCAAACCAAATCCTAATATATAAACGTTAAGACACTAAGAAGCATGATTGATTGTCAAAGGTTATACTTAGGAAGAGATATATTATCAAAGATTTCTTTGAGGATCATCACTGTTTTAGTAGCTTATAATAGTTTAAAGCTACATTAGATGAACATTAAAAACAATTTTCCCTAATAATTGGCTGGCATATTTGCATGTTCATAAAACAACCCGAAAGTTCCAAACTGAAGGTTAAAGAACAGTTTGTCTATAAGCCAATAAAATCCATGTATGGGTTAATGCAAACTTCATAATGTGATGAAATCTTAATGTAATTATTTTCATCAACAACCAAGTGGATTAATGTACCTACCTCAAAATGAGTGGGAGCAACTAAAATACACTTGTCTATATAGATTACATTCTTTTGACAAGTATATGTTACATAAGTCAAAGCATTGTTAACACAAACTTTGATATAATAGATCTCAGTGATATCTCTTACGTGATAGATATCATAACATACTGAGTTAAATCCAATGGGACATTAGTTCAGTTCCATAAGTTTAACATTAAATGGGTCCTTACATATGTAACAAAATACTGCTCTCCTTTAGAGGATAATAGGATAAATGAGATTATTTCCTTACGCTTCATTAATTGGAAGCCTTATGTAAGTTCAAGTCTATACTCGTTTAGATATTACTCACATTGCAACACACTAGATATGTCTAGATTAATGTGAAGCATCTAATGGAGTATTACAATATCTTTAAAAGAAACGAGAGGCTATAATTTGAAGAAGAAGTGAGAACTAAAACCGGTTGATCACTCTAACTTTGTAATATTCAAAGATGACAAAATGTAATTTCGGGTGTATCCTTATGTCAGCAGACAAACCTATCTCATGAAGGAGTCATAATAAACTGATAATAACAACCTAAGTTATAACGACATAATATAGTCACTAAATGTTGTTGGAAATTTATCAGTGGACTCATAATTTTACTAACTCCATATAATTATTGTTTTGAAGACTTAGTGTGATAAAGTCAGCTACCATGACTCCTTGAACAGTAACAATTTAAGAGGTGTTGCATTAAATGTCGATACGCAATTAATTATTCGTTTATGAACGAATTGAGGAAACTAAGTTTTGTATCGAATACATTCATGATATGCTTAAGGATCCTATAACTGAAGAGCTATTACCCATAAGTCTTATTAAGAGAGCTCATAGACGGGTATTAATTAACGGCCATGCGCAATTGCATATCGTACTATGAATGACTAACTATTAGTTAATTTTCCTCATCAATTTGATTTTGTATGTCTCTAAGAATATGTCAAGCCGGCATAATGGCATATAGACAAATAAAGTTACAAATCAAACAAAGGGCTTATGCGTGTTTGATCATAACGATTAGGTTTTAAATTAAGGCTATAGTATGTCTAATGGGAGTCTTGAGTCGCATAATGATTCAACGGCTGTATTTCTCTGCTATAATTCTTGTTTAAGGCTAAAATGAGTGTTAACTCCTGATCAGGCTTATCTAATACTCATAGTAAATGATTACTCGGCTAAGTGGGAGAATGTAAGATTAAATATATTTTATGTTATATTTAATCTAGTAGCCATTATAATCATTTACATTATATAGATCAAAATATATAACAACCTATTAAATAATTAGTTGGTAATTGTTGATGGGCCTTATTACCCTTATTAACTAATTAGGGTTTCCTCTTGGGTGCATATATAAGGAGACTTATGTAGAGGTTCTAGGGTTAGACACATAACCTAATTACTCTCATAACATCAATCGACCTCCTCTCCTCAACCGAACACCCTATTCGGTTTCTCTTATCACCATCATTAGGTTGCACCCTAAGGAGGAACCAGATCAAGCTGACAATCATGTCAAACATTGTTGCTGCGTCTCCATCTGGATTCTCTCCTGGCCTGTACTGATGCAATCAAAGAAATGTTTTCATGTTTTCCATTATGTCTAAACAGAACTGATCAACATTTTGGACTAAAATGACAAAAGTGACCAAACCTCAGGGACAATTTTGGCAGTTTACTCTAATAATAATAATGCTTTAAGCAACCTTAAACAAACCGCTTGTCATCAAACACGTTTTCACCCTCCATAACCAACCATATGACATGTTAAGCAACCAACAACGACAAAGCATCAATAGCTTAGCCCAATAGTTGATTTTGCTTTCAACTCAGTCACAATTTTTTGTACACTCTATTATTAGTTTGATACAAAGGATGGTGCACCAAAAGAACCAGATTCTAAAGATAATATTCTTCTGCCAAAGCTTCTTCAGAGGGGGCGGAGGTATTTTCATCCTGATTGTTGTGAAACAACTGTAAACTGCACATCAGCTAAGCGCAAGATGCCTTGTGTGACTATAGATCACTAGTGCAACAAGGTTAGACCAATATGCAAATAAACTAGGCCAAGATGGTTGTCGGGGTTTCTTTTTCTTAGTTGGGTTTCGCTAAATATCAGTCATGCAGGGTACAGATTACTTTATCTGCAAGAAAGGTGGTCATCGTGCAAAAGATTGTCCAGAGAAATCCACTTGGGGATCTCAGAGCACTAAAATTTGTTTAAGTTGTGGTGATTCTGGGCATGAAATGTTCTCATGCGAGAGCACCTATTCTCCAGATGACCTCAAGGTTAATACCATTACATAGTATCCCTATCTACATATCTGTTATTTGTCCCATGTAAATTTTATTTTAACTTTTGAAAGTTTCTTGTTGCTTTATGTTTCACACGTCTACCAGGAAATACAATGTTATGTTTGCCAGTGTTTTGGCCATCTTTGTTGCGTAAACTATGCTGGTGAAGGCTCAAGAGAGGTTTCTTCTTACAGATGTGGCCAGTTGGGTCATTCTGGTCGGGTAATGTCACACCCCGACCACGTAAAACAACAAATCATGGCGGAAACGTCAGGGAGTGTTGTAACAGAATCATTGTTTCATAACACATGGATTGAAGTTCTGTTTTATTGAATTAAATGTATCACATTACACTGAAACTAAAATCAAAACATGAACAAATAGACTTTTATTGTTATTAAGTCACTAAGGCCTCGTCCGTTCCTATGTGAGCATGTATCAATATCATCATCAAATATCACCAACTATGGTACCTGAAACACATGTGAAAATACGTCAGCATAAAAATGCCGGCGAGAACATAGGTTTTATGTGAGTGTCAGATTCATGGCTCGTTTATATGTTGCAATACCTGATTTAAAAACCTTATTTTGAAAAGTGTATAGTGTTGCAACATAATTAACCAACTCAAATTGAGTTGATTATAGTTTATAAAATCTCGCAGCCATGATTCTTAACCCAAAACATTTGTTTAAGTAAACCCAAATTGTAAATTGTTTTTGTAATAAAACTCGAATGGTTTATATTGTTAGAAAAACCTTGTAATATAACCTCGTTTTGATAACCTTTGCTCAAGTGATCTAGATAACGCAACGATATATAATGTGTTAAAACACTTATATATAGGAAGTACCAGCGGCGTATCCACCATGCTTTTATCACATTACACCCGCCCCGTTACCTAATCACTTCCCTAACCCAACGGTTCAAACAATACCAAACGGTTCACATAATCAAACAGTTACAAACGGTTCACATAATCAAACAGTTACTAACGGTTCACATAATCAAACAGTTACTAACGGTTCACACAAATCAAACGGTTACAAACGGTTCACACAAATCAAACGGTTACAAATGGTTCAAAATGTAAAACAATGTGCTAGCATGTTAAGTGAACATACATAGCAAAACATAATGAAATCATGTACTATATATGTACTAATGAACATAACAAACATATGATATATGTCACACCCCGACCACGTAAAACATCAAATCGTGGCGGAAACGTCGGGGAGTGTTATAACAGAATTATTGTTTCATAACCACGGCATACAAAGTTATATTTTATTTATCAAACAAAGGAGATACATTGTCTTAAAACAACTGAAATAAAGAGTACATAACAAGTTTTATCTAGTCTAGCTTCATTTTATTGTCACTAAGGCCCAAGTCCACCCTAGCGTCTCACGAACGTCCTATGCATTAGCTCCTGAAACACATGTGAAAATAGGTACGTCAGCATAAAAATGCCTGTGAGATACATAGGTTTTGTGAAAATAGGATTCATGACTTAAGTTTAAGAAAATGTTTAATAAAAGTTAGTCATGAACCTTGTAAATTGTTTTGTTTTGTAAATCATTTTGAAAAGCGATAAAATCAGATGATGTGTATAAGTAAAAGAATAATATATGGTTAAATGAATAACCAAGTAAAAAGGAGTTTGTATAAACCAAGTTATTTGTAAAACAATGTTTAAGTGAAAAGTGTGTTGTAAAAGTAACATGTCTAAACTGAATGGCTTAAATAACGCTACGAGATGTAAGATCATACAAACACTTATATATAGGAAGTACCAGCGGCGTATCCACCATGTTTGTATCATATTACACATGCCTCGTTATTCAAGTCACCCAAACCAACCAACAATGTAATCATTCTTGTTTAAACCAATAGTCAAATGTCATAGTATAACCCAAGTTAAGCGTAAGTCATGTAATGTGTAAACAAAAGTTATGTATGGTAAGTAAAAAAAATAAGATTACTTAAACCATAAGTAAAAATGAACAAAACGAGTATTTGAAATAAATCAAAAGTTATGTTTTGTAAAATAACTGCATGTTTTATTGATACAAACACTTATGTGGTAAGTTAACGCATACATCCAAGCCTTGAGACAGCAGGATAACCTTAGAGCAAAGGTTATCAAAGTAAAATGTTTTCGGATTCAGTCATTCCTTACACCCAAATAAACCTAGGATGTCAGGAACGGGATTTGTCAAGTCCTATGGTACCATTACTTACTACCGAGCGGCATGATCAGTGTTAATGAATGTAATAAAGAACCGTTAAGCAAACCAAATGTTATCTCAAATGTAAACAAGTTATGTGAAAACAATGTACTAAGTATGTTAAGTAAACATACAAAGCAGAAAAGTCATGTAAATCAATGTGCTAACATGTTAAATGAACATACATAGCAAAAGAAATGTAATGTAAAACAATGTGCTAGCATGTCAAGTAAACACACATAGCAAAACATAATGAAATCATGTACTAATAGTGTATTAATGAACATAGCAAGTATATGATATGAAAACATGGAAAGCACGAAAGTAACAAGTAAGCACATGTGTTTCACCCCAAAACGTTTGAAAAACAGTAAAAGAGGGGACTATGTACTCACTTGAGATTGCTTAATAGACTTTAGATATCCACCAAGCAAGCTAGAAGATCACGGAATCAAACGACACCTAATATAGGTATCTACATTAATAACCGGACCTAACGGAGGATCGGGCAGTATGAGGGTTCGTAAACCAAATAAGTGTGGGAACTTATGTAATATGGTTTAACAAAGCCTACATACTAAAACGAAACTTATCCTATGTGCTTTTGACCCGTTATGACCCGTTTAGGTAGCTTACGCCACTTTAACGCGTCGTTCGCGTAAAACACGTTCGGAATGCCTAACTAGTCCTATGACAAGCAAGATATGCCTTAACATGTTTAATATTGTTGCCAAATTAGTTTATATGTCAAAAGTTATGTTACGTAGACTTAAAATGAATTTTAGTGTAAAAAGGGCATTTTGGTAATTATCCTAAGGCATAGGAACTACTTATCATACAACTACTTAAATGACGTGACCATAAGGTATAACCTCGGAAGGTTATTCCCTATACAACTATGGTCACCTAAAGTATTTGGTCGGATCCTAATGATCGACCAAATGGGTCGGGTTCGAAAGTATAAGCGATTGATTAGATCGCTTACCTTTACGACCCTAGACAAGCACAATTCTAAAAAGCGACGAGCTAAACATGCTAGAACATGTTTAGTTAAGTTAGAAAACAGGTTTGGTATTAAAACAAACGGTTTTAATACCCTAGAGTAGTTTGGTTACAAAATACGCGAGAAAACGTATTCTGGCCGAAACTACGACTCGTCACTGAGCCTAGATAACGTCGTAATCAGTAGGTATAGTCTCTAGGGACTATAACCATCGTGATTACGCTCACGTTATGAAGTTCAAACGAACTTCGCGTTGACCATAAACTGGTCAATGTAGAAAGTCAAACACAGTTTGACTTTAACGCTAAAACAAACGAAAAGCACGAAAGAATACTTACAGAAGGTCCCCGCAAGATTGATATTCCAAGTATTTCTCAGGTATGAAGTCTTCTACACTTCAACTTAGAAAAAATCTATGCATTCAAGTGGGGAAAGAATGAAATGGGTGGGGGTATTTATAGTTTTCGCACAACTGTTTGGATCGTTTATCGAAAACCGAGCTTCAATCTTAGCCATACACCTCATGCCCACTGATTTGTGAAACCATGGGACCTTAAAACCAGCCCATAGGAACCTTAAAACCATTTGCAAAACCAAGGAGCAGCTGGGTTTTATTAAAAATGAATTCTGCTGAACTGGGACCTGCTTACGGACCGTATGGAGTAGGTCTTACGGTCCGTAAGGACCTTGCAGGTCTGATACTTTCCAGAAATTGCAAAATGGTCCCTGCACTTGAGAAACATGCATTTCGAGCCATTTTTGACACGTTTAAGCCCCGTTAACCCCATTTCAAAGCTCTAAAATGAAGTTAAAGTATAGGGAACTTAAAATGTGCTAAAAAATATCTCGGATGTTGGCTCGTTTGGTCGTACGGTTGCGTTGTTTGGTTAATTACGACGGAAGTCCTAACGGACGCAAAAAACGGTCCAAATTGCATGACGAATGGATTTTTGACAAGCCACTCACTAAAACATAATATTTTAATGCTTACATAAATTTTTGGATGTCCGGATGTATTCAGAACGTAAGTTATGCGCGAAAATTCAAACTTATGCACTTTTTGACGCTTTTAGAACCTGAATGGGCATAAAGTTTATTTTAGCACACCGAACCCCTCAAAGCCTATTTCTAAGCTATGTAAAGGATATTTAGGGTGTGTTTAACTTATGACCATGTTCCAGAATGTTTGTTACAGTTCAAAGCGGCATACTTTCGCAGTTTGTCAATTTTAGTCCCTTTAAGCGAATTAACTTGATTTTGCCATACCAAAGCCTTCAAAACTTATTTCTAAGTTAAGTAAAGGTTATTTAAGGTATGTTAAGCATAAATTGATGTTCCGGAGTATTTGACACGTTAAACTGAGTACGTTTACGCCCTAGTTTGTGTATAATTCTCCAGAAAGCGATATAGAGTTTGAAATTGGATAAAAGTCAAAACATGAAAAACATAAAACACAAACAAACAAACATTGGGAACAAATAACTTTATTTCATTGATAACTGAATTGTTCACAATGATTACAAGCACAAATGTCACAATATAAAAACATGAAAAACACGAAAGTAACAAGTAGGCACATGTGTTTCACCCCAAAACATTTTAAAACGATAAAAGAGGGGACTATGTACTCACTTGAGGATGCTTAGAAGTCTTGACTAACAACAAAGCAAAGCTAGAAGGATCACGGAAATCAAACGGCACCTAATATAGGTAACTATGTTAATAAACCGGACCTAAATCGGAAGATCGGATAAGATGAGATTCCGTAAACCAAATGAGTGTTGTAACTCATATGACATGGTTTAACAAATCCTACATACCAAATCGAAACCTAACCAAAGTGCTTTCGATCCGTTACGACCCATTAAGGTAGCTTACGCTACTTTAACGCATCGTTCGCGTAAAACACGCGTTCGAGACGTCTAACTAGTCCTATGACAAGTATTATATGCCTAAACATGTTTATTTATGTTGCATAATCAGTTAAGTGACAAAAGTTGAAGTTGCATATGCTTAAAATCCAATTATGCACGAAAAGGGCATTTTGGTCATTTACCTAAGGCATATAAACTACCTATCATACAACTACTTAAACTATGTTACCATAAGGTATAACCTTGGAAGGTTATTCCCTATATAACTATGGTCACTAAACATGCTTGGTCGGATCCTAATGATCGACCAAACGGGTCGAGTTCGAAAGTCTAAGCGGTGGTTTAGACCGCTTGACTTACGACTCTAATCAAGCACTAAACTAAAAGTGACGAGCTAAACATGTTGGAACATGTTTAACCCAGTTAGAAAACTGGTTTTGATATCAAAACAAAGTGTTTTGATACCTAAGAGTAGTTTGGTTTCAAAATATGTGACACCTGGGTCACTGCGACCATCAAACAAATACCAAACCAATAAGATCTTGTATTTCATATTTGGGATTTGTACAAATATGTGTATCATTTGCACATATCAAGTCTTGTTCGATTTCAAACTCTACATCGCTTTCTGGAGAATTATACGCAAACTGGTGCGTAAACGTACTCAGTTTAATGCGACAAATACTCCGGAACATCAACATATACTCAACATACCTTAAATAACCTTTACATAACTTAGAAATAAGTTTTGAAGGCTTTGGTATGGCAAAAACAAGTTAATTCGCTTACAGGGACTAAACTTGACAAACTGTGAAAGTATGCCAATTTGAACTGTAACAAACATTCCGGAACATGTCCATAAGTTAAACATACCAAAAATATCCTTTACATAGCTTAGAAATAGGCTTTGAGGGGTTTGGTATGCTAAAACAAACTTTTGGATCATTCAGGGGCTAAGAGTGTCAAAAAGTGCACAAGTTTGAACTTTCGCGCATAACTTACATTCTGAATACATCCGGACATCCAAAAACTTATGTAAGCATCCTAATATTATGCCTTAGTGTTTGGCATGAGAAAAATCCATTCGTCGCGTCATTTGGATCGTTTTTCGCGCTTATGCGCATTCCGTCGTAATTAACCGAACATCGCGATCGTACGGCCAAACGAACCAACATCCGACATATTTTTGAGCATGTTTCATGTCCACAATGTTTAGGCATCATTTTAGGGCCTTAAAGTTGGCTTTACGGGCCTTAGAAGTGTCGGAAATGGCTTAAACATGCAACAGGGACCAAAACTGCAATTTCTGAAAGTTTGTGCGGATCAGACAAGGCCAGGCGGCCCGCCTGAGCCTTGTGTGAATCCTGACGCGGGCCGCATCAGACATGCAGACCAGATTCAATGTTTGATCCACTTGCATTGTCCTTTCGATCACCCAAAGGGCAACGACACGTGTCGAATTCCTATGGTGGGGGCAAAATAAGGCACCACAACTTTGCGACAAGTGTACGGCTTGGATCGTGGCACGATATTCAAGAAACGATCCTAACGGCTTTACTTTTCCTATAAATACCCCCCTTTTGTTAAAAACCCACAAAATCTGATCTAAAGCTCTAAGTTGAGGCCTTTGCTTCATACCTGAGCTCCTGGATCGAGATTAGCTTTCGGGGACCCTTCGTAAGTGCTCTTTCGTTCTTTTATTCGCTTTTCGAGTCCGAAAGTCAACGTTTTGTTTGACTTTCTGCGTGACCAGCCTATGGTCAACACGAAGTTCATTGGAACTTCATAACGTTAGCGTGATCACGATGGTTATAGTCCGTAGTGACTATACCTACTGATTACCACGTTATCTAGGCTCAATGACGAGTCGTAGTTTCGGCCAAAATGCGCATTCTTGCGTAATTTGTAACCAAACTACTCGTGAGCATCAAAACCGTTTGTTTTGATGCCAAACCTGTTTTCTAAACTTAGTTAAGCATGTGTTAACATGCTTAGCTCGTCACTTTTAGCTTAGTGCTTATATAGGGTCGTAAGGTAAGCAATCTAAACCATCGCTTATACTTTCGAACCCGACCCATTTGGTCGATCATTAGGATCCGACCAAACACATTAGGTGACCATAGCTATAACCTTCCGAGGTTATACCTTATGGCCACGATGTTAGGCGTTCCAAACACGTTCTACGCGAACGACGCGTTAAGGTAGCATAAGCTACCTAAACGGGTCGTAAGCACTTAGGTTAGGTTTCATTTTAGTATGTAGGCTTTGTTAAACCATATTACACGAGTCTCCATACTCATTTGGTTTACGAACCCGCATACTATCCGATCCTTCCGGTTTTGGTCCGGTATATTAATATAGCTACCTATTAGGTGCCGTTTGATATTCCGTGATCTCTAGCATTGTGTGATTATTACACAAGAACTCCAAAGCAATCTCAGGTGAGTACATTGAACCCCTATTTTACTGTTTTCCAAACTGTTTTGGGGTGAAACACATGTGCCTACTTGTTACTTTCATGCTTTCCATGTTTTCACATCATATACCTGCTATGTTCGTTAGTACATTATAGTACATGATTTCATTACATTTCATGTTATGTATGCCCATTGTGTGCGTACTTAGTACACTGTTTTACATTACACTTCATGCTATGTATGCCCATTGTGTGCGTACTTAGTACATTGTTTTACATTACATTTCATGCTATGTACGCCCATTGTGTGCGTACTTAGTACATTGTTTTACATTACATTTCTGCTATGTATGTTGATTGAGCATGCTAGTACATTGATTCACATGACTTTTATGCTATGTATGCCCATTGTGTGCGTACTTAGTACAATTATTCATCACATGCCTACATTTTGGTATGACATTTGGTTTGTTTAACATGGAACAATACATTCATTAACATTGATCAGGCCATTCGTTTGTAGGTAGTGGTACCATAGGAATTGACAACTCCCGTTCCGGACATCCTAGGTTGGTTTGGATGAAAGGAATGACCGAATTCGATATACATAACTTAGATAAACCTTTAATTTGTTTAAGGGTTTATCGCCTACAGTCTCAAGGCTTGGATGTATGCATTTTCACAATACCGCATAAATGTTTGTATCAGTATAGCATGCATTGTTCCACAAAACATAACGTTGATTTAAACCATGTTTTACTTCAATACCTTGTTTTGTGCATTTTACATATGGTTTAGTTGATACATCTCACTTACCATACAAGATATATTTTGGGTACACATTACATGATCTACATTAAACATAAACATTTTGACATTGATATACATACTTGGTGGTTTACATTGAACATAGACATTTCGATATGGTTTACACAATAACACTTGACAATTGGTTTATACATGAACAATTTACATGGTGGTTGGTTTGGGTAAATGGTTTGAGTAACGTGGCGTATGTAATATGGTACAAACATGGTGGATACGCCGCTGGTACTTCCTATATATAAATGCTTGTATAATATTACATATCGTAGCGTTATCTAAATCATTTCAGTTTAGACATATTACGTTTTACACAAATAACATATTCTTCACAAGACATTATTTTTTTTACAAACAACTCATCTTATACAAACTCATTTTACTAGGTTATTCATTTAACCTTACATTTTATTTATACACATCATTTGATCTTATCGTTTTTCAAATGATTTACAAGACAAAGCAAATTACAAGGTTCATGACTAAACATTTTCTTAAACATAAGTCATGAATTCTATTTTCACAAAACCTATGTATCTCACAGGCATTTTTATGCTGACGTACCTACTTTCACATGTGTTTCAGGATATGATGCATAGGACTTATCAAGACATACTTAGGCGGACTTGTGCTTTAGTGACTTAAAACGAGACAAGAATTAATTAATTTATGTTATGTACTCTCTGGTTCTTGATTAAAACAATGTAAACTTTCATGTTTGATTAATAAAACGAAACTTCAATTACCATGGATTTAAAACAATTAATTTTGTCCCAACACTCCCCGGCGTTTCTGCCGCGGTTGCATGTTATACGCGGCCGGGGTGTGACAAAATACGCATAAATGCGCATTTTGACCGAAACTACGACTCGTCACTACGCCTAGTCAACGTGGTAATCAGTAGGTATAGTCACTAGGGACTATAACCATCGTGATTACGATCACGTTGCAAAGTTCAAACGAACTTCGTGTTGACCAAAGACTGGTCAATGCAGAAAGTCAAACACTGTTTGACTTTCATGCTCGAAAAGCATTAAAAGAACGAAAGAAGCTTACAAAGGGTCCAAGCTAGGGAGAACTTGATCTATAATACTTTAGAGCATTAAAATGATCAAGGGTGAGCAGAAATGAAAGAAGGGCATGGATATATATAGTTTTCGGTTCACCGTTAGGATCGTTTCTTGCAAAAGAGGGAATGATCAAGGCCATCCATGTGGGCACATGGTATTAGAAACCATGGGAACATGTAAAAACCATCATATCTTGCCCAAAGTATCCCAAATCAGCTGCCAAAACCATCAAAACCAGCCCATATGACTAGATACAATGTTTCTGTCTGGCACGCTGTCGCGCCCCACGTAAGATTGCTCTTCATCTTACGCGGCCCGCCTGGTAACTTTGACAAATTGTCACGTTTAGTCCATACAGCCCAGAAACTTGTATTTTGATGCATATTTGACACTTTTATGCCCCGTTAACCACATTTCAAGGCTCTAAAATGAAGTTAAAGTATAGGGAACTTAAAATATGCTCAAAAACATCTCGGATGTCGGTTCGTTTGGTCATACGGTTGCGTTATTCGGTTAATTACGACGGAAGTCGTAACGAACGCAAAAACGATCCAAATTAAGCGAAGAATGGAATTTTAACATTCCAATCACTAAAATAAAGTATTTTAATGATTACATAAATTTTTGGATGTCCGAATATATTCAGAACGTAAGATATGTGCGAAAATGCAAACTTATGCACTTTTTGACGCTTTTAATCCCTATTGATCAAATAAGTGTATTTTAGCATACCGAACCCCTCAAAGCCTATTTCTAAGCTATGTAAAGGATATTTAGGGTATGTTTAACTTATGATCAAGTTCCAGAATGTTCATTATAGTACAAATTGGCATACTTTCGCAGTTTTGTCAAAATTAGTCCTTGTAAGCGAATAAACTTGATTTTGACACACCAAACCATCCAAAACTTATTTCTAAGTTATGTGAAGGTTATTAAGGTATGTTAAGCGTAAATCACAATTCTGGAGTGTTTGTCGCATTAAACTGATTACGTTTACGCATCAGTTCGCGTATAACCTTCCAGAAAGCGATTTAAAGCTTGAAATCGAACAAGAATTGATATGTGCAAACGATACACATATTTATGCAAATCCCAAGTATGAAATACAATATTTCATTGATTTGGTATTTGTTTGATGGTCGCAGAGGCACAGGTGTCACAGTCTCCCCTACTTTAGGAAATTTCGTCCCGAAATTTATTCGTAGGAGTCTGTCTGTGACTTTGTGTTAAATAACCATCAAAGATATGCAAGGCATAATCCTGTCATTTCCTCAACGGACATTCTTCATAAATGAAAATGAATGGACGGAGTCATTTTCAACGGGTGCTTCATTAGAAACGGAAATGAAGGAACAAGATATTCATTTCCCACAACGGACTTTCTTCAGAAACGAAAATGAACGGACGGAGTCATTTTCAACGGGTGCTTCATCAGAAATGGAAATGAAGGAACAGGATATTCATTTCCCACAACGGACTTTCTTCAGAAACAAAAATGAACGGACGGAGTCATTTTCAACGGGTGCTTCATCAGAAATGGAAATGAAGGAACGGGATATTCATTTCCCACAACGGACTTTCTTCAGAAACGAAAATGAACGGACGAAGCAATTTTCAACGGGTGCTTCATCAGAAATGTAAATGAAGGAACAGGATATTCATTTCCCACAATGGACTTTCTTCAGAAACGAAAATGAACGGACGGAGTCATTTTCAACAGGTGCTTCATCAGAAATGGAAATGAATAGAGTTAACTCTAGACACATGACAAAACTTGCTGTGGTTTCTGTGCACTAAATTCCATAATTATTTATGCATCTATAATTACGTAATTCCTTGCACAGTCTGCACAGTTTGTTTTATAATGCGAAGGGAATCGAATTTTAACATGCTCGAGACAACTTTGATTAGGTCAACACATAAACCCAAAATTGTTTTCTTGATTATTAATTTGTTATCAGTTTGTTATTATCTTGTGACCGATTTGAACATGGGTATTCAAGGTACATCAGGAACCCAGTCGATGGACTCCAACGTCCTCAAGAATCTATCTGAAAAGATAGGATGATCTTCCAAAAATTCGATTTCGATTACAAGGAAACGTAACGTTCGAATTTAAGTTACACAACAATTAAGGACTTACGGAAATACCCTTAGGTACCCCATTAAGGATTTATAGTGGTACTTTAGGTATTCGTCCAGAGTTGTAACTTGCGCCTTGTACCTCGTTTCCTTGAAAGAAACGAGTACTTAGGATTTTCGTGGAAAACGCAAGAGATCATAAAATGGAAGGATTTTGGGGGTAGTCTGTTCTTCAAGGAATACGATTCCTTAATTGTCGGTATTGTAGGGGATATGTTGTTTATACATCCAACCACACAAATATATTGCAATGTAAATCAAAGTTTTATTTATAAATAACCACAACTACCGTTTCATAGACCTTGACAACAAAAGAAAATAATACATAATGCTTGATTATTTCTAAACAGTGTTGTCTTTCAGTTGGTCAGATGTTCATCCCTGCGCTGGATTTGCATTAGAAAGCTTTGGGCAATTCCTTCAGAAATGGCCCATCTCGCCACAGTTGTAGAAAGACCCTGGTAGAAAACGAGCTTGAGTAGGATTGTTGCCAGCTTGATTTTGTGCAGCTGCAGCTAGGCAAACTCTTGCTGTATGACCTATAAGTCCACAAATTTGGCATTTGCGACACTTCACACTTGCATGATGATGAAGGCTACATTGGTTCCACAAGGGTGCAGTTCCGTTGTATGGCTTCCTAGCAGGGGGGTTGAGCTGGTTGGTTGGGAACAGCTTGATCATTGTGAGCAACCACGGCGAAGTTCTGAGAAGCCTTTCGCTTCTTGGACTTCTTGGAGGACTCAGTCTGCTCATCCTTTGGTTTCGATTCCTCGATCGGTTTCTTATCACCCTTTCGGAAAAGCTTACCTTTCCTGGTCTGAGATTCAGTCAAGGTAGCGGATAACTCAATGGCATGTCTAACTGTAGTGGGGTTACTACGAGTAACAATGTCTTGTACTGAGTCAGGGAGGCCATCAATGTATTTTTCGATTGCCTTATCCAAAGGCGTAACCATGTTCGGGCATAACAGACTCAACTCCTCATAACGGTCCGTGTAGGCTCGATGCTCACCGCTATCTTGCTTAAGATCATCGAATTCCCTTTCCAATGCCCTAATCTCATGACGAGGACAGAATTCCCTCATCATTAGAGCTCGAAGCTCTTCCCATGTTTGAGCCAGTGCCACATCGGCACCCCTATCCCTCATCACACCATTCCACCATGTTAAAGCTCGTTTCTCAAAGACACTAGACACGAATTCAACCTTTCGCTTGTTTGGACACTGAACATGTCTGAAGGTGCTCTCCAGACTCTCGAACCATTGCAAGTGCAGTTGCTCCTTGAGACCCAGAAAACTTTGATGGCTTAGCTGAGTTGAACGTCTTGAAGTTACAGGGAGCATTATTGTTGTGATTGAGGGCTTGGTTAACTTGAGCAATGAGGTTTGGGAGTACAGCAGCCATTTGCTGCGTAATGATAGCTGCTAGTTCTTCATTAGGTATCTGATTGTCGCGTCGTGGAGGCATTCTAAAAGAGGATGTATGGGAGAAAACAAGTGAAATGGTATTGGGTAAGAATAGGATGTTACAATTACCGACCAAAATGGCATGAATGATGGTCATTTGTTCGTACCACGAAACAAACAAATGACACCAAAGGCTGAATCAAAGTAAATAGGCCCTCATAATGTATCACAAAGACATGCTCGCCTATAAGTGGACACTCACCCCAAGAGTTCCCAGGTAAGAGTGATTGGTCCGATACTGCGGATTTGTACGAACACTCTAGCCTTAGACAGAAAACTCAGGGTGCAGGCACCCACCCTTCCAGTTTGCACGTGTTCACATTATTTAGACCCAAAATTTGACGGGATTTTGAAAACTTTGAAGGTTCAAAACCTTATAATAAATCATCCTAGAACAGATGATTAGTTTTCAAAGCAGATTCGAAATTTGTGTTCTTGTTGTGGTTATTAGTAATGCTTTGACAACTTAAGGATAAGTGACGATATTGTTTTAAGATCTAAACACAAGATCCTTGTGTTAGGGTCCTAGGAAGGTTATAGACTAGGTCAAAGCATTACTAATAACCTAATTTCCTATAACCATGAGCTCTGATACCAACTTTTCTGTCACACCCCGACCACGTAAAACAACAAATCGTGGCGGAAACGTTGGGGAGTATTGTAACAGAATCATTGTTTCATAACACATGGATTGAAGTTCTGTTTTATTGAATTAAATGTATTACATTACACTGAAACTAGAATCAAAACATGAACAAATAGACTTTTATTGTTATTAAGTCACTAAGGCCTTGTCCATTCCTATGTGAGCATGCATCAATATCATCATCAAATATCACCAACTATGGTACCTGAAACACATGTGAAAATACGTCAGCATAAAAATGTCGGCGGGTACATAGGTTTTATGTGAATGTCAGATTCATGGATCATTTACATGTTGCAATACCTGATTTAAAAACCTTATTTTGAAAAGTATATAGTGTTGCAACATAATTAACCAACTCAAATCGAGTTGATTATGGTTTATAAAATCTCGCAACCATGATTCTTAACCCAAAACATTTGTTTAAGTAAACCCAAATCGTGAATTGTTTTTGTAATAAAATGTCACACCCCCAAAATCTACCCGCGGAGTACCACCGCTTGGAGGCGTGACATGACCAGGATCAAGCCACCAATCATATTGAACATGTAATTAATAAGTAAAAGTAAATGTCATTCAACCACCAATATGAAAGGTGTTCAGAATATAAGTATGTTATCACTGTTTAGCGGAAGCGTATAAATAAAACCCAACATAATAAAGTACGAAATGTCATAAAGTGTTTTAAAGAAACATTCACGATCCGTGCCCACAACGACCTGCTCCTCCTTGTGCAAGCTCCATATGTACCTAAGGTCCTGCAAGGCATGCAGCAGAGAGTCAACAACTAGTTGAGCGAGTTCACAGTTAATAGTTCAGTAATAGTAATGGTATAGTAAGCATTGCGTTCGTTCATTAAGTCATCTATCGTATTAGTTCGTATCGCAGCCCTCTAGGCATGTATGCGAAGATTAGGGAAAATTCTCAAGTATTCTAGACTATGTATATTTGTATCGCGGCCACCCTGGCATGTGTGCGAAGTTTTAGTATATAGTTCGCGGCCTTTCCAAGGCATGTGTGCGAAGATCAGTCATAATATCGCGGCCAACCCCTGGCGTGTGTGCGAAGATCAGTTCAATTAGTATACTAGTCTAGTCGTATCTCATCATTACCCTTCCTCACCCTGAGGACCATATCATTAAATTCTATCATCTGAGTAAGTACGAATAAATAATCCAAAACCCATTCCCACCCTGGGAACCCCATGCCTTGGCTGTGTGAACTCACCTTGGTTTGCTCGGTATGCTAAGTATGTGCTCACAGTTTATCAATCAAGTCCTAGAGTACACGTGTGTACATGATCAGTTTATATCCAAATTGTTCACGTATAGGTATAATCACAGAAGTACTAAACATGTATTCAATATCACACAAGTCATGCATATCACTTAACAGCAGTTAATCTATCCAGTTAACTTCTAACAGAGTTAAGTCAGGTTACTGTGCAAAGTATTCAAGTCGGCGAAACACAGGTTAGCGAAACATGTTCTGTTTCGTCAACCACCCTTTGGCGAAACCCTATCCTGTTTCGTCAATTGCCCTTTGGCGAAACACAACCTTCTATTTCGCCGAGAATCCCGTTTCGTGAACCCAATTCAGTTACGTCAATCAATAGTTACAGATTGCAGGAAACCCTAATGATCATGATCAGCCGTTACCACATCAACTAGCAATCATACAGAAATCGATTAACATACAATCATCATCTAATAGAATCATTATACAGAAGTACACAATAATCATTGAGTCGGAAACACGGTTTCCCCTACTTAGCCTACCACCGACAAGAACCTCAAGCCCGATCACATACAATTACAGTATTGGATTCAGCATCATTCATTTATTCATTACATCGGTCAATTGAGTTTAACAATAACATACATCATGCTTAACCTTAATCGATTCATCAAGATCATAATCATTCACTGTTAATCATAATAAGAACATACCAAGAAATCATGATAGTTATCTAGTCATATCCTTTCCAGAAATTAAACAAACACAACATGTAACAATAATCAAAGCATCAATTAAACCGGTTAAACAAGCACACAACTAACCGAGGTAGATGGTACGAGGGTTTGATCGTTCACGAGGGCTTGGGGGTACACAAGGCTGCCGTCACACTTGGGAGAGTTCTAGGTTTTCTGTTTGTTCGGAAGGTGTGATACTGAATGTGATTCACGTTTTAAAACTCAACTTAACGTGTTGGGCCCTAATTGGGCTTTCGGCGAAACTGGGCCGGCGGAACATATATGTTTCGTCGAGAAACACTTGGCGAAACAAAAGCCAGTTTCGTCGAGAGGATGCATGGCGAATCACATTTGATTCGTCGGGTCCTTAATGGGCTTTAGGTCCGTAATGATTTAATCAGTTAAGTTCTCATGCCACAAACAAACACATAACCATACAAACGCGATAACACATACTCATGCAAACACAATGCACTTTATCTTATTATAGCGGGTTTCAGTTATAAGTCAAATAAACAAACGACTAACAGTCACAATCAACAATCAAAGTCAACATGCATTCAATGCAAAAGTGAGAATCGGAAACTCGAGTTGTCACATTATCCCCAACTTGAAAGAAATTTCGTCCCGAAATTTAGCATGCGATTACTGAGGAAGCTAGGTAAGTTGTATCGTTCACTGGTTTTCCTGGGGTGTCACATTATCCACCCGTTGATTTGGAATTTCATCCCGAAATTCTGCAGTAGTAGCTTCAGCCTCAGTAGTGGTTGCATTGGTTCCGAATAACTGGGGATACTTGAGTTTCATTTGATCTTCACGCTCCCAGGTGAACTCTGGGCCGCGACGGGAGTTCCAACGAACGCGAACAAGAGGGATTCTCGTGTTCTTGAGGACCTTAACATCCTGGTCCTTGATTTCAACAGGTTCCTCGACGAACTGCAACCACTCGTCGATAGTGAGCTCCTTCAAGGGAACTATGAGGGTCTCATCTGACAGGCACTTCTTCAGATTCGACACGTGAAAGACATTGTGAACTGCACCGAGTTCAGCTGGTAAGTTTAGCTTGTATGCCACTTTGCCAATCTTCTCAATGATCTCGAACGGTCCGACGTACCGCGGATTTAGTTTGCCTCGCTTGCCAAAGCGAACCACACCCTTCCAGGGTGAAACTTTAAGAAAAACCCAGTCCCCGACCTGAAATTCCAACGGTTTCCTACGCTTATCCGTGTAGCTTTTCTGACGGTCGCGAGCTGCCGCCATGCGTTGTCGTATCTGCGCAATCTTTTCCGTGGCATCCACTACAATCTCTGGACCCGTGATCTGACTATCCCCCACCTCTGCCCAACAGAGAGGTGACCGGCATTTACGCCCGTACAATGCCTCGAATGGAGCGACTTGTATGCTGGTGTGATAACTGTTATTGTATGAGAACTCCACCAAAGGGAGATGCTTTTCCCAGCTGTTGCCGAAGTCGATAACGCATGCCCGAAGCATGTCTTCGAGACTCTGGATCGTTCGCTCAGACTGCCCATCCGTCTGAGGATGATATGCTGTGCTCATGTCTAACCGTGAGCCAAAAGAATTGTGCATCGCTTGCCATAGCTCTGACGTGAATCGTGCATCCCTATCCGAAATGATGGAGGTGGGCACCCCGTGCCTTGAAACAACTTCTTTAAGATAAACGTCTGCGAGAGTGGAGAACTTATCCGTTTCCTTAATAGCCAGGAAGTGTGCAGACTTGGTGAGTCGATCCACGATCACCCATATAGTATCATTCCCCCGTTGAGATCTGGGTAGGCCTGTAACAAAATCCATGGAAATTTCTTCCCATTTCCAATGCGGTATCTTGGGTTGCTGAAGTAGGCCCGCTGGTTTCTGATACTCCACTTTGACTTTTGCACATGTCAAACACTTGCCGACGTAAGTCGCGATGTGGGCTTTCATGCTAGGCCACCAGTATGTTGTTTTGAGATCGTGGTACATTTTATCCGACCCTGGATGTACCGAGTAGCGAGACTTGTGTGCTTCATCCATCACAAGTTCCCGTAATCCGCCATATAGTGGGACCCAAATACGCCCTGTTACATAGTAGGCGCCGTCTTCCTTTTGTTCCATTCGTTGCCTTGAGCCACGTAAGGCTTCAGCCTTGACGTTTTCGGGTTTCAATGCTTCTATCTGAGCAGTTCGTATCTGTGCAGGAAGACTGGACTGAATAGTAAGCTGCAAAGCTCGTACGCGTCTAGGTGTAGTATCTTTCCGACTGAGGGCATCAGCCACAACATTGGCTTTGCCTGGATGGTACTTGATGGCGCATTCGTAATCGTTCAGAAGTTCGACCCATCTTCGTTGACGCATGTTCAAATCCTTTTGCTTAAGGATATGCTCGAGACTCCTGTGATCGGTGTAAATTGTGCACTTGGTACCGTACAGGTAGTGTCGCCATATCTTAAGTGCGAAAACAACAGCTCCCAGCTCTAAATCGTGCGTCGTGTAGTTCCGTTCATGAACCTTGAGTTGCCGCGAAGCGTAGGCAATAACTTTATCCCGTTGCATCAATACACACCCAAGCCCCTGTATCGATGCGTCACAGTAGACCACAAAATCATCCGTGCCCTCTGGCAATGAGAGAATAGGTGCGCTGCAAAGCCTATCCTTCAGATACTGGAAAGCGGTTTCCTGGGAATCTCCCCAACGGTAAGTGACACCTTTCTGTGTCAGTAGTGTAAGCGGCTGTGCGATCTTCGAGAAGTCTTTGATGAATTGTCTGTAATAACCCGCCAAACCCAAGAATTGGCGTATTTCCGTTGGTGTACGCGGTGCAGGCCAGTTCCTGATCGAATCTACCTTGGATGGATCAACATGAATCCCATCCTTGTTTACCACATGGCCTAGAAAGTGGACTTCACGAAGCCAGAAGTCGCATTTTGAAAACTTGGCGTACAACTGTTCCTTTCGTAGCAGTTCCAAGATCAATCGTAAATGCTGCTCGTGTTCCTCCTGACTCTTGGAGTAAATCAGAATGTCGTCGATGAAGACAATAACGAACTTGTCTAGATACGGCTTGCACACCCTGTTCATCAAATCCATAAATACAGCAGGCGCGTTCGTTAACCCGAATGGCCTAACAAGAAACTCGTAGTGACCGTAGCGAGTTCTGAATGCGGTTTTGGAGACGTCCTCATCCCGGACTCTCAGCTGATGATACCCTGACCTCAAGTCTATCTTGGAGTAGTAACTCGACCCTTGCAGCTGGTCGAACAAGTCGTCTATACGTGGACGAGGATAACGGTTCTTCACCGTTACCTTGTTGAGTTCCCGGTAGCCTATGCACATCCTGAAAGTACCGTCCTTCTTTTTCACGAATAACACTGGAGCTCCCCAAGGCGAAGAGCTTGGACGAATGAAGCCCCTTTCCAAGAGCTCTTGTAGTTGCTTTGACAGTTCATCCAGTTCAGTTGGAGCCAAACGATACGGTGCGCGGGCTATTGGTGCTGCTCCAGGAGCTAACTCAATCTGGAATTCGACCTGGCGATGAGGCGGTAGCCCAGGTAAATCTTCAGGAAACACCTGAGGAAAGTCGCGTACTACTAGAATATCCTCCAACTTCTTTTCTTTCGCTGATGCATCAGTAACAAGTGCCAAAATGACAGTGTGCCCCTTTCGTAAACATTTCTGAGCCCTCAAGAAAGAGATGATGCTAACCACAGCACCACTCTTGTCGCCTTGAACTTCGAGAGGTTCCTTGCCAGAACGAGGAATGCGAGCTATCTTTTCCTTGCATAAAATTTCTGCGTGATGTTGGGATAACCAATCCATACCGATAACGATGTCGAAACTACCCAAAACTATGGGTATAAGATCAATCGAGAAGGTCTGACCAGCTAAAACGATGCTACAACCCTTGACTACATGTGCGGCTTCTACACTTTTACCATTTGCTAACTCTACGACATGTTTGGTGTTTAGGGGTGTTGGTGTACGTTTTAACATTTTACTCACTTTTAACGATATATAACTTGTATCCGCACCCGAATCAAATAAGACAGTAACATAAATATCGTCGAGAAGGAACTTACCCATAACCACATTGGGATCATTCATTTCGTCGCCCCGACCCAGCACGAAGGCACGACCCCGAGCTTCGTTGCCATTGTTGTTGTTGTTTCCCCCGTTGTTGTTGTTCCCGTTGCCCTGGTTGTTGTTGTTGTTGCGATTCTGGTTCTGGTTCAATTGAGGGCAATCACGTTTGAAATGACCTTCTGCCCCACACTGGAAACACCCCCGATTTCCACGCTGTGGCTGCGGCTGTTGGTTCTGTGGAGCTGGTAGTTGTAGTTGCTGGTTCTAATTCGCAGGTCGCGCACTCCTGCAGTCTTTAGCTTCATGCCCTAACTTGAGGCATCTTTGACAATGTTCCTTGCGACACCGTCCACTGTGGTGTCTGTTGCACTTATTACATAGTGGGTGAATTCCCCGATATCCACCCTACCCCTGATTGCCTGAAGAGTGCTGACTGGGACTCTGATAACTGTCAGTCTTTCGCTGTTGAACCTGTGACTGAACTGAAGCTGATCCCTTGCTGGAATCCCCATCCCATTTTCTTTTGTTGTCACTGGGAGTAGCAGAAGTAGTAACAGCAGTAGTGGTAGCACTGGTGCGTTTTGGCAGCTTGTTCTGTTCTACTGCCTGATCCGTAATACGATGAGCAAGGCGCTGAATAGCTTGGATGTTGTCAAGATTAGCCGATGTCACATGGCTCTGGATTTCTGGCGCTAACCCCTTGAGATACAACTCAATGCGCTTGATTGGAGGGTCCACCATCGTTGGACACAGCACGGCCAGCTCGTTTGACCTTTTGGTATAAGCTTCAATCTCTGACCCAGTCATTTTCAAATGGTAAAACTCATCTTCCAACTTGTGGATGTCTTCCCGTGTGCAGTATTCACGTTTAATCAGCTCCTTGAAATTGTTCCAAGGGGTGGCGTTAGCAGCTGCCAACCCTAGGATCTGTACTTGCGCGTTCCACCAAGTTAACGCGATTCCTTCCAAAGTACCAGTGGCGTACTTGACCCTGCGAGCCTCAGGGCATTCACACATCTCGAATACCGACTCGAGCTTCTCAAACCAATGGAGTAGTCCCACTGCTCCTTCCGTGCCACTGAATGTGCTTGGACGACAGTCCATGAAGTTCTTGAATGTGCAGACAGGTTGTGGAGCGTTTTGACCTATTGTGCATAGAATAGGACAATATTAAATACAAAGATTGATTTAGGAATGTAGGATTCAAAGATCCTAATGTGTATCCCATCCGCAGGGTATACTACCTGCTTGTGCAGCTGCAAGTGCCGCAGCTACTCGTTCATTGATAACTGCCGTCAACTGAGCTTGAGTCATGTTCACACGTCCAGACATGATCTTCATAGTAAAAGTAGAATAAGTGAGAAAGGTTCGCGAGTAGTGCGATGACAGAAGAGTGTAAGCACATAGGTATTCTCATGTAATGACGTATAGTAGGCAATGTAATCTAAGCATACTACGAGCAAAGTTCTATATAGTTCTAGCAAGTAGGTAATAAACGTAAACCTTATTACCTAGGATGTTGAGTCTTGCACGTGGAGCGAAGCGTCGTTGTGGATCGTTGAGAGCACTGTTCTGGTTATAGTCTGGTTTTAATAAAAACGTTTTCCCATATTAAAACCAAGTTCTCTATAACCAATGGCTCTGATACTAATCTGTCACACCCCCAAAATCCACCCGCGGAGTACCACCGCTTGGAGGCGTGACATGACCAGGATCAAGCCACCAATCATATTGAACATGTAATTAATAAGTAAAAGTAAATGTCATTCAACCACCAATATGAAAGGTGTTCAGAATATAAGTATGTTATCACTGTTTAGCGGAAGCGTATAAATAAAACCCAACATAATAAAGTACGAAATGTCATAAAGTGTTTTAACGAAACATTCACGATCCGTGCCCACAACGACCTGCTCCTCCTTGTGCAAGCTCCATATGTACCTAAGGTCCTGTAAGGCATGCAGCAGAGAGTCAACAACTAGTTGAGCGAGTTCACAGTTAATAGTTCAGTAATAGTAATGGTATAGTAAGCATTGCGTTCGTTCATTAAGTCATCTATCGTATTAGTTCGTATCGCAGCCCTCTAGGCATGTATGCGAAGATTAGAGAAAATTCTCAAGTATTCTAGACTATGTATATTTGTATCGCGGCCACCCTGGCATGTGTGCGAAGTTTTAGTATATAGTTCGCGGCCTTTCCAAGGCATGTGTGCGAAGATCAGTCATAATATCGCGGCCAACCCCTGGCGTGTGTGCGAAGATCAGTTCAATTAGTATACTAGTCTAGTCGTATCTCATCATTACCCTTCCTCGCCCTGAGGACCATATCATTAAATTCTATCATCTGAGTAAGTATGAATAAATAATCCAAAACCCATTCCCACCCTGGGAACCCCATGCCTTGGCTGTGTGAACTCACCTTGGTTTGCTCGGTATGCTAAGTATGTGCTCACAGTTTATCAATCAAGTCTTAGAGTATGCATGTGTACATGATCAGTTTATATCCAAATTGTTCACGTATAGGTATAATCACAGAAATACTAAACATGTATTCAATATCACACAAGTCATGCATATCACTTAACAACAGTTAATCTATCCAGTTAACTTCTAACAGAGTTAAGTCAGGTTACTGTGCAAAGTATTCAAGTCGGCGAAACACAGGTTGGCGAAACATGTTCTGTTTCGTCAACCACCCTTTGGCGAAACCCTATCCTGTTTCGTCAATTGCCCTTTGGCGAAACACAACCTTCTGTTTCGCCGAGAATCCCGTTTCGTGAACCCAATTCAGTTACGTCAATCAACAGTTACAGATTGCAGGAAACCCTAATGATCATGATCAGCCGTTACCACATCAACTAGAAATCATACAGAAATCGACTAACATACAATCATCATCTAATAGAATCATTATACAGAAGTACACAATAATCATTGAGTCGGAAACACGGTTTCCCCTACTTAGCCTACCACCGACAAGAACCTCAAGCCCGATCACATACAATTACAGTATTGGATTCAGCATCATTCATTTATTCATTACATCGGTCAATTGAGTTTAACAATAACATACATCATGCTTAACCTTAATCGATTCATCAAGATCATAATCATTCACTGTTAATCATAATAAGAACATACCAAGAAATCATGATAGTTATCTAGTCATATCCTTTCCAGAAATTAAACAAACACAACATGTAACAATAATTAAAGTGTCACACCCCCAAAATCCACCTGCGGAGTATCACCGCTTGGGAGCGTGACTGACCAGGATCAAGCCACCAATCATATAGAACAATATATAGTAAAAGTAATTGCCATTAAACCAAACCAAATCCATATGAAAGGTGTTCCAAAACATAAGTAAGTTATCATTGTTTAGCGGAAGCGTATAAATAAAACCCATCATAATAAAGTATCAAATGTCATAAAGTGTTTAACAAACGATCATGATCCAAGCCCACAACGACCAGCTCCTCCCTGTGCAAGCTCCATGTACCTAACGACCTGCAAGGCATGTAACAGAGGATCAACAACTAGTTGAACGAGTTCACAGATAGTAAATGCGTAATAGTAAGTTCATGAGTATCAGGTGGCTCTACTGGGCCGATATTGATTTCTATTGGTGGGGGCTTCCCATGTTATTTATCCACTAGACTATGCGTAACCGTAAGTGTTCTTCACAACCGAGAACAGTAGTGCGTATGGGGTTTACGTAGGTTTTACGTAAGTATCCTTCACAACCGAGGATAGGAGTACGCGGGGGTTTACGTAGGTTTTACGTAAGTGCCTGACACAACCGAGGCAGTAGTGAGTATAATAAGTTCACGTAGGTTTTACGTCAGTATCCTTCACAACCGAGGATAGCGAGTGGCATAAGTATACGTAGGTTTTACGTATGTGTCCTGCACAACCGAGGACGATGGTATGGTAGTCTAGTAGTAGTGTATGTACGAATCTCGTCAATCACATTCCTTTAATCCCATTCCCAAGCCCTTGGGAATCCCATGCCTTAGTAAGGGTGTGAACTCACCTTGGCTTGCTCGGTATGTTAATTACTCGTTTCCAATAAATCCAGTCAAAGCCTAGTATATGTGCGTACACAATCAGTTCGTGTTTGCATTGTTTTCGCATAAGTTAAAGTCATAGAGTGCATGCAAGGTAACGATCACATAACAGCTATACACTTATCCATATCCACAGTTAACATATATGCTCCTTAGTCATGGTTAACAGTTAAGTGTATGTATCAAAATCAATTCATAATTGATGTCATCAACAGGCAAGAATTTACATATACTAATTCCTTATCGCACTTTGCATGCATGCCATATCGATACATAACAGTGAAGGGTACCATGTGTAAGAATCCAAGTCATAATACTTGATCATCACTAAACATTAATAATAACATATATCATCATATAGTCATCCCATGTCATGCTTGCAAATTTACACAAATATTATAACTACTGTTCCATATAAGCTTCATGTCCAAAAGAAGTCGGACTTTATCACATCACAAAAAGTCGGATTCTATTCCTTAACATTCAACAAAGTTCGGACAAGGGCAAGGGAGGGTGAAACTCGGACCAAGGGGGGTTTGGGATTGAAAGTCGGACATGGGGGGGGAGAGACTAAAGCTCGGACCCCTTGATCACCAGCCAAAACTCGGACACCCTCTTCCCCCTTAGAACTTCGGACCACACACTAGTAAAGGTCGGACCTTGTAATGCATTTAAAAGAATTCGGACCATGGGTCTTGCAAAGAAAGTCGGACCAGAGGAAGAACAAGCATATCCCTCGGACCAAGTGTGGGTGTCAAACTCGGACCACATTCATGTCCCCTAATAAACTCGGTTAGCACTTGTATAATAAAAACTCGGACCCTTGCTATTTGTTTAAAACTCGGACGTTTGTTAATCATTATAAAAAGTCGGACACCATACATCCAATAAAGGTCGGGCTTACATATTCATTGGTAACACTCAGGCAAGCATGTGATATAAACATAAGTCGGACCTTAGGGTTCTTATAACAAACAAACTCAGACAATGTTCATGCAATAAAGGTCGGACAACACGTGATTATCAAATAATTCGGACAAGTTATTAAGTATAATACTCGGACTTTATTCATGAATCAAAACTCAGACCATCACAATCACAATTGTAACAGTTACACACATACATTCAATCAGTTACGTTCTCATTTTCTACGATCTGGAACCCTAAATTCCATTGCATTGCAAACATCAATTCAACATCCAACCATCCTATCATTCACAGGCAATCGATTAAACAACCATTCAATATCATTATCATCATAATCCGAATCAAATCAAGAATCGCAGAGTATTATATGAAGAACTAGGGTTTTTATGAGCACTTAATCAAGAATCAAGAATTGATAAAAATCAAGAAATCAATTAGGGTTTACAAGTACTACAATGATCAATAAACAATTACCTTGATTGATTCTAGAGAAAATGCGGAATCGAAAGTGATGAATGCCTTGTGCCAATGATGGTGGTGATGATGATTGCTAGAGGATTAGAGAATTGCAAGTACGTGTTTTGTTTTGTGTGCAAATGATTAGTGAAAAGGGATTAGGGTTAAGTATCTCTAGGATTTCACTAATTGCCCTCTACCTCCCTAAGTATCATATTTTACACATGTACACCATCTCATAACCATTTCTTAGTTTCACCACCAAGTTCATATATTTACCAAGTCTTTCACAATTAACAAACAACCATGCACAATCACACAATACGATTCATTGCATCAAAACGTATATAATTCCATAGCAATTAATTGTGCAAATAATCAACTAAACAATACAAGAACGTGCAATAAATGCGAAATAGAAATCTTGAAAATTCGAGTTGTCACATTATCCCCAACTTAAAAGAAATTTCGTCCCGAAATTTAGCATGCGGTTACTGAGGAAGCTAGGTAAGCTGTATCGTTCACTGGTTTTCCTGGGGTGTCACATCATCCCCCCGTTGATTTGGAATTTCGTCCCGAAATTCAGTAGTAGTAGCTTCAGCCTCAGTAGTGGTTGCATTGGTTTCGAATAATTGGGGGTACTTTTCTTTCATTTGGTCTTCGCGTTCCCAGGTGTACTCTGGGCCACGTCGGGAGTTCCAACGAACTCGAACAAGAGGGATTCTCTTGTGTTTGAGGATCTTAACATCCCGGTCCGTGATTTCAACTGGTTCCTCGACGAACTGCAACCGCTCGTCGATAGTGAGTTCCTTAAAAGGAACTATGAGGGTCTCATCTGACAGGCACTTCTTCAGATTCGACACGTGGAATACGTTGTGAACTGCACCGAGTTTAGCTGGTAGGTTTAGCTTGTAGGCCACTTTGCCTATTTTCTCAATGATCTCGAACGGTCCGACATACCGCGGATTTAGTTTGCCCCGTTTGCCAAAACGAACCACACCCTTCCAGGGTGAGACTTTTAGTAAAACCCGGTCCTCGACCTGAAATTCCAACGGTTTCCTACGCTTATCCGCGTATGCTTTCTGACGGTCGCGTGCTGCCGCCATGCGTTGTCGTATTTGTGCAATCTTTTCCGTGGCGTCCACTACAATCTCTGGACCCGTGATCTGACTATCCCCCACCTCTGCCCAACAGAGAGGTGACCGGCATTTATGTCCGTACAATGCCTCGAATGGAGCGGCTTGTATGCTGGTGTGCTAACTGTTATTGTATGAGAACTCCACCAAAGGGAGATGCTTTTCCCAGTCGTTGCCGAAATCAATGACACATGCCCGAAGCATGTCTTCAAGAGTCTGGATCGTTCGCTCAGACTGCCCATCCGTCTGAGGATGATACGCTGTGCTCATGTCTAACCTTGAGCCAAAAGATTTGTGCATCGCTTGCCATAGTTCTGACGTGAATCGTGCATCCCGATCCGAAATGATAGAGGTTGGCACTCCGTGCCTCGAAACAACTTCTTTCAAGTAGACGTCTGCTAGAGTGGAGAACTTATCCGTTTCCTTTATAGCCAGGAAGTGTGCAGACTTGGTGAGTCGATCCACGATCACCCATATGGTGTCATTCCCACGCTGAGATCTAGGCAGGCCAGTAACAAAATCCATGGAAATCTCTTCCCATTTCCACTGTGGTATCCTGGGTTGTTGAAGTAGGCCCGCTGGTTTCTGATACTCCACTTTGACCCTTGCACATGTCAAACACTTGCCGACGTAAGTAGCGATGTGGGCTTTCATGCTAGGCCACCAATATGTTGTTTTGAGATCGTGGTACATCTTATCCGACCCTGGATGTACCGAGTAGCGGGACTTGTGAGCTTCATCCATTACCAGCTCGCGTAAACCGCCAAAAAGTGGGACCCAAATACGCCCCGTTACATAGTAGGCGCCGTCTTCCTTTTGTTCCATTCGTTGCCTTGAGCCGCGCAAGGCTTCAGCTCTGACGTTTTCAGGCTTTAATGCTTCCATCTGAGCAGTTCGTATCTGTGCGGGAAGACTGGACTGAATAGTGAGCTGCAAGGCTCGTACGCGTCTAGGTAGAGTGTCTTTCCGGCTGAGAGAATCAGCCACAACATTGGCCTTGCCTGGATGGTACTTGATGGCGCATTCGTAATCATTAAGTAACTCGACCCATCGTCGTTGACGCATATTCAATTCCTTCTGCTTGAAGATATGCTCGAGACTCCTGTGATCGGTGTAAATAGTGCACTTGGTACCGTACAGGTAGTGTCGCCATATCTTGAGCGCGAAAACAACAGCTCCCAGCTCTAAATCGTGCGTCGTGTAGTTCCGTTCATGAACCTTGAGTTGACGAGAAGCGTAGGCAATAACTTTATCCCGCTGCATCAATACACAACCAAGCCCCTGTATCGATGCGTCACAATAGACCACAAAATCATCCGTGCCCTCTGGCAATGAGAGAATAGGTGCGCTGCAAAGCCTATCCTTTAAGTACTGAAAAGCCGTTTCTTGTGTATTACCCCAACGATAGGTGACACCTTTCTGTGTCAACATAGTAAGCGGCTGTGCGATCTTGGAGAAGTCTTTAATAAATCGTCTGTAATACCCTGCCAAACCCAAGAATTGGCGTATTTCCGTTGGTGTACGCGGTGCAGGCCAGTTCCTGATCGAATCTACCTTGGATGGATCGACATGAATCCCATCCCTGTTCACCACATGGCCTAAGAAGTGGACTTCACGAAGCCAGAAGTCGCATTTTGAAAACTTGGCGTACAGTTGTTCCTTTCGAAGAAGTTCCAAGATAAGACGTAAGTGCTGCTCGTGCTCCTCCTGACTTTTGGAGTAGATCAGAATATCGTCGATGAAGACAATGACGAACTTGTCAAGATAAGGTTTGCACACCCTGTTCATAAGATCCATGAAGACTGCAGGCGCGTTCGTAAGCCCGAATGGCATGACCAGAAACTCGTAATGGCCGTAGCGAGTTCTGAATGCTGTCTTGGAGACGTCCTCATCCCGGACTCTCAGCTGATGATACCCTGACCTTAGATCAATCTTGGAATAGTAACTCGACCCTTGCAACTGGTCGAATAAGTCGTCAATACGCGGAAGAGGATAATGGTTCTTCACGGTGACCTTGTTCAGTTCGCGGTAGTCTATACACATCCTGAAAGTGCCATCCTTCTGTTTCACGAATAGTACTGGAGCTCCCCAAGGCGAAGAGCTTGGACGAATGAAACCCTTATCCAAGAGCTCTTGTAGTTGCTTAGACAGTTCCTCCAGTTCAGTTGGGGCTAAACGATACGGTGCGCGGGCTATTGGTGCTGCTCCTGGAGCTAGTTCAACTTGAAACTCGACCTGGCGATGAGGCGGTAGACCAGGTAAATCTTCAGGAAACACCTGAGGAAATTCGCGTACAACTGGAATATCCTCTATTCTTTTCTCTTTCGAAGCTACATCAGTAACTAGCGCCAAGATAGCCGTATGACCCTTTCGTAAACATTTCTGAGCCTTCAGGAAAGAGATGATGCCAACCACTGCACCACTCTTGTCGCCTTGAACTTCGAGAGGTTCCTTATCCGAACGAGGAATACGAATGATCTTCTCCTTACATAGAATCTCTTCCTGCTGCCTAGATAACCAATCCATGCCGATGACGATGTCGAAACTACCCAGAACTATAGGAATAAGGTCGATGGAAAAAGTCTGACCCGCTAGAACGATGTTACAACCCTTGACTACATGCGTGGCTTCTACGCTTTTACCATTTGCTAGTTCTACGACATGTTTGGTGTTTAGGGGTGTTGGTGTACGTTTTAACAATTTACTCATTTTCAAAGACATATAACTCGTATCCGCACCCGAATCAAACAAAACAGTAACATAAATATCGTTGAGAAGAAACTTACCCATAACTACGTTGGGATCATTTCTGGCATCACCCTGCCCCAACACAAACGCACGACCCCTTGCTTCATTACCGTTGTTCCCACCGTTGTTGTTGTTGTTGTTGCCATTCCCCTGATTGTTGTTATGGTTGTTGTTGTTCTGGTTCCTGTTCAGCTGAGGGCAGTGCCTTTTGAAGTGACCCTCTGCACCGCATTGAAAACACCCTTTGTTGCCCTGTTGTTGATTCTGCTGTGCTGGTGGCTGCTGCTGAGTCTGATTCGCAGGTCGAGGGCTTCTACAATCTTTGGCCTCATGACCCATCTTGAGGCCTCTTTGGCAGCGACCCTTGTTACACTGGCCACTGTGGTGTCTGTTGCAGGTGTTACACTTTGGAAGGTTCCCTCGATATCCACCCTGCCTGTGGCTACCTGAAGAGTGCTGACCGGGACTCTGATAACTGTCTGTCTTTCGCTGCTGAACCTGTGACTGCACTGAAGCTGATCCCTTGCTAGAATCCCCATCCCATTTTCTCTTATTGTCACTGGGAGTAGCAAGTGTAGTAGAAGCAGTAGCGGTAGCGGTAGCGCTGATATGTTTAGGCAATTTGTTCTGATCCACTGCCTGATCTGTGATACGATGAGCGAGGCGTTGAATAGCCTGGATGTTGTCAAGGTTAGCCGATGTCACATGGCTCTGAATCTCTGGTGCTAATCCCTTGAGGTACAACTCGATGCGCTTGTATGGAGGGTCCACCATAGTTGGACACAGCACGGCCAGCTCGTTTGACCGTTTAGTATTTCTGACCCAGTCATTTTCAAATGATAAAGCTCGTCTTCCAGCTTATGAATGTCTTCCCGTGTGCAGTATTCCCTCTTGATCAGTTCCTTGAAATCATTCCAGGGTGTGGCGTTAGCAGCTGCCAACCCTAAGATCTGAACTTGGGCATTCCACCAAGTTAGTGCTATTCCTTCCAATGTACCAGTGGCATATTTCACCCTGCGAGCCTCAGGGCATTCACACATCTCGAACACAGACTCGAGCTTTTCGAACCAGTGGAGGAGTCCAACCGCTCCCTCCGTACCACTAAATGTGCTAGGACGACAATCCATAAAGTTCTTGAAAGTGCAGACGGGCTGCTGAGCGTGTTGACCTATTGTGTACGAATAGGACAAGGTTAAACACAAGAGTTAATGTAGGATCTAAAGATCCTAGTGTGAGTCTAAACTGCAGGGTATACTACCTGCTTGAGCAGCTGCAAGTGCCGCAGCAACTTGAGCTTGAACGAGAGCCTCTAGCTGGGCTTGAGTCATGTTAATTCGTCCAGACATGATCTTCATAGCAAATGCAACATGAGTTAGAGAGGTTCGCGAATAGTGCGATGACAGAAGAGTGTAAGCACATAGATGTTCTCAAGCAATAACAAGTAGTGAGCAATGTAATCTAGGCATACTACGAGCAAAGTTCTATGCAGTTCTAGCATGTAGGCAATAAACATAAACCTTATTACCTAGGATGTTGAGTCTTGCACGTGGAGCGAAGCGTCGTTGTGGATCGTTGAGAGCACTGTTCGGGTTATAGTCTGGTTTTAATAAAAACGTTTTCCCATATTAAAACCAAGTTCTCTATAACCAATGGCTCTGATACCAATCTGTCACACCCCCAAAATCCACCTGCGGAGTATCACCGCTTGGGAGCGTGACTGACCAGGATCAAGCCACCAATCATATAGAACAATATATAGTAAAAGTAATTGCCATTAAACCAAAACAAATCCATATGAAAGGTGTTCCAAAACATAAGTAAGTTATCATTGTTTAGCGGAAGCGTATAAATAAAACCCATCATAATAAAGTATCAAATGTCATAAAGTGTTTAACAAACGATCATGATCCAAGCCCACAACGACCAGCTCCTCCCTGTGCAAGCTCCATGTACCTAACGACCTGCAAGGCATGTAACAGAGGATCAACAACTAGTTGAGCAAGTTTACAGATAGTAAATGCGTAATAGTAAGTTCATGAGTATCAGGTGGCTCTACTGGGCCGATATTGATTTCTATTGGTGGGGGCTTCCCATGTTATTTATCCACTAGACTATGCGTAACCATAAGTGTTCTTCACAACCGAGAACAGTAGTGCGTATGGGGTTTACGTAGGTTTTACGTAAGTATCCTTCACAACTGAGGATAGGAGTACGCGGGGGTTTACGTAGGTTTTACGTAAGTGCCTGACACAACCGAGGCAGTAGTGAGTATAATAAGTTCACGTAGGTTTTACGTGAGTATCCTTCACAACCGAGGATAGCGAGTGGCATAAGTATACGTAGGTTTTACGTATGTGTCCTGCACAACCGAGGACGATGGTATGGTAGTCTAGTAGTAGTGTATGTACGAATCTCGTCAATCACATTCCTTTAATCCCATTCCCAAGCCCTTGGGAATCCCATGCCTTAGTAAGGGTGTGAACTCACCTTGGCTTGCTCGGTATGTTAATTACTCGTTTCCAATAAATTCAGTCAAAGCCTAGTATATGTGCGTACACAATCAGTTCGTATTTGCATTGTTTTCGCATAAGTTAAAGTCATAGAGTGCATGCAAGGTAACGATCACATAACAGCTATACACTTATCCATATCCACAGTTAACATATATGCTCCTTAGTCATGGTTAACAGTTAAGTGTATGTATCAAAATCAATTCATAATTGATGTCATCAACAGGCAAGAATTTACATATACTAATTCCTTATCGCACTTTGCATGTATGCCATATCGATACATAACAGTGAAGGGTACCATGTGTAAGAATCCAAGTCATAATACTTGATCATCACTAAACATTAATAATAACAGATATCATCATATAGTCATCCCATGTCATGCTTGCAAATTTACACAAATATTATAACTACTGTTCCATATAAGCTTCATGTCCAAAAGAAGTCGGACTTTAGCACATCACAAAAAGTCGGATTCTATTCCTTAACATTCAACAAAGTTCGGACAAGGGCAAGGGAGGGTGAAACTCGGACCAAGGGGGTTTTGGGATTGAAAGTCGGACATGGGGGGGAGAGACTAAAGCTCGGACCCCTTGATCACCAGCCAAAACTCGGACACCCTCTTCCCCCTTAGAACTTCGGACCACACACTAGTAAAGGTCGGACCTTGTAATGCATTTAAAAGAATTCGGACCATGGGTCTTGCAAGGAAAGTCGGACCAGAGGAAGAACAAGCATATCCCTCGGACCAAGTGTGGGTGTCAAACTCGGACCACATTCATGTCCCCTAATAAACTCGGTTAGCACTTGTATAATAAAAACTCGGACCCTTGCTATTTGTTTAAAACTCGGACGTTTGTTAATCATTATAAAAAGTCGGACATCATACATCCAATAAAGGTCGGGCTTACATATTCATTGGTAACACTCGGGCAAGCATGTGATATAAACATAAGTCGGACCTTAGGGTTCTTATAACAAACAAACTCAGACAATGTTCATGCAATAAAGGTCGGACAACACGTGATTATCAAATAATTCGGACAAGTTACTAAGTATAATACTCGGACTTTATTCATGAATCAAAACTCAGACCATCACAATCACAATTGTAACAGTTACACACATACATTCAATCAGTTACGTTCTCATTTTCTACGATCTGGAACCCTAAATTCCATTGCATTGCAAACATCAATTTAACATCCAACCATCCTATCATTCACAGGCAATCGATTAAACAACCATTCAATATCATTATCATCATAATCCGAATCAAATCAAGAATCGCAGAGTATTATATGAAGAACTAGGGTTTTTATGAGCACTTAATCAAGAATCAAGAATTGATAAAAATCAAGAAATCAATTAGGGTTTACAAGTACTACAATGATCAATAAACAATTACCTTGATTGATTCTAGAGAAAATGCGGAATCGAAAGTGATGAATGCCTTGTGCCAATGATGGTGGTGATGATGATTGCTAGAGGATTAGAGAATTGCAAGTACGTGTTTTGTTTTGTGTGCAAATGATTAGTGAAAAGGGATTAGGGTTAAGTATCTCTAGGATTTCACTAATTGCCCTCTACCTCCCTAAGTATCATATTTTACACATGTACACCATCTCATAACCATTTCTTAGTTTCACCACCAAGTTCATATATTTACCAAGTCTTTCACAATTAACAAACAACCATGCACAATCACACAATACGATTCATTGCATCAAAACGTATATAATTCCATAGCAATTAATTGTGCAAATAATCAACTAAACAATACAAGAACGTGCAATAAATGCGAAATAGAAATCTTGGAAATTCGAGTTGTCACACAAAGCATCAATTAAACCGGTTAAACAAGCACACAACTAACCGAGGTAGATGGTACGAGGGTTTGATCGTTCACGAGGGCTTGGGGGTACACAAGGCTGCCGTCACACTTGGGAGAGTTCTAGGTTTTCTGTTTGTTCGGAACGTGTGAAACTGAATGTGTTTCACTTTTTAAACTCAACTTAACGTGTTGGGCCCTAACTGGGCTTTCGGCGAAACTGGGCCGGCGGAACATATATGTTTCGTCGAGATACACTTGGCGAAACAAAAGCCAGTTTCGTCGAGAGGATGCATGGCGAATCACATTTGATTCGTCGGGTCCTTAATGGGCTTTAGGTCCGTAATGATTTAATCAGTTAAGTTCTCATGCCACAAACAAACACATAACCATACAAACACGATAACACATACTCATGCAAACACAATGCACTTTATCTTATTACAGCGGGTTTCAGTTATAAGTCAAATAAACAAACGACTAACAGTCACAGTCAACAGTCAAAGTCAACGTGCATTCAATGCAAAAGTGAGAATCGGAAACTCGAGTTGTCACATAAAACTCGAATGGTTTATATTGTTAGAAAAACCTTGTAATATAACCTCGTTTTGATAACCTTTGCCCAAGTGATCTAGATAACGCAACGATATATAATGTGTTAAAAGCACTTATATATAGGAAGTACCAGCGTCGTATCCACCATGCTTTTTTCACATTACACCCGCCCCGTTACCTGATCACTTCCCTAACCCAACGGTTCAAACAATACCAAACGGTTCACATAATCAAACAGTTACAAACGGTTCACATAATCAAACAGTTACTAACGGTTCACATAATCAAACAGTTACTAACGGTTCACATAAATCAAATGGTTCACACAAATCAAACGGTTACAAACGGTTCAAAATGTAAAACAATGTGCTAGCTTGTTAAGTGAACATACATATCAAAACATAATGAAATAATGTACTATATATGTACTAATGAACATAACAAGCATATGATATAAAAACATGAAAAGCATGAAAGTAACATGTAGGCACATGTGTTTCACCCCAAAACATTTTAAAACGGTAAAAGAGGGGACTATGTACTCACTTGAGGATGCGTAGAAGTCTTGACTAACAACCAAGCAAAGCTAGAGGGATCACGAAAATCAAACGGCACCTAATATAGGTAACTATGTTAATAAACAGGACCTAAATCGGAAGATCGGATAGGATGAGGTTGCGTAAACCAAATGAGTGTTGGAACTCATATGATATGGTTTAACAAAGCCTACATACCAAATCAAAACCTAACCAAAGTGCTTTCGACCCGTTACGACCCATTAAGGTAGCTTACGCTACTTTAACGCGCCGTTCGCGTAAAACACGCGTTCGAGATGTCTAACAAGTCCTATGACAAGTATTATATGCCTAAACATGTTTATTTATGTTGTATAATCAGTTAAGTGACAAAAGCTTAAATTACATATGCTTAAAATCTGTGACACCTGTGTCACTTCAACCATCAAACAAATACCAAACCAATGAAATATTGTATTTCATACTTGGGATTTGTATAAATATGTGTATCATTTGCACATATCAATTCTTGTTCGATTTCGGGCTTTAAATCGCTTTCTGGATGGTTATACGCGATCTGATGCGTAAAAATAACCAGTTTAATTCAACAAACACCCCGGAATAGTGAAATAGGCTTAACATACCTTAAATAACCTTTACATAACTTAGAAACAAGTTTTGGAAGGTTTGGTATGCCGAAATCAAGTTTATTCGCTTACAGGGACTAAATTCGACAAACTGCGAAAGTATGCCGACTCATACTGTAACGAACATTCCGGAACTTGATCATAAGTTAAACATACCCTAAATATCCTTTACATAGCTTAGAAATAGGCTTTGAGGGGTTCGGTATGATAAAATAAACTTATTTGATCAATAGAGACTAAAAGCGTCAAAAGTGCATAAGTTTGCATTTTCGCACATATCTTATGTCCTGAATATATCTGGACATCCAAAAATTTATGTAATCATTAAAATATTTTATTTTGGTGATTGGCATGATAAAATTCCATTTGTCGCGTAATTTGGATCGTTTTTGTGTTCATTACGATTTTCGTCGTAATTAACCAAACAACACAATCGTACGACCAAACGAACCGACATCCGAGATGTTTTTGAGTATATTTTAAGTTCCCTATACTTTAATTTTATTTTAGAGTCTTTAAATGGGGTTAACGGGGCTTAAAAGTGCAAAAAGAAATCTAGTTTTACAAGTGCAGGGACCATTTTTGAAATTTCTGGCAGATACATTGAACTTGGTCCACTTTTGAGATTTGATGGTTTTAACCCATGGTTTAGCAATACCATGGGCTAATATTCAATGGTTTTTATAATACCATGGACTCAAAACCATGGGCACATGTGTACGGTTAAGATTAAAGAACGTTATTCGACGAACGATCTTAACGGTTCCATGAAATCTATAAATACCCCTCCATTCTCATTTGCAAAACCCACATTTGAATCTGATTTTGGCCATCTAAGTTGGAGTTCATACTTCATACATGCGGGTAAATCGGATCAAATCTTGCAGGGACCTTCTTTAAGTATTCTTTCGTGCTTTTCTTTCGTTTTAGCGTTAAAGTCAAACTGTGTTTGACCTTCTGCATTGACCAGTTTATGGTCAATGCGAAGTTCGTTTGAACTTCATAACATGAGCATAATCATGATGGTTATAGTCCCTAGTGACTATACCTACTGATTACCACGTTATCTAGGCTCAGTGACGAGTCGTAGTTTCGGCCAAAATGCGTATTCTTGCGTATTTTGTAACCAAACTACTTTTGGGTATCTAGACCCTTTGTCTTGATACCAAACCTGTTTTTAAACTTTGTTAAACGTGTTTAACTCGTCACTTTTAGAATTGTGCTTGTCTAGGGTCGTAAAGGAAAGCGATCTTAAAAATCGCTTATACTTTCGAACCCGACCCATTTGGTCGATCATTAGGATCCGACCAAACACTTTAGGTGACCATAGTTGTATAGGGAATAACCTTCTGAGGTCATACCTTATGGTCACTTCGTTTAAGTAGTTGTATGATAGGTAGTTTATATGTCTTAGGAAAATTACCAAAATGCCCTTTTTACGCGTAAATTCATTTTAAGCATATGTAACATAAATTTTGATATCTAAACTGATTAGGCAACATTATTAGACTTGTTAAGGCATATAATACTTGTCATAAGGCTAGTTAGGCGGTCCGAACGCGTTATACGCGAACGACGCGTTAAAGTGGCGTAAGCCATCGTAACGGGTCATAATGGGTCGTAAGCACTTAGGTTAGGTTTCATTTTAGTATGTAGGCTTTGTTAAACCATATCATATGAGTTCCAATACTCATTTGGTTTACGAAACCTCATACTATCCGATCTTCCGAGTTAGGTCTGGTTATTAATGTAGTTACCTATATTAGGTGTCGTTTGATTTCCGTGACCCCTCTAGCTTTGCTTGGTTGTTGTTCAAGACTTCTAAGCACTCTCAAGTGAGTACATTGACCCCTCTTTTACTGTTTTTCAAACATTTTGGGGTGAAACACATGTGCCTACTTGTTACTTTCGTGCTTTTCATGTTTTCATATCATATACTTGCTATGTTCATTAGTACACTATTAGTACATGATTTCATTATGTTTTTGCTATGTATGTTCATTTAGCACATACTTAGTACATTGTTTACATTACATTTTGCTGCACATGCTCATCCAGCATATGGACACATTGAACTACATTTTGAACCGTTGTAACTACTTGACTATGTGAACCGTTTGTAACCATTGAATTATGTGAACCGTTTGTATCTGTTGATTTACATTTGACACATAAACATTTTTGGCATTGGTTATACATTACATGATTTACAATTTCACATAAACATTTGACATATTATTCAATACATTTGGCAATTGGTTTAAAAATAGACATTTTACATTGGTGGTTTGTTTGGGTAAGTGATTTAAGTAACGAGGCGTGTGTAATATGATACAAGCATGGTGGATACGCTGGTTTGTATGATATTACATATCGCAGCGTTGTTTAAATCATTTCAATTTAGACATATAACATATTTTTTCACAAGACATTGTTTTACAAACAACTTATTTTACACAAACTCATTTTTACTTGGTTATTCATTTAACCTTACATTACTCTTTTACATATCATCTACCTTATTATCGCTTTTCAAACGTTTTATAAAAGCAAACACTTAAACTAGATTCATGACAAGTTTTCATTAAACATTTTCTTAAACCTAAGTCATGAATCCTATTTTCACAAAACCTATGTACTCGCCGGCATTTTTATGCTGATGTATTTTCACATGTGTTTCAGGTACAATAGTTGATGATATTTGATGATGATATTGATGCATGCTCACATAGGATTGGACGAGGCCTTAGAGACATTAAAAGATGCAAGACTAGTTAACTATGTTATATCTTCTTTGTTTGTTAAGACATTGTAACTCTTTTAATCAATAAAACAACATTTCAATTTTCCATGTGTTATGAAACAATGATTCTGTTACAACACTCCCCGACGATTCCGCCACGTTTTGTTGTTTTACGTGGTCGGGGTGTGACAGAAAAGTTGGTATCAGAGCCAATGGTTACAGGGAATTAGGTTATTAGTAATGCTTTGACCTAGTCTATAACCTTCCTAGGATCCTAACGCGAGTTTACTTGCGTTTAGTCATAAAACAATACCGTCACTTATCTTTAAGTGACAACCACAATAAGAACATAAATTTGAATCTGCTTTGAAAACTAATCATCTGTTCTAGGATGATTTATTTTAAGATTTTGAACCCTCTAAGTTTTCAAAATCCCGTCAAAGTGTGGTCTAAATAATGTGAACACGGGCAAACTGGAAGGGTGGGTGCCTGTCCTTGAGTTTTCTGTCTAAGGCAAGAGTGTTCGTACAAATCCGCAGTATCGGACCGGTCACTCTTACCTGGGAACTCTTGGGGTGAGTATCCACTTATAGGCGAGCATGTCTTCGCGATACATTATGAGGACCTATTTACTTTGATTCAGCCTTTGTGCGTCATTTGTTTGCTTCGTGGTTCAAACAAATGACCATCACCCATGCTTTTGGTCGGTATTTGTAACTTCCTATTCTTACCCAATGCCACTTCACTTGTTTCCTCTCTTGTTTCCCCTTTTTAGAATGCCTCCACGACACGAAAATCAGATACCTATTGAAGATCTGGAAGCTATCATTACGCAGCAAATGACTGTTGCAATCCCGAACATCGTTGCTCAATGTAACCAAGCTCTCAACAACAATGCCCCCTGCAACTTCAAGACGTTCAACTCAGCTAAGCCATCAAAGTTTTCTGGGACTCAAGGAGCGACTGCACTTCTGCAATGGTTCGAGAGTTTAGAGAGCACCTTCAAACATGTGCAATGCCCAAATGAGCGAAAGGTAGACTTCGCTTCTAGTTTCTTTGAGAAGCGAGCTTTGACGTGGTGGAACGGTGTGATGAGAGATAGGGGTGCCGATGTGACACTGACTCAAACGTGGGAAGAGCTTCGAGCTCTGATGATGAAGGAATTCTGCCCTCGTCACGAGATCAGGGCCTTAGAAAGGGAATTCGATGATCTTAAGCAAGATAGCGGTGAGCATCGAGCCTACACGGATCGTTATGAGGAGTTAAGTCTGTTATGCCCAAATATGGTCACGCATTTAGATAAGGCAATTGAAAAGTACATCGATGACCTCCCTGACTCAGTACAAGACATTGTGACTGGTAGTAATCCCACTACAGTTAGACAGGCCATTGAGCTATCCGCTACCTTGACTGAATCTCAGATCAGGAAAGGTAAACTTTCTCGAAAAAGTGACAAGAAACCGGTCGAGGAATCGAAACCCAAGGAGGAACAGACTGGATCCCCTAAGAAGTCAAAGAAGCAAAAGGCTTCTCAGAACTTCGCCATGGTTACTCACAATGATCAAGCCGTCCCCAACCAACCAGCTCAACCCCCTTCTAGGAAGCCCTACAACGGAACTGCACCCTTGTGCAACCAATGTAGCCTCCATCATCATGCCAATGTAAAGTGCCGCAAATGCCAAACTTGTGGACTTGTAGGCCATACAGCAAGAGTCTGCCCAGCTGCAGCTGCACCAAATCAAGCTGGCAACAATCCTGCTCAAGGTCGTTTTCAACCATGTTCTTGCATCAACTGTGACGAGATGGGCCGTTTCCGAAGAAATTGCCCAAAGCTTGCTAGTGCGAATCTAGCGCAAGGATGAGCATCTGACCAATTGGAAGACGACACTGTTTAGAAATAATCAAGCCTTATGTATTATTTTCTTTTGTTGACATGGTCCATAAAATAGTTGTTGATGGTGTTTATAAATAAATCTTTTATTTACATTGCAATATGTTTATGTGGTTGCATGTATAAAACTACATATCCCCTACAATACCGACAATCAAGGAACCGTATTCCTTGAAGAACAGACTACCCCCAAATTTCTTCCATTTTATGATCTCTTGCGTTTTCCACGAAAATCCTAAGTACCCGTTTCCTCCAAGGAAAACGAAGTACAAGGCGCAAGTTACAACTCTGGACTAATACCCAATCCTTGATAGGATACCTAAGGGTATTTCCGTATGTCCTTAATTATAGTATACCTTAATTCGAATGTGGTGATTCCTTGTAATCAAAAATCGAATTTTTGGAAGATCATCCTATCTTTTCAGATAGATGCTTGAGGACGTTGAAGTCCATCGACTGGGTTCCTGGTATACCTTGAATACCCATGTTCAAATCTATGTCAAGTTAATAGCAATCAATAACAAGATAATAACAATTAGATAACCAAGAAAACAATTATGTGATTATATGTTTATGTGTTCCCTTTTTATGTTTTTGTATTTTTGTTATCCAAATCCTCGTAGAATCTTCCATATCTTCGCATAAGGGATTCATAGTAGGATACCCAAAGGTTCTACCTTAAATCCTTAGTGGACCTCTACGTTGTAGTTAAGTCCCTTGGGTTATGAAGTAATATTCCATAATTGGACCCCTTGAGTGGTCTAGTTAAACAGATTGATCCTAAAATCTGGTTAGGAATATCACGTGATGATATAGCTTAAAAGACTCCTTTGTGGTCTAATTTAAGAGATCATTTGCCGATCTAATTAAAAGGACTCTATGGTAGTCTGGCCACACTCATCATAGGTTTGATTTTTTTTCTCCACTACACATTATGAAATGCACTGTGCGGACTGTGCATGGAATTACGTAATTATGGACGCGTACATAATTATGGAATTTAGTGCACAGAAACCACAGCAAGTTTTGTCATGTGTTTAGAGTTAACCCTTTTCATTTCCATTTCTAAGAAAGCAACCATTGAAAATGACTCCGTCAGCTCATTTTCGTCTCTGAAGATTGTCCGTTGAGGGAATGAATATCCGTTTGTTTAACCTTTTTCATTTCCGTTTCTGAGGAAGCAACCGTTGAAAATGACTCCGTAAGCTCATTTTTGTCTCTGAAGATTGTCCGTTGAGGGAATGAATATCCGTTTGTTTAACCTTTTTCATTTCCGTTTCTGAGGAAGCAACCGTTGAAAGTGACTCAGTCCATTCATTTTCGTTTCTAAAGATTGTCCGTTGAGGAAGTGAATCTCCGTTTGTTTAATTCCTTCATTTCCGCTTCTGAAGAATACTCGTTGAAGAAAATGACCCCGTTCATTCATTTTCGTTTCTGAAGAATGTCCATTAAGGAAATGACAAGATTATGCCTTACAAATTTCTGGAGATTATTTCACACAAAGTCACAGACAGACTCCTATGAATAAATTTCAGGACGAAATTTCCTAAAGTAGGGGAGACTGTGACACCTGTGTCACTTCAACCATCAAACTAATACCAAACCAATGAAATATTGTATTTCATACTTGGGATTTGTATAAATATGTGTATCATTTGCCCATATCAATTCTTGTTCGATTTCGGGCTTTAAATCGCTTTCTAGAAGGTTATACGCGATCTGATGCGTAAAAATAACCAGTTTAATTCAACAAACACCCCGGAATAGTGACATAGGCTTAACATACCTTAAATAACCTTTACATAACTTAGAAACAAGTTTTGGAAGGTTTGGTATGCCGAAATCAAGTTTATTCGCTTACAGGGACTAAATTCGACAAACTGCGAAAGTATGCCGATTCGTATTGTAACGAACATTCCGGAACTTGATCATAAGTTAAACATACCCTAAATATCCTTTACATACCTTAGAAATAGGCTTTGAGGGGTTCGGTATGCTAAAATAAACTTATTTGATCAATAGAGACTAAAAGCGTCAAAAGTGCATAAGTTTGTATTTTCGCACATATCTTATGTCCTGAATATATCTGGACATCCAAAAATTTATGTAATCACTAAAATATTTTATTTTAGTGATTGGCATGATAAAATTCCATTTGTCGCGTAATTTGGATCGTTTTTGTGTTTATTACGATTTCCGTCGTAATTAACCAAACAGCACACTCGTACGACCAAACGAACCGACATCCGAGATGTTTTTGAGCATATTTTAAGTTCCCTATACTTTAAATTTATTTTAGAGCCTTGAAATGGGGTTAACGGGGCTTAAATGTGCAAAAAAAAATCTAGTTTTACAAGTGCAGGGACCATTTTTGAAATTTCTGGCAGATACATTGAACTTGGTCCACTTTTGAGATTTGATGGTTTTAACCCATGGTTTAGCAATACCATGGGCTAATATTCAATGGTTTTTATAATACCATGGACTCAAAACCATGGGCACATGTGTACGGTTAAGATTAAAGCACGTTATTCGACGAACGATCTTAACGGTTCCATGAAATCTATAAATACCCCTCCATTCTCATTTGCAAAACCCACATTTGAATCTGATTTTGGCCCTCTAAGTTGGAGTTCATACTTCATACCTGAGGGTAAATCCAATCAAATCTTGCGGGGACCTTCTGTAAGTATTCTTTCGTGCTTTTCTTTCGTTTTAGCGTTAAAGTCAAACTGTGTTTGACTTTCTGCATTGACCAGTTTATGGTCAATGCGAAGTTTGTTTGAACTTCATAACGTGAGCGTAATCACGATGGTTATAGTCCTTAGTGACTATACCTACTGATTACCACGTTATCTAGGCTCAGTGACGAGTCGTAGTTTCGGCCAAAATGCGTATTCTTGCGTATTTTTTAACCAAACTACTTTTGGGTATCTAGACCCTTTGTCTTGATACCAAACCTGTTTTTCAACTTTGTTAAATATGTTTTAACATGTTTAACTCGTCACTTTTAGAATTGTGCTTGTCTAGGGTCGTAAAGGTAAGCGATCAAAACAAACGCTTATACTTTCGAACCCGACCCATTTGGTCGATCATTAGGATCCGACCAAACACTTTAGGTGACCATAGTTGTATAGGTAATAACCTTCCGAGGTTATACCTTATGGTCGCTTCGTTTAAGTAGTTGTATGATAGGTAGTTTATATGCCTTAGGAAAATTACCAAAATGCTCTTTTTACGCGTAAATTCATTTTAAGCATATGTAACATAAATTTTGATATCTAAACTGATTAGGCAACATTATTAGACTTGTTAAGGCATATAATACTTGTCATAAGGCTAGTTAGGCGGTCCGAACACGTTATACGCGAACGACGCGTTAAAGTGGCGTAAGCCATCGTAACGGGTCATAATGGGTTGTGAGCACTTAGGTTAGGTTTCATTTTAGTATGTAGGCTTTGTTAAACCATATCATATGAGTTCCAATACTCATTTGGTTTACGAAACCTCATACTATCCGATCTTCCGAGTTAGGTCCGGGTGTTAATGTAGTTACCTATATTAGGTGCCGTTTGATTTTCGTGACCCCTCTAGCTTTGCTTGGTTGTTGTTCAAGACTTCTAAGCACCCTCAAGTGAGTACATAGACCCCTCTTTTACTGTTTTTCAAAAATTTTGGGGTGAAACACATGTGCCTACTTGTTACTTTCGTGCTTTTCATGTTTTCATATTATATACTTGCTATGTTCATTAGTACACTATTAGTACATGATTTCATTATGTTTTTGCTATGTATGTTCATTTAGCACATACTTAGTACATTGTTTACATTACATTTTGCTGCACATGCTCATCCAGCATATGGACACATTAAACTACATTTTGAACCGTTGTAACTACTTGACTATGAGAACCGTTTGTAACCATTGAATTATGTGAACCGTTTGTATCTGTTTATTTACATTTGACACATAAACATTTTTGACATTGGTTATACATTACATGATTTACATTTTTACATAAACATTTGACATATTATTCAATACATTTGGCAATTGGTTTAAACATAGACATTTTACATTGGTGGTTTGTTTGGGTATGTGATTTAAGTAACAAGGCGTGTGTAATATGATACAAGCATGGTGGATACGCCGCTGGTACTTCCTATATATAAGTGTTTGTATGATATTACATATCACAGCGTTGTTTAAATCATTTCAATTTAGACATATAACATATTTTTTCACAAGACATTGTTTTACAAACAACTTATTTTATACAAACTCATTTTTACTTGGTTATTCATTTAACCTTACATTACTCTTTTACATATCATCTACCTTATTATCACTTTTCAAACGTTTTATAAAAGCAAACACTTAAACTGGATTCATGACATGTTTTCATTAAACATTTTCTTAAACCTAAGTCATGAATCCTATTTTCACAAAACCTGTGTACTCGTCGGCATTTTTATGCTGATGTATTTTCACATGTGTTTCGGGTACAATAGTTGATGATATTTGATGATGATATTGATGCATGCTCACATAGGATTGGACGAGGCCTTAGAGACATTAAAAGATGCAAGACTAGTTAACTATGTTATATCTTCTTTGTTTGTTAAGACATTGTAACTCTTTTAATCAATAAAACAACATTTCAATTTTCCATGTGTTATGAAACAATGATTCTGTTACAACACTCCCCGACGATTCTGCCACGTTTTGTTGTTTTACGTGGTCGGGGTGTGATAAAATCCAATTATGCATGAAAAAGGCATTTTGGTCATTTACCTAAGGCATATAAACTACCAATCATACAACTACTTAAACTATGTGACCATAAGGTATAACCTCAGAAGGTTATTCCCTATACAACTATGGTCACTAAACATGCTTGGTCGGATCCTAATGATCGACCAAACGGGTCGAGTTCGAAAGTCTAAGCGGTGGTTTAGACCGCTTGACTTACGACTCTAATCAAGCACTAAACTAAAAGTGACGAGCTAAACATGTTGGAACATATTTAACTAAGTTAGAAAACAGGTTTTGATATCAAAACAAAGTGTTTTAATACCTAAGAGTAGTTTGGTTGCAAAATACGCATAAATGCGCATTTTGACCGAAACTACAACTCGACACTACGCCTAGTCAACGTGGTAATCAGTAGGTATAGTCACTAGGAACTATAACCATCGTGATTACGATCACGTTGCAAAGTTCAAACGAACTTCGTGTTGACCAAAGACTGGTCAATGCAGAAAGTCAAACACTGTTTGACTTTCATGCTCGAAAAGCATTAAAAGAACGAAAGAAGCTTACAAAGGGTCCAAGCTAGGGAGAACTTGATCTATAATACCTAGGTATGAAGCAAAGGCTTCAACTTAGAGCATTAAAATGATCAAGAGTGAGCAGAAATGAAAGAAGGGCATGGCTATATATAGTTTTCGGTTCACCGTTAGGATCATTTCTTGCTAAAGAGGGAATGATCTAGGCCATCCATGTGGGCACATGGTATTAGAAACCATGGGGACATGTAAAAATCATCAAATCTTGCCCAAAGTATCCCAAATCAGCTGCCAAAACCATCAAAAACCAGCCCAAATGACCAGATACAATGTTTATGTCTGGTAGGCTGTCGCGCCCCGCGTAAGATTGCTCTTCATCTTACGCGGCCCGCCTGGTAACTTTGACAAATTGTCACATTTAGTCCCTGCAGCCCAGAAACTTGTATTTTGATGAATATTTGACACTTTTAAGCCCCGTTAACCTCATTTAAAGGCTCTAAAATGAAGTTAAAGTATAGGGAACTTAAAATATGCTCAAAAACATATTGGATGTCGGTTCGTTTGGTCGTACGGTTGCGTTATTCGGTTAATTACGACGGAAGTCGTAACGAACGCAAAAACGATCCAAATTAAGCGATGAATGGAATTTTATCATGCCAATCACTAAAATAAAGTACTTTAATGATTACATAAATTTTTGGATGTCCGAATATATTCAGAACGTAAGATATGCGCGAAAATGCAAACTTATGCATTTTTTGACGCTTTTAATCCCTATTGATCAAATAAGTTTATTTTAGCATACCGAACCCCTCAAAGCCTATTTCTAAGCTATGTAAAGGATATTTAGGGTATGTTTAACTTATGATCAAGTTCCGGAATGTCCATTACAGTACGAATCGGCATACTTTCGTAGTTTTGTCGAAATTAGTCCCTGTAAGCGAATAAACTTGATTTCGACACACCAAACCATCCAAAACTTATTTCTAAGTTATGTGAAGGTTATTTAAGGTATGTTAAGCCTATTTCACTATTCCGGAGTGTTTGTCGCATTAAACTGATTACGTTTACGCATCAGTTCCTGTATAACCTTCCAGAAAGCGATTTAAAGCTTGAAATCGAACAAGAATTGATATGTGCAAACGATACACATATTTATGCAAATCCCAAGTATGAAATAAAATATTTCATTGATTTGGTATTTGTTTGATGGTCACAGAGGCACAGGTGTCACGGGTAATTTCTTCAAACCGGTTATACAAATTGAATTTATGATCATATGTCAGTTTTATTATGGTGGTTTTTCTGCAAGAGTGCATGCAGAAACAGCCAGTAAATGGACTCCTAGTTCTTGCTACATGTGCGGTGAGGAAGCCTATATGGTATGTAGGTGCACTGCTAATATTAAGGTAATGGTTTTTTAGTTACCCATTTGACCTATTACAAATATTAACATAACCCATTTGTAAGTAAACGGGTCGGATTTGCCTCTCTTTAAAGTATTTACTGTTCTTGTAACAGTTATTAAGTGGTTTGTTTCTTTCTTTCTTTGATTTTTTAGAAGAAAAAGAGGAAAATGGATTCCTCGACCCCTAAGACGGAAAAGAAGAAGAAGAAGAAACAGAAAAATGACTCAGTGGGTAAACATGGAAACCATTTAGGAGCGAGATCCATGCATCAACCAAATCCAAGGGGGAGGGGTGGTTGGATAACCAGTGATCCTAGTGCCCACAATTATAACCATAACCGTAACCATTACCATAACCACGGGTGGGGATCTCCTATGTATATATCTAATGATAGATTCCAATTTCATGGTGGCAATGGCTATCAATCTCCCAATGTTGGTTTCCAATTTCATCAGTCTCCCAATGATAGATTCCCATTCCATGGTGGTAGCGGTTATAGCAATCCACAGGTTCTAATGGATATCAACATGCATCTAGATTTGGAAATTCTAGTAATTATGGAAGAGGGGGTTCTTACTCTTCTTGCTAACAGTGATGGTGTTTTCAAGTGTTGAAGACAAACCAGACTAATATAATATAGAAGATACATCTTTGCAAATAGTAGTATTATCAGCAACAACCCCTTTTTACTTTATTTATTATTATTAATTTTTTTTTTGAGATTTTCGAAGGGGATTTTTTTAATTTTGGGAGAGAATTCAAAATGTAACACTTTTTATGTTGTGTAAAATAGAAGAAAAAAAAAGCACTCAAACAAGTTTTATTGAACTTGTGAAACTTGGTTATTGTCATGATGGGTGTTGATTCAAAGGTTGAAGAGGAGATGCTAGAGATAGATAGATATGGATGAATATCATCATTCATAAATAATTAGTAGTAACTTTCCACATCATTTTTTTATAAATAATTAGTAGTAGTAGCTTTCCACATCTTTTTTTTAACTTGTAGAACGCATTTTAGAACATTTAATCGCATTCTTGGTTTAAACAACTTACCAATGTAAAGTTATTTTTTTCCTTCGAAATTGATAGTTATCTAAGTTAATACTGATAATATCATTAGAAAAAAAAAAGAAAAAAAAACATTTTTTTGTAGTGATTGTAATTGGTTTTAAACAACCGTTAATTAAAAAAAAAAGTTGACCGATTTTGATCAATTTCACCTACATTATTAGTAGCCACTTGCTACACTATCAAAATTAAACTCAATTAACAATTTATGATTATCTCTAGTTTGGTATGGTCCAGAAATACCAGGCCCTCGAGTATCCACTTCGACGAAAGTTAACCTGGAGGACTGATTCATGCACAATTCTATTACGTTAACATAATAGAAGATGTACAATTATGACAAAAGACATGTTAATTCATGTCCAATAGAATTCAGGATGGCCCTATTAAAACTGTTATGCTCACCACTTGGGATCACATCACATGATAGAAACCTCATCCATAAATTCACTTGTATAAATAGTCAAAACAAGGTAACATTCATTCATTATGCTCTCATACTCTTGCTTTAAACATTCGCTCATGATCTCCGATCAAGTACTTATTCTCACGCTAGATGTGGTTAGAGAATGTACTGTGACAACTGTCAAATTTGCATGCATCCGTACGTTTAATTAATATTGATTTATGCTTAATGACTGTGCTTAATTCCAACTGATGACTTAAACTGCCTTCTGATCTCTGTATCATACATACATGTGTATCACATTTCATACTGTCACAACATTTATTACATACAAACCTTTAGTGACAAACTTGATGCACAAAGCACAGTTAGCACAGTGAGTGGATAACTCAGAAACATGCTGACAATGCCAACACATAGACAGACAATATATTGAGGCCCAGTATGAGCCAGGGACAAGGTACTACACTAATAGGGAGTGTAGGGAAGTAAGGACCATAAAACTGCGTCACTAGGTGATAGTTTAGGTGCCGGAAAGTGCCTAAAACCCACTCTAAGTGCAGAATTCTGCATTTATTAACAAAATTCAGCATTTAAACATGCTAGTCACTGGCGAAAATATGGCAAAATGGTCCTGTATGCTTTCCTAAGTGTCGGGAATTAAAAGGGTCACTAAAAGATACATAAAGGACACTTTACGATACCACTTAGCACTTTAACGGAACGGTATCTAACCGAACAACCGGACATTACCCGGAACACAAAAATATTGTTAAAAACATTGTTTTTATTTTACTGAGCTAGTCATGGTTCCCGAGCACCCTAACATATTATGAAATGCATCCTGCACACTAAACACTAGACTTTACCTTTAACCTTCCACTAATTAAATTAATTACCATCAAAATACAATTACCCCCCCCACATACATAACCGTCCCCTAGGGACCCCACCACCAAGATTGGTGTAATCTTCATGATTCCCCATGCAATCTACTCTTAGACTTAGTGAGATATTGATGGGATTGTGTCTGGAACACATAATCCCATGGATCATAGAAGTTAGTGGGTTATAAGAACTTAATCACCAATCACCTTCACTCCACTCAACTTCTTCTCTTCCTCTACAAATAAGCTATGGCCGAACATACCCTATACACACCAACCATTTCCATTTTGAATTCATACAATCCAAGCTTGTCTTGAGGTGCTAGAAGGTGAATTAGGAGGCTCGGTGCACTCGGATCTTGAAGGACCACCTTCGTTTGCTTTTATCCACTCATTTTCTCTAGTGTTTCTTCCCTAGCTTAAAAGCTCGTAGTAAGCTTCTTTGATCCTCATTTACTTCATGTTTATGGTGGTTAATAGTTATTTTATGATGAAATCTCAAGAACACTAAAAGATCATAAACATAAGTCTTGAACATAAAGCTAACATGATAATAAAATAAGATGAAATCTTGATGAAATAAAGTTGTTTTGATGTTGTGTTGTTTATTTGATGATTACTAGTAAAATGATGTTGAACATCATGTTTGAGCTTGTTAAAGTAAGATTAAAAACTTAAGTTAACAAGTTCGGGGGTGATTAGTGATCTACATAAAAGAATCACCTCCATGTTTCAACATAAACTTGGTAACAAAATGATCTCTTGAAAAATAAGTGAACTAAGTGAGTTGATGATCGTATGGATCCGAGGTTTACAAATGATTTTTCTAAACAAACCAAGTTAAAAAGGCGGATTTTGAAAGGTCATGATTCTTACACTATTTTTGGAAAGAAATAAGTTTATGAATACTAGTAAGACATGAAAATGTTGTAAGCAAATGTTTTTGTAAAATAAGTTCACAAGTTGTGAACATCTAAAAACCCCGAGAGTAAGATTTTAACAAAAATAAACACACTTTGGAGGGTGACTAAACCCACTAATCACCCCACTAAGTTACTACGCATTTTTATGAAAAACCAAGTTCATGTTGTTATGGAAAGTGCATTGCTTTTGCACTTGACTAGTGTAATGTTGTTTAGTGACTTGTTGATGATTGTTTGAATGACTTTTCGAAAAGAAAATGATATGCTAATAAGCATGTGCACCTCCATTTACAAAGGAAACTCTGGCGAAATTTTCTAAAAATCCCAACACTTAGAAAATATTTTCTAAACAAGTGTTACAAGTATATTTTCAACATTGTTTTGCAAAATAAACTTCACCATGGGTTTTGTTACAAAAATAAAAAGTATCGGAGGTTGGTTTTTGTAAATAAAAATGGGTAAATATATATATTTAGAATATATATTTTATACTAAGACACTTGTGTGAATATTTGTATATTTTGTGAACTAGTTATATTATTTTAGGGTAAAATAATATAACTTAACAAAATACCTTGACATTTACAACTCCAAAATAATACCAAAAATCACACGGAATAAATATTTAAGTTATACGCTTGATATTGTGAAACCAAACGCAAAGAAATAACTTACAAAATATTTGGGGAAATACTCTTACAAATATATTTTTGGTAGATACTATTTTGGATATGAAAGAATGAAAATATGATTTTTGTACGTATTACCAAGTTATATCATATTTTTGGACAAGGAGGAAATATATTATTTTTGGGAGATAAAATATATTTTCTTGGATATTCAGAAGATATATAATTTTGGGAAAAATATATATTTTCGGGAAATACAGTATTTTTAGATGAAATAAGTTTATATATTTTCCAAATGGGACTTAAAAAATATATTGTTTTGGAAATATATATTGGGAATATATCGGTATAGTTTTAATGGGAATAATACACCGGAATACGACGCCAATACACGGCTAAATACACACATACAAAAATACGA